>NC_133001.1:25602408-25912575 GCF_048564905.1 Vicugna pacos
CACCGCCTTGCCTTTATCCTGTCCAAGACTGATGACTTAAGCCCTTTCCCCACCAAGTCTTTGAATCTATGGGTTTTTCAACTCAAGACAGGTATTTCAGTTAGCTGGAGTCACTAAACTTTAATTCTGGAGTCCCACTGCCAAACCCTTCTCACCCTCCAAGTGGTTTTGGAAGGCTGGTCTCCTCTTTACTACAGATGTGTTCCATCTTACCCCTGCCCTGCACCTCAGCGCCAAGCACAGCTGGACCAGCTCGACTGCCCAGGGAAGGGGTGACTGCTCCCTTCTCTCGACCCTGCTTCCTTGAGAAAAAGTCAGAGATGGACGGGAACAAAAATAAAGACCCACTGAGGTAACACCCGTCCTCTTTAAGTTCATGGCATTCCCCAGTCCCCTTCTCACACCACATACACATGCCCTCGTGAACACGATGTCTTTCTGCAGGCCATTTCTCCCTTATGCACTCTGCAAATCAGCTTCCTTCTGCCAAGATTACAGCTTGGGTAGAATGCAAAGAAAAGACTGAACAGAAAGAATTTCTCTTTCTTAAACGTTTCTTTTTTTCCTAAGTAAAAGAAAAGCTTTGATGGGCGTGAAAGAGAAGGGAAGCAGAATGGCTCTTGGAGTAACTTTCCACAGAGGACTGTTTTGGACTCCGACCAAAGCACCCTCCATGGTCCTGCCCTTTCTCTCCTTCACAGAGAATTCTGGCTCAGGTGGCCTTACCTTCACACCATCTGCTCCTACTCAGTGCACAGCAACTGTATGTCTATGGGGAGGAAATGGCAGTGGCTGACCAGGGAGTCAAGGTGGGCATGTTAATCTGATCAGCCCGCTGGGACTCTGGAGAGAAGCAGTTTACCAGCTTCCACGACCACTCCTTTGTCCAAGCGGTCACTGGGCCCAGGGTCAGGACTGTGTAAAGATTAAATCTACTCTAATTTCCTTCCATGTGAGGGTTTGCTGGATAAAATGAAGAGAACTTTACTTGATTGGAATGCTTTACTGAGCAAGAAACAAAGTGTTTACACATAGGGATACTTGGAACCTGAAACTGGTAGGACTCTCAGAAGCTTGATATTACAGAATGGCTTGTAAGTGAAAATGAGGACCTTTTACAATGATTGGTGATTGTAATGGGGGTTTCTAGATGGTAGGGGAGGTTAAAAGTTATTATCTTCAATCATTTTAGGAAGATGACTTAAGTTTCATTTATGAGTATCAGAGGCATTTACAAGAGACACACTGAATTAAATTTTGCTTATATTCATGAAATATGCAAGACTGCTTCACTTCCGTGGCTTAACCA
This sequence comes from Vicugna pacos, assembly GCF_048564905.1. Classification (NCBI taxonomy): domain Eukaryota; kingdom Metazoa; phylum Chordata; class Mammalia; order Artiodactyla; family Camelidae; genus Vicugna; species Vicugna pacos. The sequence goes on from NC_133001.1 coordinate 25,603,718, forward strand.
GTTGATTTTGCCTGCTTAAGGGATCATCAAGCCTGGTCTCTTATTTTATTTTGATAATTCCTCCCACTTGGTCTTCCTGTCAGTAAGTTGAGGGTGTGGCCAAATAGGACAGCTTGACTTGGCACCACTGTGACATAATCGCTGGGCTGATGGTCATGTAGTTGTTGCTACCAACAGCTGCAGAGCCACCGTAGACATAGGCAGGCAGATCACCAAGTTGTTCGAGCTGTCTAATCCTAATGGATATCATTTGATGTATAAGTGTCTGTTGAAAAGCATTTAAAACCCATGAAAAGGATACACTGCACTTGGGAGGCTAATATCATAACTATGTCAAGGATGAAAAAATTCTCCAGAACAGATATTCCTAGGAACTAAGATGTAATCAACCAGAAAAATCAAGGGGCTTTGCTGGCTCCATAAAGTCAACTTTAGTTCTTTAAAACTGTCTAATAATAGGAATTTAAGATTATATCTTTAAAAGTGTCTTTAGGCTAAGAAGCTAAATTAAGGACTTGCCCAAATATACGTTGTTATAAGGAACATGCATTCTTATTGAATCTATCTGAAAACCTGTATTGCCATGAAAATAAGAATACTCAGTAACGGTTTCTGAATTCTGGAGGGATCAAGTAAGGAGCAAAAGATAAATGTTTAATTTTGTTTATAAAAGTGTACTTTATCAAACAGGTATAACTTATGGATAGGAGAGAGGAAGAGAGAGAGAGAGATTGAGATTAAGAGAGAAATGAGGGGTACTTTAAAGCTGGAAAACAAAACATTGAGGAACCAGTATGTTTCCAACAAAGCCCCCCACCTCAAATTATAATCATCTCCATCAGTTCATTCAGTCCCATGTAACTAATTCTCGTTTGGGTTGATAAGTAGTTTTAAGAATCAGTTGGTTTTTCCACTAGAATTTTAGAAATCTTTACCCAGGCCAGGGTTATGATCTGAAAGTTATTAAAAACCTGTATTCTTGAGTACTTTTCAGGATCTTTTCCATTAAATCCCTTGCAATTTTGTATCATAGCTGCTTGTGAAAGCTTTCAGGAAAGCATGGAAGTAAAACAATAACTGTAATTAAAATGTCCATGATTAAAAATCTGGTGAAAGTTCACTATAATGCAATTGGCAAAGGAATTTGGTTATTTTTGTGATATACAATATTTTAAGGTAACAACTGGAATTATGACTGACTATTTAGATAGTGAGCACACTGATAAATATTAATGGATTTTCTGTAGTTTCTGAAACAATAGTTAGTAGTAGTAGTTAGTATACTCATGCAAATATAATCTAAAGAATGTTAATCATTGCTTTTATTTGACAATGTTTCCAATGTAATTTAACATATCAAATATGCCTATTAATTTAACATTTCTCTTTTTATAAGAAGAGAGAACAAATCCCAGGAACCCTCTGGAAAAACCCAAAAAAGACTTCATTCAGGATTGATTTGGGAAAAGTCTGTCAAAAATGTCAAAAGATTTAAAAGACTTGATCAAATAGGATCACAGGTCACTGTGAAACAAAACTTAGTTACCCATTCAACCCAAGTGACAAACAAAAGATTTCAAAAGCAAATACAGAAAATCACATAACTGTTAAAAAAAAAAAAAGAACTCAACTCTTTTAACATTGAAAAGACACAGTTTTTCTAAGTAATCAAAAACCTGATAAAGACAATGTGCACAGGAAATTATTTTGATAAGACTTGGAATCTTTGTTTCCGAGGCAAATCACAAAAAGCAAGCCATTTATAATCGCTTATTAAAAGCAGACCAATATTTTAAGAAATATTCTCATCTTAACAGAGAGAAAATTGAACTCTAGGCTTTTATTGGTACATTATTGACTGCACTTTAAAAACTCATAAATAAATCCATTTGATTTTAGTTAGCCTTAACCTCAGAACAAAAAACTTCCTTTCCACAAACACTTAGCACTCTCTACATCCATTTATATTTTGTGCTATTTCTTTCTTTCTTTTTAATTCTGGAACATCATTTTACTTTGAGACAAAACTACTCTTTTTTTCTTTAACAAAAATGCATCCTTAAATTCTTTGCGTACTCTTTATTTAAAATCACCTCCGCTTTTCCTGCCACACTTGGTATACAAAGTTGCTTCCCTTCACTCTTATTGTTTCTAGTAGTTCTATTTTTACATATTGATTATAAATTTTAACTATTAGTAACCTATATTTTCCAATAAAAACTAGGAAGCAATTAGGAAATGTCTGTCATATATCAGCACTGTATAGTAGATTAGCAAATTTATGAATATATAATTATAAAAAAATATAATTTTTAAACACATATATTTTATAGTCTATTTTTAATGTGGCAAAAGACATGTTTACTACTAGAATCCAATTTTTTGTCTGTAAAAATTAACAAGCCAAAGGTAGACAAATTTACATTTAGCAATTAATGTTTTAGTATAGAAATGATCTATATTCAATGACTATCTATCATTGAATTTAATTTAATATCAACATTTATCTTATTTACGTTTATTTAAATTACTTGTTTTTTTAAACAAGTGTGGTTGGATTAGATATTAAACAGTTAACCATCATCTTAAATTATTTTTCTTGTTAACAAATTTTATAACATAAAGATAGAATGAGTTTATTTGACTAGTAAATCTCGGCAGAAGAAAACTGTATGTCTGAATTATATTTTATGCTGCCAACTCTGAGGACATGCCTGTTTTAATTAAACCAACAAACGTAAACTAGCTTTTATTTATCAAAGATTATCCTGAGCACAAAAACTTGGACAACCTTTGGGTTAGTCTCTATATTTCTAAGAGTTTTAGGAATACACTATATAATACCTAATTTAGGAATATTTAATTGGCTTATTTCTTAATCAATTAAATAAAGCTTTAAAAAATATCACATATACATAATATACTTACATACAAATATGTACACACATATATATGTATACAGATGTACATAAACATACAAACAGCTTTCATTTAAAAATTTTAGCCAAGTATCAGGTACAATAATACAAAACTCAAAAAAGGAAAGCTAGATCCAAATTGTGTTTCAGGCAGATCAGAAAAGTTAGTTACCTGCTCAGATGGCTAAAGCTTTTTACCAAAGGTTTTTTTTTAATTTAATGTGCTACAAAGACTTTTAGAGAAGCTATTTTTGGAGTCATTTTTCTGCATACCAATCAAAAATGCATTCCCTTGTCTCTGAGAGGTTAGGAATCCTCTCTTTTTAAGAGTGCCCCTGTGGGAGACTATCTTATCAGAGTTAAGGATTTCCCAAAATAGTCACTACAATGCAAAATTATCCAAAAATTCATCCATTTTCTACAAAGTCCAAGATCCTGGCTAAGAGCTTAAAGATTGCTCAAGAGAAATTATCCAAACTGAAAAATAGAAAAAAGAAAGACCAAAGAGGAATGAACAGTCTTAAGAGACCTGCAGGACAATATCCTAAGGTCTATCATTTGTATTGTCTGAGTTCCTGGAGGAGAGGAAAAAGTTGAAGCAGAAAATATAGTGGAAAAACTAGCTGAAGATGTCTCAGTTTTGATGAAATACATAAATCTATAGATTCAAGAAACTTAGCAAACAGGAAAAACTCAAAAAAATCCATGCCCAGAATAATATAATTTAACTGATAAAAACTAAAGAAAAAGAAAACCTACTGAAAGCAGAAAATCAACACATTTCATATAAGGGAAAACAATTCAAATGACTGAATTTCTCATCAGAAAATACAGAAGCCAGAAAGAAGTGCAACAATTATTAGTATTAGTATTCATATTAGTTTTATTATTTTGCTCTGAGATATTCACATACTACAAAATTCACTCTTTTAAAGTGAACAATTCAGTTATTTTTAGTATATTCACTAGGTTTTATAACCATCCCCTCTATGTAATTCCAGAATATTTTTATCACCCCAAAACAAACTCCATACTCACTAGCAGTCACCCCATCTCCTTCTCCTTCCAGCCCTGGAAAACACCAGTATACCTTTTGTATCTATGTACTTGCTTACTATAGGCATTTCATGTAAATTAATCATACAGTATGTAGATTATTATGTCTGGTCTTTTTACTTAGCATAATGGTGTTTTTTGCCCTTTTTAAGTTGAAGCATAGTCAGTTTACAATGTCGCATCGATTTCTGGTGTACAGCATAATAGTTTAGTCATACATATACATACATACATTCATTTTCATGTTCTTTTCCATTATAGGTTACAAAATATTGAATATAGCTCCCTGTGCTATATAGTGTAAACTTGTTGTTTATCTATTTTATATACAGTGATTAGTATCTGCAAATTTCAAACTCCTAATTTATCCCTTCCCGCCTCTGGTAACCATAAGTTTGTTTTCTATGTCTATGAGTCTGTTTCTGTTTTGTAAATAAGTTTTTCTTTTTTTAGATTCCACATAAGGGATATCATATGGTATTTTTCTTTCCCTTTCTGGCTGACTTCATTTAGAATGACAGGTCCACCTATGTTGCTGCAAATGGCATTATTTTATTCTTTTTATGGCTGAATAGTATTCCATTGTATAAATATACCACATCTTCTTTATCCAGGCACCTGTTGATGGACATTTAGGTTGTTTCCGTGTCTTGGCTATTGTAAATAGTGCTGCTATCAACACTGGGGTGCATGTGTCTTTTTGAATTAAGGTTCCCTCTGGATATATGCCCAGGAGTAGGATTGCTGGATCATATGGTAAGTCTATTTTCAGTCTTTTGAGGAATCTCCATATTGTTTTCCACAATGGCTGCACTGGACTACATTCCTACCAGCATTGTAGGAGGGTTCCCTTTTCTCCACAGCCTTTCCAGCATTTGTCATTTGTGGACTTTTGAATGATGGCCATTCTGAATGGTGTGAGGTAATACCTCATTGTAGTTTTGATTTGCAGTTCTCTGATAATTAGTGATATTGAACATTTTTTCATGTGCCTATTGGCCATTTGTATGTCTTCATTGGAGAATTGCTTATTTAGGTCTTCGGATCTTTTTGAGGTTGGGTTATTTGTTTTTTTCTTATTAAGCTGTATGATCTGTTTATATATTCTGGAAATTAAGCCCTGTCAGTCTCATCTTTTGCAAATATTTTCTCCCATTCAATAGGTTGTCTTTTTGTTTTGCTTATGATTTCCTTAGCTGTATAAAAGCTTATAAGTGTAATTAGGTCTCATTTGTTTATTTTTGCTTTTATTTCTATTGCTTGGGTAGACTGCCCTAGGAGAATACAGCTAAGATTTAATAATGTTTTCAAAGTTCATCTATGTTGCATCATCAATCAGTATTTCATTCCTTTTTATAGCTGAGTAATATTCTATTATGTGAGTATACCACATTTAATTTATCCATTGATGAACATTTGGGTTGTTTCCACTTTGAAAGCTTTGTTCTTTTTCATGATTATTTTGGCTATTCTGGGTCCCTTGCATTGCTGTATAGATTTTACAATCAGCTTGTCAATTTCTGTTTAAAAAAAAAAGGCATCTGAGATTGAGATAGGTATTGCTTTGAATCTATAGATTAATTTGGGGAGTATTTTCATATCCATAGTAATTCGGTCTACCTTTCCATAAAAACAGGATGTTTATTTAGGTCTTAATTTCTTTCAACAATGTTTTGTAGTTTTCAGCATAGAAATTTAACACTATTTTTGTTAACTTTATTCCTAAGTGTTTTATTGTTTTTCATGCTAATGTAAATGGAATTGTTTTCTCCCTTTCATTTTTGGGTTGTTTATTGCAAGTATATAAAAATATAGTTGATCTTTGTACATTCATCCTGTATTCTGCAACCTTGATGAACTTGTTTATTAGCTCTAATATTTTTTATAGATTCTTTAGGATTTTCTGTATTCAAGATCATGTCATCTGTGAAAAGAGATAGTTTTACTTCTTTTCAATCTGGAAGTCTTTTATTTGTTTTTCTTATCCAGTTGTTCTGGCTAGAACCTCCAGTATTATTAAACTGAAATTGTGAGAGTAGACATCTTCATCTTGTTCCTGATCTTGGTGATAAGTTTTCAGTCTTATACCACTGAGTATGTTGTCAGCTGTGAGGCCTTTTTATCAGCTTGAGGAAGCATGCTTTTATTCCTAGTTTGTTGAGTATTTTCATCATGAAACAGTGTTGGATTTTGTCAAACACTTTTTCTTCACTTCTTTGGGTGCTAATGTCATTTTTGTCCTCTATTAATACAATATAAGACATTGATTGACATTTGCATGTTAAATCAACCACATATTCATGGCATAAATTCCACTAGATCATGGTGTACAATCCTCTTTATATATTATTAGATTAGGCTTGCTAATATTTTGTTGAGATTTTTACACCTGTATTTATAAGGATTATTGGTATGTAATTTTATTTTCTTGTGATGCCTTTGACTTTGGTATAAAAGTAATAGTTGTCTCATGAAATAAGTTAGAAACTACTCATTCCTGTCTTATATTTTAGATGATTTTGTGAAGGATTTGAATTTTTGAATTTTGTGAAAACAGTGATAATTCTTTTTTAAACATCTGATAGAATTCACCAGTGAAGCCATCTGGTCACAAGCTTTTCTTTGTGAAAAGTCCTTTTTGACTACTAACTCAGTCTCATTAATTATTATGTCTGTTCAGATTTTCTGTTTATTTTTGAGTTGAGTTTTGGTATTTTATGTCTTTCTAGGAACTTGTCCATTTAACCTAAGTTATCTAATTTGTTGTCATGTGATAATTTATAGTATTCACTAATAATCCCTTTTATTCTATAAATTAGGTATATTGTCCTTTTATTCCTAATTTCAGTACTTTGAGTCTTTTCTCTTTTTCTCCTAGTCATTCTAGCTAAAGTTTTGTCAATTTCATTGATTTTTTTTTCAAAGAACTACATTTTGATTTTGTTGATTTTTCTATTGTTTATCTATTCATTGTAATCATTTCTTCTCTCTTCTTTATTATGTCCTTCAGTCTGCTTGCTTGGGTCTAGTTTGCATCTCTTTCTCTAACTTATTAAGGTGGTAGTTTAGGTTATTAACTGGAGATCTCTCTTATTTTTATAATACAGGTGTTTATAGTTAGAAATTTCCCTATAAGCACTGGTTTTACTGCATTCCATAAGGTTTGGTATGTTGTGTTTTTGTTTTCATTCATGGAACAACATTTTAAAGTTCTAAAGGAAAAGAACTTTTAACCCAGAATTCAGTGTCCTATGAAAATAGCTTTAAGAATAGAGATAAAATAAAACATTATCAAAAGAAAAAAAATATTTTTTTCCATTATTACAAAAGGAAGAGAATTTGCAGCTAGCAGAATGGCTCTAAAAGAAATTCTGAAGGAAGTTCTTCAGTGTGAAAGAAAATTATACCAAAAGTAAACTTAGAACATTAATCATATATAATAAATAATTTGTATATTATACATAGACATATAATAAAATATCTAAAATACATAAATAAATATAATAAACTCTTTTCTCTCCTCTTAAGTTCTTTAAATATATGTGACAGTTAAAAGGAAAAAAATTATAACATTATCTGTTGGGTTTTTCAATAGATGTAAATGAAATGCATATGACAATTAAAACATGAAAGGAGGTTAAAAGGACTGTGTGATGGTAAGATTTTTACATTTATCTTGAAATCATAAAAAATTAATTCTAAGTGGATTCTTAAATTTTAAATATGAATATTTTAATCCCTAGAGCAACCACTTAATAATTTATAAAAAGATATATGGTCAAATATAATTGGAAAGAAATTCAAATAACCCAAAAGAAGGAATGAAAGGAGTAACAGAATAATAAAAATTAGAAGAAACAAGCATAAAACAAATTAGAAAATTATAGGACTAAATCTAAACATATTAGTAATTTACCTTATGTGTAAATAATTTAAGCACATCAATTAAAATATAGATACTTTGCTACACACTGAAAGAAATCCACATTAAATATAATGTTATAGGAAGGTTGAAAATAAAGGATTAATAAAGATATATCATGCAAACACTGATCAAAAGAAAGTAGGAGTGACTACATTAATATTCAACTTCAGAGCAAAGAACTAGTAGACTCCAGGGCAAAGAAAACTGCTAAGAATAAAAAGACACATTACATAATGACAAAAGGGTCAAGAAGACAACAATTTTAAATGTATACGTACCTAACAACACTGCTTCAAAATGCATGAAGCAAAAATTGATACAAATGAAATGAGAAATGAACAAATTGACAACTCTATCTGGAGGCTTCAATATTACTTTCTCATCAATCAAAAGAACAAGTAGCTAAAACATCAGTAAGGATATAGAAGAATGAACATCATCAGCCAATTGGATCTAATTGACGTTTCTCTACTCATTTTGTGAGGCCAGCATTAGTCTGATATCAAAACTAAACAGAGATAGTGCAACAGAAGAAAACTATGGACCAGTACCTCTCATGAACACAGATGAAAAATCTTTGACAACATACAAGTAATTCAAATCCAGCAACATATAATAAGGATTATACACAATGACCAAGTGGGGTTTATCCAAAGAATGCAACTGTTTTTAATGTTTGAAAATCAAACAATGCAACCAATAGACAGTAATGAAAAGACTAAAGAACAAAAACACTCAGCAAACATGGAATAGAAGGAAACTTCCTAAGTTGATAAAGAGCATCAAGAAAAATACCAAAAAATCCTGAAAAATTTATTGAGGAACAATGTAAGAATGTCCACTCTCACCACTTCCCTTCAACACAGCACTAGAAGCCTACCCAGTTCAATATGGCAAGGAAGAGAAACAAAAGGTATTCAGATTGGAAAATAAGAAATAAAATTTTTTCTACTAATAGATGACATGATTGTCTATATAGAAAGTCCATGCAATCTCAAAAAATGGTCCTAGAGCTAACAAGTGACTTTACCGAAGTTGTAGGATGCAAGGTCAACAGGCAAAAATTATTTTTACTTTTAAATTAACAATGAATAATTAGAAAACAAAAATAAAAACAGTACCATTACAATCACTCAAAAAATGAAATTCTTAGTTATAAACTTTTTAAAATAAAGAATCTATATCCTGATAGCTACAAAATGCTGATGAAAGAAATCTAAGAACATCAAAATAAAAGAGATATACTATGTTGTGTTCATAACTGGGAAATATAATATTGTTAAAATGTCAATTCTCCCCAAACTGATCTGGAGGTTAAAACAATTTCAATAAAAATCCCAGTAGGAGTTTTTGTAGACACAAATTAGTTGGTTTTAAAATTTATGTGGAAAGGCAAATGAGTTAAAATAGCCAAAACAATTCTGCAAAAGAACAAAGAGAATTCATATTATGAACTTTCAAGATTACTACAAAACTACAGTAATCAAGAAAATATGGCATTGGCAAAGTGATAGACACAGATCAGTGTAACAGAATAGAGAGTCCAGAGATCAACCCATGCATTATGGCTGATTAATTTTTGACATAAATGCAATAATAATTCAATGGCAAAAGGATAGTCTTTTTAAACAAATAGTGTTGGAACATATGCAAAAAAAGAAGCTTAACCTAAACATCACACCTTATACAAAAATTAACTTCAAATCCAAAATGGATCATAAATCTAATTGTAAAATATAAAAGTATAAAATTCTTAGAAGAAAACACTGGAGAAAATCTCTGTGACCTAGAGTTAGGCAAAGAGTTTTTAGACATAATTTTAAAGCACAACTCATAAAAGAAACAATTGGTAAGTGGGACTTTATCAAAAATAAAGATTTTTGCTGTGTGAAGATACTATCAGGAAAACGAAAGACAAACTACAGATTGGGAGAAAATATTTGTAAACCACATATCCAAAGAAGGAACATGTATCCAGGTTATATTTATTAAAAAAGAAAAAGAAAGAAAGAAAAAAGAAAAGAAAACTCTCAGAACTCAACAGAAAGGAAACAAGAACAAAGTCAGGGTAAAGACTGTAACAGACACTTCACCAAAGAATATATAAGAATGACAAATAAGCATAAGAAGAGATACTTGACCTCAGTGGCCATTAAGGAAATAATTAAATCTCAATGTGATAAAACTGCACACCTATTAGAAAACTGCTAAAAACAAAAACAAAACTGATACTACCAAGTGCTGACAAGGATGCAGCACACCCAGAACTCTCACATGTAACTAGTGAGAATACAAAATGGTAATGCTGTTCTATGAAACAATTTGGCAGTTTCTTATATGTTAAATTTACATCTACCATATGACCCAGTAATTTCACTCCTAGGTACTTATCCTAGAAAAATAAAAATGTATATTAATACAGAAGCCTGGACATCAGTGTTTATAGTAGCTCTATTCCTAACCACTCAAAAATGGAAATAAGCCAAATGTCCTTCAACAGGTGAATGAGTAAACTGTAGTATTATACGTACAATGAAATACTACTCAGCAACAAAAAACACACTATTGATACACAAGACAAAACAGATGAATTTCAAATGAACAGTACTGATGAAAAAAAGCCAGTCTCAAAAGGTAATATACTGGATGGTACCATTTACATAATATTTAAGAAAAGCAAAAATATAGCAACAGAACACAGATCAGTGGTAACCAGGGCTCAAACGTGTGTGCGTGTTGGGGGAAGAGGGGGTCAGTGTGACTTCATAGTGGCAGCACAGGGAGTTTTATGGTTATGGAACTGTTCTGTATCCTGACCGTGGTGGTGAGGAGTACATGAATCTATCCATGTGTTAAAACTTACAGGGGGAGGGTATAGCAAATCGCCTGCTTAGCATGCATGAGGTCCTGGGTTCAATCCCCATTTTTCCTTCCTCTTAGCCAAGGCTAAGCCCCTTTCCAGTGGTCAGCATCCCCACTAGCTAGATAATCTGTGTGCTCTGCACAGTTCAGAACTGGGAAAGTCTGGTGGAGACTATGTGGATCTGCATCCCATCAGTGGTGACCCAGCTCTTTACCACCATGTTTCAGTCTTAAGTTAGTGCAAAGATCCTGTTTAATAGGAACACTTATTTCTTAAATCAATGGGTGTTTTCAACATAGGAAATGCCAAGAGTCAAGACACAGATTTCATTCCTAGAGTGAAATGGAATATACCCCTTGTTCAGGAAATTGGAGACACAACCCTCTGTGTCAAATGCAAGGTATCAATACCATTACATCATTGTTGCAAATCTGTTACTTGTCACATGCAGTTACTCTAGAAATTTCCATTCATAGATTTCAGTATTTTTTAATAAAGAGCACTTGTGTTTCTCTGACCATTGCTATGTATTTCTACCATTTTAGTATCACAGACAAATAATGTTTTGCTTCCATTATGAGTGAACTATTTATTGAGGATCTGCTCTGTGCTAGCAGTTAGTATCTAGAGAACAATAATGTGTGCTTAATATTTATTTTATGTTCTTCTGATGCAAAGCAGAGGTATTTATCTTGATTTCTGGTAAAATCTCTGGTCCATATTCAAAAGAAACAATGCTAAATAATGCTTTCTTCTTATCCTCACAGAGGAAATTAAATTTTTCAGGGGATCTTTTTCTCTATCAAAATATATGTTGCTCTTAAGAACTAGGTATAGATATTATCAGGTTATTGCCTTAAAGATTAAATAAATCATTCTTCAACAAACAACATATTTATTATCTTAGGAGTGAATTTGGATCTAGGGTTGCTTTCTGAGCACCATCTTGTTCACTTTCTCTGAAGCTATTTTAAATAGTTTTATGCATTTGTTCTTGTCTCTAACAGAGTTCAACATTCGACATTTGCATTTTACACAGTCAGTAAAAGATAATTATTCAACGCATATGCTTTCTGATTAAATGTGTGAAAGTCCTAAATAGAAAACGGAAATTAGTTTTAAGTGCATTATGAAAGACTTAAATTTATCTTTGGTTCATGGAACAGTGATGAGCTTTTCTTGTGGTATTCTCGTGGTTTCATTCTCTGTGATCGTCACAGTTGGGCGGAACCCATAGCCTCCAGAAGGGAGTTTATCCCTAGTTAATCCTCCTATAGCTGAGCAGAAGTCACCCCAAATTGACCTTTATGTGACAGTCGCCTTTCATTATTGCATCTTGAGCTAAATGTTGTCAATAAAAATCACAGTTAAACCAAGTTGACATTTAACCAAGGGGACCGAAAGAACTGTTTTAGAGGCATAATACGTTTGCCTTTTCATCAGATGCTGTCTGAGACCCTGGTGAGTCATTAAAGTGGAATTCCGTTTATTCATTCTGACAGAGTAAGGGCAGCCCTGAATTCTATCCAGACCAAAATCGAAAATATAGAGTCAAAAAAAATAATAATAATTCTGAATTAATTTAATAAGACTGGACCCTCAGAAGAATTTCTGGTAAAACTTCTCCTTTCGCTTTCTTGAGGCATCTTTGTGTTTTCCCTAAATTCCCAGCACAGCCTCAAATGACCGCTGTCCCTGCTTTGAATTAATTTACCTGGTACTGCTTGTTAAAGAAACATCTAAGTTCCAGATCTGTTTTGCTCTCATTCATCCCACTTGCCCTCATTAAATCCTTACCAGCCCTGGATCCCACTCTCTTCTCCCCCTCTGTGTACGTACATACATATATATATACACACATACTGAATTCATACAAAACTATTGTGAGCATGGGCTCTGGGGACCAGACTTGAGTTTGAAAATCAGATCTGCTACTGCACTCTTGATCAAGTTACTAAACCACTCTCAACTCAATGCTCTCATCTATAAATGGACACAAGTACAGTTACTTACTTGGTAAGGTGGTTTTGAGGATTATGTTAGATAATGTTAAGTGAAATATTTAGCATAGAGCTTGACTAAAATGCACTAAAAATGCACTAAAAACGACCATTGTAATCATCAGCATACACTCTGTACTGTAATTATTACATTACATATATCTCACAATAGAATTAAAATTGGTAGAGCAAGAAATGTATCTTGCTTACCATTGGTTTTCCCAGAACCTTAGATAATGTGTCTCACGTCGTAGTTAATCAATAAGTATTTTGTATATGAATAACTGTACATGGTAACTCTCTCCCCTCTCTCTCTCCCACCCACTCCTTCCCTGCCTCCCTCCTTGCTCCATCAATCTACCTATCTATCTATGCATAGGTATGCATGTAATTTTTAAAGAAATGTTTCTCCTTTGTAGCTGTTAATTTATACATGACTGACTCTCCTTTCATCCCAAGTAACTGTCCCATGACAGTGCCTGCTTTTTTTCAAATCATTTCTCATTCCTTATTTCCCTGGCTAGAAAACAAACTTGTTAGGAAAAACACTGTCTTTTTTTTTTTTTTTACCACTATGTCATCAGGGCCTAGAACAGTGTTAGACATATAAATAGGAACCCAATAAATACTTGTTAAATAACAAATGGACATTCTCTGACTCTGACTTTTAATACCTGCTTCTGGTCCTCTACCTTGGCCTCCCCTTTCTGGCTTGACTGTCTCACTTCCATTCGATGCCCTTCCTCTTTCTGTAAAATACACAACTCTCACTCATAGCACCATAGACCTTCTGAGCTAGAGTTCTCTCCACCCTGATCCAGCCCCAGCCCAAAACTTAACCTCCATTGACTGAAGAAGGGGGTCTCCAGGGAAATGTGCACATATCCTATGTCTTTGTGTTGTTACTCCAATGAATCATGGTAATGTGTTAATTGAGGGTTTCCCACCCTTCCCAGATGAAAGGAACTGCTTTATGCCTCAACCATGCACTGAGGGGAGTTGGATTAGGGATAGGAGCAGCTTTGTAGAAACCTCCCCCATCATGCCAACTCCCTGACTACTCATCAGGGCAGCTTGCTGCTGACTCTGCACTGTCCTTCTAAAGCAGGTATTCTCCATCTTCACTACTTATAAGAAATACCTGGAGAGCTTTAAAAATAAGGATGCCTGATGGCAACCCCCTCAAGGGCGGGGCTCAGCCATTTACAGATGTAAACAACAATGAATACCCAGCCTCAAGAGATTCTGATATACACCCAAGGTTGAGAATCACTGGGTTCTAAAAAGTCGAAGCCCATTCAGACTAGCTCTTCAAGTACCAAAAATCCCAAACACAAAGTCCTAAGGCATAAGACAAGAAGAATGGACCAGCAAGGAATCTGACCAAGTAACCTCTGCTGTGTCAGTCGTGACTTAACTGTAGCCAACTGCAATGATGTGGAATGTAGCCCAGTGTTGCTAGATCTTCTAAATCTTCCACAGAAGCCACAAACCTGCAATTTTGGATGAACTTTCATAATCTGAAGTGCTGGCAACCAATTCAAATTTCTTTAAAATGTCGTGTGGGCTGAACAAAACGTCTTGAGCTGGATTCCATTCATAGGCCAATAATTTGCCGTTTTTACTTTATACCAACTGCTCTCCCATGTCCTAAGAAGCCCTTTCTATATTCTTCACCAAGTCTGTATTAAATTCCTAGAAAGCTAGATTCCTCTTTCATCATTCACGTATGTTCTCGGTATTGTTTTGAACAAAACTGGTTAGTGTGGTTGGACTAATTTTAAAGGGCAAAAAATATTCTAGGATTTAGAGTCTGAGAAGCTCAAATGCCTAAAACTTAGAGCTACTGCCATTAGAAACATTATCCCTCACCTGCTAATATGCATTAATACCTGAAATAGGCAAAGCGCTGAGGAGATGAGGCCTTTGGTATACAAACCAGTGGTATGGCTCCTACTCTATGAAACCATTCCATTTACGTAGGGAGATTGGATATATACCCATGGGATTTTAGTACAGACACAGCACAAGCCATGTGTTACTGGTGAGTTCCTGGTTAGTTTTGAGTTTTTACGCAGGAAGTAGTAGAGCATTTTCCTGGAAAGGAAGTAGAGGTAGACTGTGGAGTGGCTCAGATGGATGACAAATGAGTTAAGATCCCAGAGGTACTGGTGAGCAATTGAAGGGGCTTTGTGTGTTTTTAATCTTTGCTGGCTTTTTTCTTTTGTTTTGTCTTGCTTTTGAGTAGGAGAGCGTCAAGGCAGGCAGTGTTAGGAGGAACGGACTGGTCTTAGATGATACAGATTGGATAAGAGAGACCAGAAAAGGAAAACCTGGTAGAAGGTCACAGCCAAGGCTGCAGACTTGAGGGGATGAGAGAGGGGCAGGAAGGAAAGGGCAGGCTTAAGTGGTTTTAACCTTGATGAGAAAGGAGGACTACTATTATTCAGTAATCCCCTGGGATGGGCTTCATTCTGTGTTGAGCACATAACATAAAGTTATTTCTTTTGCTTTAAACAGAATATGACTAAAATGGGAGAGCACTTGAAGAGGATCCCACTATATAACCACACTGTAAAATCCATCTTATAAGGGCCTTAGGGAGCATCTGGCCCAGCCCCCTCACTTCTGACTGGACTGGACTCTTCTCAGTCATTTGCATACCTTGTAGCAGGGCCAGAATAGAACCCAGGTTTCTCATTTCTTTACCCAAGTGATCTTTCCTTTTACCATGTTGCTTCTTCCCCCTGAGCTTACATATAAATGAGTTATAAATCATCATCGGATTCAGGAAAGAAGACAAATGTGAACAGGTGATAAAATGAAAGTGAACAAGTGATAAAACGTGATGTAGAGAGTAATTCCATAGCCACTCAGTACAAACAATGGGGCTGGGGAGGAGTCAGGAAGAGGAGCCACCACCTTGATGTAAAGGTTGTGCACAGGAGGAGGTAAAGTCAGCAGTGATACACAGTTAGCGGTAGAGCCTCCGTCCCTTTTATCAGCCCAGCACAGATGTTGAGATAAGGGGACATAAATGGAAATAAAAAGGAAAGTAGATTCAAAACAGCTATTAGAAATCTCTGTTCACTGGAAGATGATAAAAGTGAAGAATCACCATTGCAGGAAGGTTGTTGAGGAGAAATCGTGGAGACTCAGGGGACAGCGAGGTGTCATCGGAGCTGGGCTTGGAGTGGTGCCTGCCTCATGAGTTTCCATCCTACAACCACAAACTTTCTCTCCTAAAGAAAACATCATGGCCTCATGAGTTGACACAATGGCATGTGGCAGTGTCTACATGGGACAGATTATCTGGAAGTTCAACTGAATAGAAGGTCAATGGAAACTGCACATCTGGACTAGTGGGGTTCCCCCTCCTTCAGCCAGCTGTTTTGGTATCATGAAGACAATCCCTGTGGCTGGGGCTCTGACTTGCAAATGTTTCTTCTATCTTAAACTGTGCCAAAAGGAAAAGCCAGATTACCCTCTCTGTCCTAAACTGCTCGTCGACAGCCCACGTAATGAGAGCTAAATAACAGAGGAGGAAATAGGAGTAAGAATGCTTTTCGTGTCTTTCCATTCTTTCTCTCGTTTAAGTTCATGATACTTTTTCTCTCATGGATAAGGCCCTACAAAGAATGACTGGTGAAGGTTTTCACCAACTCAGGAATCATAACACATTGATCAAGATGGATTCAGTAAGGTACAACCAGAAGGACTTTCTTCTTTACTATCTCTGCCAGGCAAACCAGCTCCGCTGACTCATCTCCCCCCCACCAGATGAAATTCTGGGCAGATACCACAGCTGTTTCAATCTCATCAATGTCATGAAAGTCCAGTGTCAACTATTATTAGCTCTCTACTCTTTTGCCCTATTTAAAACCTCCCTATTCCACTGCTTGGACCTACTTCAGACGCAAACCTGTAACTGGTAAGGAAGGGGGAGTTTCTTCTCTCTCCTTTACTTCACCTCCTCCCACACTTGTTTCCAGCCTTGCCTGGGTGGGGCCTGGGAGGCAGAGAGACTGGAGGGAAAGAACTGGTTCCAACAAGGATGGTGCAGTGGCCAACAGGCTTTGGGCCCCTCTGGGTGTAGCTGACATTCAAATGCTAATTCTTAAGACCTCCATCTATTGTTCCTGGAGAGCAGTGCCTCCTCCAACTGGCCTCCAGCAGTCTATTTCATACAAGCCCTCTTTTGTGGCTGTTCATGATGTAGGCAAGTCCATTTCTTCAGGATAAGAGTCCAGCTCCCTTCTGCTGGGTACAGGTCTGGCTTCTGGGAAATCCACATCTTTGTGGAACTGTCTCTCTGTCTCTATCTCTGTCTCTATCTCTGTCTCTCTCTGTCTCTCTGTCTCTCTGCCCCCCTCTCTCTCTCTCTCTCTCTCTCTCTCTCTCTCAGTAGCTGGCCACTTCCTGCCTTTAGAGGTCAGACTTGAGTCATTCTCTGCATCTCCCAGATTTGTAGGAAATGCAGGACATCCTCTTTATTTAGTTCTCCTAATATCTCCTGCATCTGGCTTAATGTGAAGGACAGTGCCTCCTCCACACCACAGAAGAAGAATACAAGGAACACTGACACCTCCACTGCAAGAAATTCTCTCGTGAGACTTAGCAACCCCCAGTGAATCCTTGGCATTTTCTTAACACAGCCTGAATGTGGATGAAGGGCTAATACCAGCTGAACCAATTTCTCTGTGATTTACAGAGCATCTCACATCTTGGCAGTTAAGACTTATGCCAAAATGTGGAGAAATTTTTTAAAAACTTAAAGTTATATGAGGAAGCCACCTCTTCCTACCTTCCCACCTCTTGCTTCCTACTATTCCCTGCCCTGCTGGCTTCAGGATCCATGTGTAACGATGTGAGAATACAACAAATTAAATGCCCAAATGATTCTAACGGCAGGATAGTCATCTCCTGGGTCATGGTAAATAGCCAAAGCAAGTTATTTAAACTCTTTTTCTGGATGACTTCCTCATTCAGTTCAATCCACCTCCTTGGATAGCTTTCCTAAACACATTTCCAGAAAGTTAATCAGGGTAACAGTTTGACCTAAAGAGTGTGAAACACAAAAACTCTTGGCATTTTGAGGTCAGAAAGATGATCACTTTCTTTTTGTATCTCCTTTGCCAAGCTGTTCTCACTTTAATTTTTTAAACTCGCATGCAAATTCAAAGAACACAGAGCCCAGTGTCATTTACACTTAGGCCATCATAAAAAGGCAGCTTCCTCAAAAAGAAGATTGGCTGCTTTCCAGGCTGCCAGAAAGCTTTTTATGGGATCTTTTAAACCATTCTCCTTTAATCCAAAAAGGGAAATTAAATTTGGCCAAGGGTGAATGGACTACCCAAGATATGAATTGCTTCTAACAGAAACAGAGTTCAAGGGAATCCTAAAGCTTTCCAATTACAGTGGGGAAAAAAAGAAAAATAAATTCCACCCACCCCATTTATCAGGGAAGAAATATCAAGTAACTTGCAATATAGAAGAAAATTTTGTTTTCAGAGCCATTTTGATGAATTGTGCATCCTTACAGAAATCTTTCAGGCAATCGATGCCCCCTTACAGAGTGAGGTCAAGTTACCATCTGACAGGAAGGGTAAGAAGAAACTTTTTAACAGCTCTCTCTGTTTAAAAACAAACAGATAAATAAATGACGCTTGGGATACGGCCTGGTGAAAATTTCAATCTTGAAAAACTAATTATGAAATATTTCAAGTATGAAGCGTAGAGAATGATAATAATGAACAATCATAGACCACTCAGCTTTGTGAAATCTAAACATTTAGTCAAAATTGTTCAGATTTTTAAAAAAAAAAGTTAAATATTTTAGATACAGTTGTGTTCCACTCCCTTTCTTCTTGTCACAGAGATAAACACTATGTTGGTTTTGGTGTTGTCATTCTTAGAATTTTGCTGTACACCTGAAACTAACACAACGTTTTAAATCAACTATGCTTCAATTTAAAAATTATTTAATAATTAAAAAAAAAAAGAAAAGACAGTTTGTTATACTCACTAAAGCAAAGACTCTGCAGGTGCAGGAGCTCCCCTGGGGTGATTAGGGCATAGGAACAGTGACCCAGAGTCTAAGGGCCCTTTAAATGAGGTTGTTGGGGGTATGGAGACTTGGATTGGTTGATCTGCTTATGAAAGGCACACTCACAGGCCAGGCATTTGCAATTTCTAGGAATTCTCTACTCCTGTGAGGAGTAGACTCTCCAGAGTCAGCAAACCCCCAAGATGTCAAAATATCAAAAATACAGAATAAAAAGGCACAATTCATACAAAACAACATGCCGTTTTACTTTGCATACTGTTAACCTTTAAGGAAAATCATATAATACTGTACATTACTGTACATGTAATTCACTAACTTTTTGTTGCTCAATATTATGATTCGGGGATTTCTCCAGATTGTAGTATGCAGCTCTAGTCAGTTTGTTCCTTTTCACTGCTTCATAATTTGGCATTGTGTCAGTATATCACAGTTTATTAATATTTATTCATTCTCTTCTTTGTGAGCATTTGTCTCCAGCATCGTACTGTTACAAATGATGTGACAGTGATTAATCTTTTACCTGTCTCCAGGTGCACATGTGGCAGGGAGACATGGAGTAACCGGATTCAAAGGCATTTGTTTCCTTGACTTCAATAAATTTTGCCAAATGGCCACTGAAAGTATTTGTAGCAAATTACTCTTCCATCAAGAGCGTAAAAAAATGTCCTATTATTTCACTATCTCACCAGCACTGTTATTGTGAGGTTTTCCTTTTAATGTTTGCCAACATGATGGTAGGTAACAGTACCTAACTGTTGTTTAAATTTGTATTTTCTTGATTACTAGTGAAGTTAAGCATCTTTTCATATGTTTACCATTCATTTGCATTTTCTCCCTGCTTTAGGGAAATTTTAAGTTTACTATACTCAAATCCATTAGCTTTTCAATTTTGGTGCGCAGCTTCTGTGTCCCTTTTAAAGAAAGTCTTCTGAATAGATTCTTATATTTTATTTAAAAGTTTTAAAGTGTTGATTTTTCCCATTTAGATCTTTAATAAGCCTAGAATTGAGATTTTAATATGGTAATAAGCAAAAGTGGTTTCATTTTTCCCAACAAGAATAATCAATAGTTTCAGCATTCCTTATTGATTAACCCAGTTCTTCCTCCATAGATTTTTAATGCTACTCTGTCATTTGTCATTTTCTTTTGTTTAAAGCTCTAATTCTGCACTTTTAATTCTATTCCATTCGTCAATTTTTAATCCTTGTCAATACTACAGCATTTTAATCACTATAGCTTTATAAAAATCATATTGCCAGGCATGTCACTTCTCCCAATCTTTTCCTTTTTCAAAACTGTTCTGGCAAGTCTTCAAAATTTGCTCTTCCATATGCATTTTAAACAGCTAGTCAATTTCCATATACATGTATCAAAAGAAACAATAACAGAAAAACTACTGTGTCTTAGATGGGTCTTGCATTGTTTTTGTTTTTGACGTTTCAATTAAGTATTTGATTCTCCATAAATTTCTTTTTTTTTATTGAGTTATAGTCAGTTTACAATGTTGTGTCAGTTTCTAGTGTAGAGCACAATTTTTCAGTCATATATGAATGTACATATATTCATTTTCACATTCCTTTTCACTCTAAGTCTTTTTTTATTAATTTCTTACACTGTATAAGTCTTGTGGCCACTGATTATTGATATACTTTATAATGATATAAGAATGCAAATTATTTGTGTGCACTAATTATATAGCCAGCTACCCTACTAGACCTTCTGATTAGTTCTACTACTGATCTCTTAGAGTTTCTTTGCTTGTGTAGACAATTGTGTTATCTACAGATAATGATAGTTTTTCATCAATAATCTTGATACATCCTTGAATGTGAATGATACTGAGTGGAAGATGTAATAGCCAACATCCTTGCTTCATACCTAATTTTAAATGGAATGTGTCTAATATTTCACCACTGAGTGTGACATTTATTGTAGTGGTTGATAGATTTTACCCCTTATCGGATTAAAAATATTCCTCCTCTTTCTTGTTTGTCAAAATTTATCATGAATGGATTTGGGTTTTATCAAATGTATTTTCTATGCCTATTAATAAAATCATGTGATTTTCACTTTCAATTTTTTAATGTGGAAATTTTCTTTAATAGAATTATCTAAAATTTAGCAACGCTTGTATTCTAGGACAAACCCCAAAGATAGTATTATTTGTTTAAACTCTACTGGATACACATTGTCACTATATCATTTCAGACTTTTCTATTTACATTAATAAGTGAGATTGGTCTAAATCCTTTCATTCTTTTATTGTCCCTGTCTAGTTTTATTACTGATGTTAAACTAGTCACATAAAATGGGTTGAAGAGCATTCCATCTTTTGCTAGTCTCTGAAATAGTCTGTAAAAGATGGAGATTTTTCCAGCACTTTAAAGGAGTAGAATTTACTTTCAAAATCACATGATGTTGACATGGCTTTTCAGTGAATAGGTTTTATTACCAACCTAATTTGTTGATGGTTATAGATCTATTCAGTTTTCTATATCTTCATGTGTCAGACTTATTAAGCATATATTTCTAGGAAAATTATCCATATTGTCTGATTTTTTAAAATCTAATGTTAAAAAATTGTTCTTAGGGCTCTCTAATTTTAAACATTTTTCATTTTTCTCACTCTTTTATTGGTTCTTTTTTTCTTGGTTGATATGGGCAGATTTCTTTTTATTCTATTAATCTCTCCAGAGTTTACTTTTGATTTTATTAATCCTCTCTAATGTTATCTTTAAGTATTCCTATTCTTATCTTTATTATTTTCTCCCCATTCACTCTAGGTTTCGTCTCTCAAGTCAAACTTAAATTCTGCAATGTGTTTTAAGGTTAGTCTGTTAGACTTTCATTTGCTTTATTTCTAAAATAAAAAATTTAAACTTAAACTCAATATATCAAGTTGTAATGTCTAGCTGAGTGTTTATCTTCTCAAAACATGTCTATCAGCCCCTCATTTGATCAATATTTTAAATTAAACTGCTTTTGAGTTTGCATTTTAAGTTCTAGCCAGAAATAGAATAAATATTTATAGTTATTTATAAATAACTTTATTTCCATAACTGTAGTTCTTTCATTAGTTTCCTGTGTTAGCTCATTAATTTTCCATTTTTTTGGTCTCCTTTTCTGGTATAATAATTTAAAGCTATACATTTCTCTGTAAGTAGTAGTTTAGCTGTATCCCATAAGTTTCATATATTATATTCTCATTATGGTTCAATTCCAAATAATTTCCAATTATTATTGTTATTTCTCATTTGGCCTATGTATGATTTAAAAGAAAATTTCATTCATTTGATTTGGCTTGGTTTGGTTTTGGCTTTCCAAATGTGTGTGTACATGTATTGTCAGGGGGTCATCTCTTATTTCTAATTTCTAAGTAACGGCAATGCATAATTATCAAAGAAAATGATTTGTTTGATACCAATTTGCTTTACCTAGTGATCCACTTTTTGGTCAGTATTTATTTTAGTGTTCCTTATGAAACAGGTGAGCTTTCCAACCATTATGAAAATCCCACCTATTCAATGAGAAACACTGATTTCTTTGTTCACTATTCCTTCTTGTTTTTTGTGCCTTCCTACTGAATTAAATGATCTTATTTCCTAAGGGGATTCTTCTGCTAAAACTCTGTTCATGGCTAATTAAATTTGTCTAAAAGTGTTTTTATTTTTATCCTCACATTTCAATGATTATTTCTGGGCATAGGATTCCAAACTGGCAGTTATTTTCTCTAATAATTTTGAAGTTATTTTGACGAAGTTTTCTAATTATTCCTTTCTTTGAAGATAATATGTATTTTTCTCTCTGTTTGCATTTAAAATATTTTCTCTTTCGGCGCTACAGTTTAAATTCACAGGTATCTGGCAGTAGATTTGTTTCACTGAGACTTGCTGAGATTTCTGAATCTAAGGATTTATGTCTTTGATAAATTGTGGAAATTCTCCAAATGTTATTTCATTGAAAATGTCCTGTCCTCCATTTTCTGTTTCTTTCTAGAATGCATATGTGATAGATAGGTTGAAAAGCAGTTAGGTAGGTAAGTAGGTAGATGGATAGACAGATGACATACAGAAATAGATCTCTGCATTCCATTGTCCATGTTTCTTCTCATGAACCAGTTTGGCATCAAAATTCAAATCCCTTGTCTACCAAGTGTAGACACCCCTTTCCTTACTCCTTCCCCACCCCTCCACCCCCAGGATACACCAACTTCAATTTATCTCTTAGAATTCTGTTTGCATTCACTACTCAAGGTTCCATCTGGTATTCAGTTGTTTTACTTTGGGCCCCTAGGGATTTCTCATACTTTCTTACAAGCTCAGCTGGGCAATTAAAACAATATTGATTATGTTTTATAGACACTTCTGGGTGATCATTAATGGAAATATCTTCAGGTTGTTTAGTTTATAACATTTCAGGAAGTGGAAGTCAAGATTCAATTTTCAAAAGAGATTTAATTATATTAATTAGTTTGAAACACTTAATACAGCTACAGATGTTGAACTTTTTTTAGGAAATGTGCCCACTACTAGGGTTGAATTTAAAAAAAAATAACTATCTAGCTAACCTATTATTAAATTGAGTCAATTATCCAAAATTCTACTCTTTGCGTGTCTTATTAATCTTTACCTTAATATTTCAGCTTCTTTGAAATTTTAGACTAATTGAGTAGTTTAAAGCAATTTTATTTATTTATTTATTTTTTTACCAGTTTGGTTTCATCATTCTTCTGCCTTGTGATAAATAGGAACAAAAGGAATGGGTCTATGTTAACTAAGATTAAGTGAGTACATTAAGGGAGTATGAACTGACCTTGATTCTTTTCAGATTGGCATTCTAGAAGTTGCTACTATTCCAGAACCATTACACTCAATCCTAAATTAAATTTAATAGTTTCATACAGACTATGCTTGTAGTATGATTGGATAGTTTTTAGAACCAGCCTGAAATTCACCCACTCCTTCCAATCTTCCTCATATATTTATGTACTTTGGGATCTTTCACATTTCAATCCTTGTATAATATTCATAGTTATTACACCAACTGTATCTCACATCTGTCTCTTGGTGATTTCAAAGCTTCTGATTTTACCTTCTCATCTATATAAACTCCTCTAGAGCAAGAACAGCACACTGGATTCTCTCTCATGATTCCTTCCAATGGAGCTGGTGCACATGGTGGCCAAAGGCAAACAAAGTGGAAGAAAAGAACTGTTTTCCTGAACAATAACTCTACCTGAAAGAGGAATTTCACTAATACCAATAAATAATAGGAGACTAAAGTAATGAAGGTTTCTGAAACTATCCAAGTCCACTGTATTGAATTCCTACTGACAGACTGCCTTGTGGAAGGAAGGATTACAATGGAAGAAAACTAAACCTCAATTAATTACAAAGCAAGAGAAAGTGAGAGGGAGGAAAGCCAGAGGAAGAAATAGTGAAACAGTATCCCTGTTGTAGAGATTCCCAAAGGGTCACTTGTAATTCTACCCTCAAGCCTAGAACTCTGAGACTGTTCGATAGCCATCCATTCAGTTATTCAAGAAATATTTTTCTGAATGCTTGTCATGCACCAGCCACTGTTTGAGACATTTGGTATATAGCAGTAGACGTGTCACACAAACATTCCTGCCCTCACAGAGCTTGCATTCTAGTTGTGGGTAAAAGGTAAATAAATGTACGAATATACAAATAAATAAATAAATAGAAGATATAACTTGTCAAAAGCACTATAAAGAAAGGGGGCTAGGGGCTAAGTCGGGGAAATTGTCATTTTTAAATAGGGGGGTTAGGAAAAGCCTCACTGAGAAAGTGACATTTGAGCAAACAGTTGGCTGAAGGAGCAAGCCAGAAGGACATCTGAGAGAGGAATGTTCCAGGCAGAGAGAATTACAAATGCAGAAGTATTAGGCAAGAAAGAACCTAGCATGTACAAAGAACAGCAGAATACTGTGAAAAGAATGGGATAAACAAAGGAGAGAGTTGTCAAAATTGAGGTTAGAGGGTCTATGAGAAGGGAGAGTGGGAAGGTCCTACAGGATCCTGCAGGCTATTAGATACAATTTGGTTTTTTTCCTGACGAAGATGAGGAGCCACCGGAAGGAATTTTGAGGCAGATGTGAGACAAATACTTCAAGGAGAAGAAAATGGCAAAGGTGAAGTTAGCTGAGGTTAAGACTTTTCTTAGCTGGGAAAAATTAAGGCATATTTGTATACTGATGGGCAGAATCCAATAAAAAAGCAAAAAAAGGTGAATAGAATGTATGAAAGAAAGAGGAAAATTGCTGTAATGACCACCTTCACTAGAAGAGAGGAAAAGAGGTATGGTGTGGATTGGAGGGGCTGTTCTTAGTCAGGACTCTGGACAGTTCATCCGCTCTAACAGGAGGGAAGGCAGGGTGTGTAAGCCCTGGTGCAGGTGGGTGGATGGCTGGGAGCCATGTGAGAGTATAAGGAAGTTCTCTTCTACTGATTTCATTATCTCCGAAGTAAGAAGCAAGGTCAGCTAAGCTGGGCAATAGGGAAGTGATATTGGGGGTTGGAGTAGAGAAAGAGAAGAGGGCTCACACAGCGCTACAGGACACATGGAGTAGCAGTGGCAAGAGGGTTCATATTCCAGCTTTGCTACGTATTAGCCATGTAACCCTGGGCAAGTTTTTTCACCTCTCTAAACCTCAATTTCCTCTTATGCAAAATGAAGGTAACAATAGTGCCAGCATCACTGCTTTGCGGTATGGGTGAAAAGAGATCGTTTAGAAGCAATTGTAATCAGTACTCAATGGCAAGCACTAAGTATATGTTGGCTGTTAGCAGAAACTACACATTAGGCACTCAATGATTTATCAGTAAATGGACTGTGATATTTTATGTCCATTCTCTTTTCAGGAGGTTTGTTCTGACCAAGCTTCGAGTCATCCCAAAAGGAGCATTTTCTGGATTTGGGGACCTGGAGAAAATGTATGTACCTGAGTGTGTGAATGTTTCACATGGGCTATGGGCACCAACCTCAGATCACGCATAGCACAATGCTCTATACTTAGAAATCAGACTGACATACCAAGCAAACATTTTGCACCTTGTCCCATTTTATTTCCTTACCACAGTTCCTAAACAGTAGTGTGGACTCAGTGTGTGGCCATTGAAGTGGGCATAAGGTCAATCCAAGCAATTCTCACTTTTTTTTGTATGAGGTATTGCTCCCAAAGTACCTGTGAGTGGAATTTTTATAAACCAAAGCCTGTTTTCTCTGCTGACATTCATTCTTTTTAAGGGACACTCTCTATTATTTCTTTGATTAATATTTAATTGAGAGCAGGGACTAACATTTGTGCTTTAGAGGTTTCTAGATTTTTTTGTTCCTAAGCCATGCTGACAAGTGGTAATTGATACATAAACATTTGAAAGTATTGGGAAAGTTTACAACAC
Organism: Vicugna pacos; assembly: GCF_048564905.1. Classification (NCBI taxonomy): domain Eukaryota; kingdom Metazoa; phylum Chordata; class Mammalia; order Artiodactyla; family Camelidae; genus Vicugna; species Vicugna pacos. The sequence goes on from NC_133001.1 coordinate 25,629,971, forward strand.
TGAGGGGAAATGCCTTTGAAAAGAGACTTCGTTAATGTAAACAACCACTTTTTATTGGGCTAGTTTAATGTAGGGGTTTCCCCAATTAGGCTTTTGGTGAAGTGGGGCACGGTAAGGAAAAACAGCAAATTCTTCCATGCTTAAGGTAACCCCTGACCCCCATCACCTTTAAAGGTAATTGATCCCATCTCCCAGGCTTTTAGGGATGAGAAAATGTGTTTTTTGCCACAGTAGCAGCCAGAATTCAGGACTTAAATGCCACTAAATACAGCTACAGATTGATGGATTACACAGATGGGAACTTTTTTTTCATTGTTAGAATAAAAAAAACCCCAGGTTATATGTGTTTCTACTTCTGTAAGCCATTCAAGTTATTCCTCTTGGTTCTCTCAACCCCATTTCTAAAAAGAATTCTCGCCCAGATCTGAGGAAGCAAGAAAGAAATCCGTTAATGAAAAAAACACAAAGTAGAGAGTAGCAATGTGTTTCAGCAGTTAAGCCACCTGCTAGGAGGAGGTTGGTCAGAATCTTGGCTCTGAGTGTTAGTTTTAATATAAACTTACTGTGTAACCTTGATTAAATCACATTATCTCTCAGGGTCTTGGTTTTCTCATCTACGTATTAAGGGAAGAGTTTTTAAAGGGGGAGATGGCTTATGTGATGTCTAGTTTCTATGTGCAAGCACCGCCCAGTTGGATGCGAGTCCAGTTTAAGACCTGCAGCCTTCAGGGTTTACCTTCCTGAAGACATTCAACACTCATGGAAATTGGGAGATGGGGCACTCATCTGAGAGCTCACCAAGGAAAACAGGGAGGGAACAGAGTTGGAGAGCTTTTGGCTCAAGGTGTATTCCTGGATAGATTAGCTATTGCCCTGCCTGGAATTAACAAGGACTAGGTGACTATTGGTTATGTCTCATCACCACCCTCAACAGGTCTATAATTGCAAAGAAATTAATCTAAAGACAGGAATATCAGACATCACAAGTAATCCACCACTCAGTCTAGCAAATGTGACTGATCCCTCATTGGGTGCTCAGCCTCCCATGAGACAGATCTTCCTGTAGTGATATAAATGGTTGATCTGAGCCGACATAGCAATAATCCCAGAGACAGAGCAGCTGGTGCAGAAACTCAACTTCCTCAGACACACCTCTCTTCTTCCTTTACGTTCTTCCTCCAGTTTTTAATCAGTTTCTTGAACTTAATAAAGATTGGCTTTCTCTTCAATATCCCCCTCTCCACCAATCACAAAGTCCCTTTCCCTCCTTCTGCACATGTGGCCTAGGTTCGCCTCTCCTTATTAAAAAGAAGGTGAAAAGCTTTCTGGGGAAATCCTGCCTTCTTTCCCTGCTACCTTCCTCTCTCCTCCCCATCACTGCCACTCTTCTGAAAGAGCAGCCTGCATGCCCTGACTCCCTCTCCTTTCCCTTCAATCACCCCTCAGTCTGTGCACTTGCTGTCTGACCACAAATTCCCGTACACTATTAGATTATTCTGTCCAAGATCCCAACAATACCAAAACTGCCAGAACTGATGACCTCTATTTTGTCTTTTTAGTACTTAACCTGTAGGTATCGTTTGATTCCACTGACTATGCATACCATCCTTCTCAATCCTCTTACCCCTTTTAACTTCAGTGACACCATGCCCCCCTGCCTGCCTTCTGAACCTTCCAGACTACTCCATAACCAGTTCTGTCCATTTTCTTGTTCCTCAACTGCCCCTCAGAAATTCAGATATGTTCCGGGGCCCCACTTTTGGCCATTTTCTTTCTTTACAGTCACATTCTCAAATCAGTATTTATCGAATAATGTCTTACTACTAGGTTTAGAGCTCCTAAACCTTCATCTGCAACCCCCACCTCTCTTCTGAAGCAATAATTTTTGTTTTGAAAGGGAGAGATTCCTAAAGATCTACACCTAAGTGAACTGCCAGTGCCTCATATTCAATGTATCCAGACAAATTCATTATCTTTATCCTACAACTTCTCATCTCCCCATATTGCCCAGTGAGTAACATCACCATCTGTCCAGACTCCCAAGCAAGGAAATTCAGTCTCCTTTGACTCACATACTTCTCTCTCCTTTATGTGCAGGTGCTCTTCCAGTCCTATTGACTCTCCGTCAAAAATATCTCCAGAATCCCTTCCTCATCTCGCTCCTGCTGCTATGTGCTTCAAAGTCACTTGTATAACCTACTGCATGAGGCTGCCTTGCCTGTCCCAGCTCCATTCTTCCGCCACTCAGCTTCCAGACCTTCCCTGCTCAAACTCCCTTGCCAAAGAAACTTTAGGAACAGTCATTGCTCTAGGTTTCAGTCATAAGTTCCTGGCCAAGAAATCAAAGTTGTTATCTCCCAATATACGCAGTGCAGCCCATACTTTCTCCAGGAAGGAAGATTTGCCATTTCCCAAGCACTCCCATTACCAGACATTATGTTGCTTATTTAGAACGTGATGGCTCGTTCTTTGGACAATGCCTGACACATAGAGGTACCAAAAAAATCAGTGCAGGTGAATGCATGAATGAACAAGTAAACAAATAAACTTTCACACCAGTCTTACGTAGATGCTGTCCTTCTGCCTAAAGTTCCACTTGGTAGCATCCTGCTTGCCCTGCAGGAGCCAAACCAGATGTTTACCCTTAGGCACAGCCTTTCCAGAACTCTCCACACCATAATCCTGTATTTGTAGTAGCAATAGCACATTTAGCAGATTGTATTTGGAATTTACAGGATTTTTTCCAGATCCCTGGATTGTTCTTTAAGAGCAAGGTCAGAATGTAACTTAACTTTGTATTAAATACAACACCAAGTCCTGTTGTTTTTACCTCCTTGCTATACCTCTCATCTGCCCACTCATCTTCTTCTCCAGCAACCACAACCTTTCCCTGGAAAACTGCACAGTCTTCTACATATGCCGCCCCACCCACCAGCCTGCTCTTCCCTCACCCCTATCCATTCTCTACAGAGCAACGAGGGTGATGTTTTCTAAATTCATATCTAATCATGTCACATTTGACACCTGTTCATACACAGACATACACAGATACACTCTATGCTTCACTGCTGCTCTTAACATAAAGAAGAAACTAGACCTTTCACATTCTCTCCTTTGCTCTACTAACCCTTTTTCAGTTCGTAAAGTGTACCAAGATATTATGCTGCCTACTATAGGCCTTGCCTGACCCAGACCGTTCTTCTGTCTAAAACTTCCCTTCCACTCTGACCTCTTAATTTCGTCAGTTCCTCCTCATTCTTCAGTTTCCCACACCAGTGTCACTTGCTCAGGAAAGCCCCCCTGACTTCCCCAACGGGGGCAAAACCCCTCCTGATACACTGGCATATCACCAGTCTCTGTGTGAGGACAGTCATTTCAGCACTTTTAGATTTATTTATGCAATAATTCAACCAATGTCTAACTCCCCTACTGGACTGTAAGCTCCATGAGCATAAAGACATGATTGCTTTTACCCAGTATGGTATCCATGGAGTCTCACACAGAGTCAGATATGTACAGTAAATATCTGATAAAAACATGAATAAAAATGAACAAATATAATTAGTTGGAGAGAGAAAATATTCAGATATAGAAAATACTAAATCTTATGATTGATAATGATAAATAACACAGGAGTTGACACGCATACAAACACTGGCTGCATATCTACTATGATCTAGGCACTTATATAGTTATAGTTGAAAATATAACCCAGGACAAAAATGTATAGGATGATGTGTGAAAAGTAAGTGATACAAACACTGTACTTGTTCGGACTCTTTCTGTTGTGAGAGGTAAAAGAAAATAAATCTCAAACAGGCTTAAGAAAAAGAAGGGAATTTAATGGCTCATTTAACTTGATGGTCAGAGAGGGAGAACGGCTTTAGAAACAGCTCTATTCAGATTCAGTGCCCCAAGGACTTGGCCTCTCTCCCTCTCTCAGGTCTCTTCATTCTGTGAGTTTCAACCCTGAGCCCCACCCTGGTGGCAAGAAGGCAGAAGCAGTTCTATCTTCACACAACATCTCAGGTTCTATTTAGGGGGAAAGAGCTGATCTTTTTTTTTTTTGCTCAATCCCACAAAAATCTTAAGATTTAGTCTGACTGGCTTAGATGACACAACCATCCCTAGACCAACCACAGCAGCTAAGGAAATGTGATGTTCAAACTGGCTGTGGCCTGGGTAATGGGCTCCATTCCTAGAGTTGAAAACACCTACCCTAACCACATGACCTGCAGTGGGGGAGGGAGATCCACAAACCAAAACTGAGGCCACTGCTGGGGAAAAAAGGTGGACACTAGATGCTGGCAGTTGGGCAAACAAAGGATGTCTAAAAAGAAAATCAGTCTGTTCTCACCTATGAGAGAAAGGTCTCTGTGGCCAGGGTGGCTGGGGATTTGATGAGTTTAAAATATTCTTCCCCCTTCCTCCTGTTAGAATAATTGAAAGAATCCAGTAACTCTGCCCCAATTCACTCTAACAGTTCATCTCCTTTAGTTAATCCAGCTTAATCCAGTCCCCTCTGCTTCTGTAAGAAGTCAAAAGGGGAAGAAGTCTTTTGGTCAAAGTGCGGCAGGAGCTTCTTCATCAGAAATGAAACAATCACTGTCACACACGAGTTTTAATCAGCATCACTGTCTCAAACCTCCCTACTTGTCCCTGCTACGGGACTGGCTGGGGGGAAAGGAGACCACTAAACTCTCTGCAATGTGAAGTGGCTTTGCAAAGTACACTGTAAACTGTTTACATTGTCTTTAATTACTCTGGAGCCATATGTCAGCTTGGCATAAAGGGTGAAGATTACACTAAATAGGGTGGGGGGAGTAGGTGACAATGTGGTGATTTATGGCAACCAGAAAAATTATGTATGGAAATGAGTGCAATTTAAAAACACATCTACGTGTTATTATAACACTGTAAGGGGAAGAAAACCCAGTGTACAACAAAATCTCTTTGAAAATAGGAGCATGATGAATATGTAAATAGGACCAATTAACATCAGCTGAGATATGGTATATGCAGATGAGACGGCAATGAGCCAAAATATGAAATAGTTCCCAAATCATAAATATGAACCATATAAAATTCATTTGAAATATTCATAACATAAGGACAAAAAATATAATCAAGTGATTTATTTGCATATAAAAATGAGAACACTTGTCTGACACTCCAGCCTCCACCCCCAGATCACTGAGGAAAGAAAAGTTAACAGAGGGACTTTAAGAGGAAGAGATTTATTGAATGAAAATTGTTGCAAGCACACTAAAAAAGTTGAGGATCGTCCCAGTTGTCAGTTCTTCAGGCCCACTCAGCACAGATAAAGGGAAAGGAAATAAATCAGGTAATTAAAATCCTAATGGCACCAGTGCTAAAAAAATTTGAGTTCCCATCTGCTTTGTCTTCCTAAGCACCTCTTTGTTAGCTATCTTAGGTCTGTTCCTACCCTGACCTTCTGGGATTCTGAGAGTGAATGGGCAGAAAGCCTTGAGTCCCACCTACTGAAATAAAGCAAGAAGAAAAGGCTGATGATTCTACTGGCTCCTGGTAAAAAACAAAAACAACAAAAAAAAAACTGGAGGCCAGTGTTGGAATGGCTAGACCTCTGAATGGGAAGAAGGGATTTGAATCCCTGGGCATAAAAAAGAAAATGAGGTTCAGTGGTTCTCATCTCAGGCTGTACTTTAGACTCCCCTGGGGAAATTCTCAAATAATCCACAAGCCTGACTGTCACCTCCAGGGATTTTCCATTACATTTGCCTAGGGTAGGGCCAAGCACTGATCACTTTTTAAAGCCTTCTTGATGATTCTAATGTATATCCACAGTTGAAAGCCACTGAGATGGATGATACTTGTTTCAATCAAATTCATAGAAAGAATATTCACAAACATGTATGGTGTGTCTATATGCTGTGGCTGGAGAATAAAGAAAGATGAGATGGTGGGAGATGAGGTCAGAGAAGAAGCTGGGGTAGTGTCACAGAGCACCTTGTAGGCCATGGGGACAAACTTGAGTGTCACAGTGAGTCTGATGGAAATTAAATGGGCTATTTTGATCAACTAAGTGAAATTATCTGACTTGCATTTGTTAAAGTTCACTTGTACACATAGATTTTGATTTGCTGATATTTTGTTAAGAATTTTTAGGTCTATAATTTTAGAGATACTAGTTTACATATTTCTTTTCCTGTAATTGATTTGTTTGGTTTTGTTATGCTGGTGCTATAAAATGAGTAGAGAAATGCTCCCTTATCCTATATACGCTGAAAGAATTCCTTACAATAACAATAGTTTTTTTTTTCTTCCCTACAAATGGTGGTGCTGAATCAACTTGGTATTCATATGGGAAAAAAATAAATAAATCTCAACCTCATATCATACACAAAATTTGCCTCTAAATGGACCGTAGACTTAAATATAAAAGCTAAAACTTTAAAACTTCTAGAAGAAAATATAGGAGAAAATCTTCACAATCTTGGGCTATGCAACAATTTCTTAAATAGGACACAAAAAGCATAAAATACAATTTTACTTTGAAAAAATAAAACACTCTGCTCTTCAGAAGAACAGTTATCAGGAAAATGAAAAACCGAGTCACAGGTAGGGAGAAAAATATTTCCAAAGGATGCTTCTGATAAAGGCCTTGTATTAAGAATATTTAAAGAACTCTTAAAGGTGAAAAATAAGTAGGTAAATAACCCAGTTGAAAATGGGCAAAAGATCTGAACAGATTCTTCACAAAAGAAGATACACAAATGGGCAATAAGTATATGAAAAGAGAGTCAACATTAGCAGTCATCATGGAAATGCAATTTAAAACCTTAATGAAATACCATTATACACCCACTAGAATGGCTAGAATTAAAGGTTGACGATATAGGTATCAATGAAGCTGCAGAGCAACTGGAACTCTCATATGTATCTGTGAGGCTGCAAAATAGTACAAAACCTTTGGGAAGCAGTTTGACAGTTTCTTATAAGAAGTATTTATCAAGAGAAATAAAAACATATGTCCATACAAAGACTAGTTCAGGAGTGTTCACAACATTCATAATAGCCCCAAACTGAAAACAACCCAAATACTTATCACCACAAATTGTGTTCTATGCATATAACAGAATACTAGTAAGTAATAAAATACTAGTAAGTAATAAAAAGGAATAAAATGCTAATACAACAACATGCATGAGTCTCAAGCACTATACTAAGGCAATGAAGCCAAACACAAAAGAATATACCATACATTACATAATTCTATTTATAGGAAACTGGAAGAAAGAGTATCTAATCAATGGTGACAGGAAGCACAAGAGTACTTGCTGGGGCTGAGGGTGATGGTGGAGACTGTCTGGGAAGGGGCACAAAGGAACTTTTTAGGCTGGTGGAGATGTTCTCTATCTTGATTATGATGGTTGTTACAAAATATATGAAATTGTAAAAACTCATCGAACAGTTCAAATGAGTGCACAGTATTATTTGTCAAATTGACCTTCAATGAAGTTGACTTTTTAAAACCAACAATTTTTTCAGCACCTATTTGGGGCCAGGTGTTTTAAATACCACATCTCAGTTAATCTGCACTTTACAGACGGCTAGTGACATTCAGAAAAGGTAAGCGACCAACCAGCACCAGAGTTCTTTTGTAGCGAAGCTAGGATTTGAACCCAAAATAATCTGGTCTTTTCAGCTACACAAGGCTTCCTTTTTTGTTGGCATCTACAAATTCCAAAGTCATTCTACTAAAGTGAAAAGTGACAAAGGGGAGGCTTAAGGCTGTGAAAGCTTCCTCTGATGTCATTTAAAATTAGAAGAGAGGATTTCTATGCCTAAGACTTTGAAATTGCCATAAACCAGAACCTACAGTCATTTTCTACAGGGACAGTCATAGAGGAGGGGAAACCTCTTCTTGGAGGGTTTTTTTGTTTTTTGTTTTTTATGTTTTTGCCTTCAAGTTCCAGTAGGCCAGCTCATCTCTGGGTAAAGATCCTGCTGAGACTGGCTTTAGTTCAAGGGTTTGCAAAACTGGGCTGCCTGTTAAGTTGCAAATTAACTTAGCAGTTGGGAAATGTAAGAGTTGGGCCAATTAAATTGTCATTATTGACCCAGATAAAACATGACTTAGTGTCTAGAAGGTGAAAGTCCTTACCTTATTTCCTATTGTCCATAAATATTCTGAAAATAAGTATTTTTGTTGTATTTATTGCTTCAACCAAAAACACAAGAAGCCTTTTTCTTGTCACTTTTTGGGTTGTTGTGGTTTTAGTGTTTTCATTAAGTCTCCTTATTTTCAACTCTTTCTAGGTGGGTCCTTAAAATAAACTCTATAATATCTAACAGCTGCCTGTTCAGATCAGAAAGAATAATATATTAGCTTTACATTTATATGCTTGGTTTTGTTTTTAGTTTTGTTTTTTGCTTGTTTGTTTTCATTTTGATTTCTTTTTATGTACTGGGGATAAGGAAGGACTCTGATAGAGGGAACAGTTCCTGAGATCTAGTGACTTTTTAGGTGCCCCTACATGTGATGACTCTTCACATCTCAGTCCCTTGTGCTTTAGGCATGAAAATAATGTAGCGTTTCCTTTGCTGGAAGGGATTCTAGAGAAAGGAATACTGAAAGAATACAGATTAGACCCCCATTGTCTTAAGCAGCTCAGCCTGCTGTATTAAAATACTGAACTAGATGGCTTAAACAACAAACATTTAAATCTCACAGTTCTGAGAGAACAAGAGTAGAAGATTCAAGAGTTCAAGATTAGAGTCTGGTGAGAACCAACTTCCTGCCTTCTCTGTATCTTCACCTGGTTAAGAGAGAGCTCTAGTCTCTTTATTCGCTTATGTGGGCACCAGTCCCATCATGGGAGCTCCACCCCCAGGACCTTATCCAAGTACTTCTCGAGTCCCCATCTCTAAATTCCAACACACTGGAGATTAGAGTCTGAACCTATGGATTTGGGGTGGTGTCGGGAAAGACAAACATTCAGTCCATAGCACCCACTGTGAACTAGCAAGCTTAATCATGTTGTATGCTGCAGATGCTCCCTTGCTTGGGAAGTACAGATATGCCCTCATTAACATCTTCCATCTCTAGGATCCTCTACCCTCTTGGCTACTTGATGCTCTGAGGCATTCATGGTCCTGCTGAACTCTGTTTGGTGCCTTTAATTCAGCAGTTATAACTTACAGGTGGCAAGACTTGACAGAGGTTCCCCAAGAAAGGCTTTTTTGGCTTGCCATCAAATACAGTCTTCTTCCATTTTGTAATCAACAGCCAAGCAACATTACCTTTTCTTTTAAGACTTCTGCTTCAGCCATGCCTGCCCTTCTGACCTTTCTTGACAAGGCAAGCTGTGGGAGAGGCCTCCAACCATGTTACGTTTGTCAGGGCTCACAGATATACCAGAAAACGAACTGACCTTTTTTTTTCCCTCTCTGCCAGTAACTCAATCTTTGTTTCTGCTCAGAGAAGAGACAATTAAGGCAGCACAATACTCAAGTTAAAAATAGCCTCGTGTCTCTGCCCCGGAGACTCTTGCTAGGTTTTTTTTTTTTAATAGAATGGTATTAAAATAAAAAGATGCAATCTAAACACAAGCTCCAATCGATGCACAAACTATTTATTTTTATTTCCTCATTTAGCCCATGCCCATCACAACCACATCCATCTGGGCTGTTTATGACTTAATAAGATGCTTTAAACAGTAAAAGACTCAGATAGGATATGGGCCCACATGCCTGCCTACCCCCCCATCCCTTCTAACAAATAAGCTACTTGAATCTATACTTCATAAACCTCTTCTGTGATGCTCAGGTCCACTCTGCTTAGCCTACACAGAAATCAAATGATCAGAGATGGGTTTTTATAGTTCAGAGCAAAGTTAAACAGACGGAGAGGAAAAGCAGAAGAGGGAGGGATAAATGCCAGGGGAGCCTAAATGAATAAAGTGGAAGTTAACCACCCCAGTGGGTCTGAGATTCTGAGAGAGTCTGGGCATAGAGATAGCAATTGTTGATGCCAAGTGTTTTAGAAACATGCAGTTTGCACTTGGATGTGAGCGTGCTTTGAAAAGTTAAAAGTGCATCCAAATCCAAATGCAAGGTATGAATAATAAAGAGAGCACATTTGCTGTTTCCCATTCATGGTGTCTCAGCTCAACTGATCTTGTCTTTCTCTCTTCTCATATTCCTCCAAGGCACCTAGCACGGGGCTGGGCCCACTGGAAAGAGAACAGCAGGCCAAGTTCGTGAATTTGTCATCCCTACCTCTTGGGTCCTTTCCCAACTTTTCAGAACCTCTTCCCCAAATCAAGCTTTCAATATTTAAAAATATATATATATCATTCTTCATTCTTCTTTCCCAGTAAAGATAACAGCATCTGAATAATGTATTGGCATTGAAATGCTAAGGAGTAATGCCAGTTCCAAAGGATTGAATTGTTAATGGTAGGATTTTACTCAATTTGGTACACAGTGTTTAAGGTTGCTTTAATACATGAAAAATTGTATCTAGACTGACTTACTTGTTTGGACTGCAAAGGCCATGTGTACATGAACAGAAATTTGAGGGAAAGATGAGCTTCTTGTGATGACAGACATTAGTGCCTTCAAGATTCCATCTGCTGAGGCCAGGCCCCCTCACTGTCTGACTAGGTGGAGAACTCAGGCTGGTGTTTGTTGGTTGGTTTGTTTGTTTCCTTCATTGAATATTAAAAATCGGGGTGCCAGTCTTAATGTATTTGTTTAAAATGTGCCCCCTTCCCTTAGATTGCCTTCCCTGCTTCTCTTCATATGTACACATAACTTCTCAGTCTGATCCAGTAAGACACTTAAGATGTGACTTTTTATTTAATAAAGTGGACATTCGCTTTGGGGGGAAAAGGATGGTGGCTTACTGCAGCAGCAAGTCCCATAACAAACAAAACCCCTGCATAGAGACTAAGTTCTACACTAACTTCAAGGAAATGAGGCCAAATCAGAAATCACCGGTTGGAGCCTTTTAAAGAGAGATTTATAGACTTCAGTCAAGCCAAGACTTCACTCGAGACAAGTGCAGCCTGATGGATGACACCAGCTAATCCATCAAGTGATTTATCAGGGTTCATGGCGTAAATGATTGTGACTTCCATCACTCCCTGCACACCTGTGAGGATGAGGCTTCCTCAAGCCCGGGACAACTCCTCTGACTAGTGTACGTGCTGCTATGTTTGTTCTGTTCTATTTGTTAGCAACTCTGAGAGAGATCAAGCAAACTCAGAGAAGCATACTCCATCCATCAGCAAATAATTCCACAAATTCTTCCTGAGTCACAAAATAAATTAATTAGGTGAAGGATGATCTGGTGTAGCTTATGTACCAGTCCCTGCTAGATGTTCTGGACAACAAAGAAAAAGATACAAAGTCCCTGCTCTCAAGGAGTTCCCAAAGAGAACAACAACCATTAGCTATCATTTGTTGAGTAATTATTTTGCTGGAAACCGAGATAAGCCACATTACGTGCATCATCTCATTTAATTATAATAACCTCATCATCCCAATTTTACAGTGAGGAGATTAAAGTCAAAGAGGTTATGTGACTTGCCCAATGTCACACATCTAGTAAGTGGTGGGGCCAAGGTTAGAACCCAGGCTTTCTGACTGCAATGCTCACACAGCCATCTATTTTTCTGTAATATCTACGGACACAACAAATGTGGTCCGGATCATACATAATATAGGAGAGTGATAATCTTGTTCTCTAATGGAGAGAAGCAAGACATTCATAAACACAAATTCACAGAGTCCTCATCCATTTTATTTGTAGTAGCTGTCTGAATATCTTCGCATTGGTTTCCTATTTTACAACTTCAAAACTGCCTCATATACCTCAGCTCATTTAATCTCACACACCAACCCTTCAGTAGCAGCTGGGCAAGAATTTGAGCCCATCTCACAGTTGAGGAAATGAAGTTCAGAGAGGTTTGTTGACTGGCCTGAGATCAACACCATGGAGGTGGGATGTCACAGATGCCACAACTCACGCATTTTCTCAATATAATGCTTTGCTTCTTGCAATGCTGTCTCTCATTTATTAAAGAGAAATTACATCTTGAGAGTCTTATAGTCACATCAGCACAGGATAGTGACACAGTGTCCAAGACAGAAGAAAAAAGTAACACTTATATTTTTACCAAGTACATAAACTGTAAATATGCAGGTGTTTTTGTTCAGCATTTTTCCTATTTTCCACTCAGTCTTGAGCACTTGGCAGTGGGGGAAAAAGATGACCTAGAAGTGTATGGGTGTGTGGTCCAAGAAGTAAAAATTCAAGGGCAAAACTAGCCTTTTCCATGCCAAAGAGGAAATGCCCCAATGGGGTGTGTCCGTTTTTAAAAACTAGTCCAAGCTATCTCATCAAAACATCATTTTTTAAAGAAAATTTCCTTTCTAAGTCAACTATACTTATTAGCTTTTCTTCTTTCTGTTTTTGCTTACTTCTTTTTGTCTCTCCTTGGAATTAACATTCTAGTAACATGTAGATTTAACCAGAACTTCTTAGCCAAGATATAGAATTTCATCTCTACAAGAAGGGATTTTTCTTTCAGTTAAATGCAATAAGCATTTTATGAGTTCCTACTAAGTGTCTCCTACATCATGGCATCCCAAATCTAAATGTGCGTACGGGGCGATCCAACTAATATGGAGAGTCTGACTAAGGAGGTCTGGGTGGGACCTGCGAGTCTGCAGTGCTAACCAGCTCCCAGGTGAAGCTGGCACTGCTGGTCCATGGTCCTGATGGACTAACAGGATCTAAAAAATACTAGTCTTGTGTAAGGAGCTGTATGGTGGAGGATCCAAGAGAAATGACCCACAGTCCCTGCTCCAGCATAGTTGTCAATAAAATACACATAAAACAGTTAGAGAGAAGCACAAAACAAATGCATAAACATGTATTCCATTGCTATAACCACATGATAGGTAATGGGGCAAAGTTCTCTTACTCTCTTTTGTCAGATCACATTTAATTGTAAAAATAGTCCTCTTTTTTTTTTTTAGGATAACTAGTCATGTATTATCTCAGTTTCTGAAAGCCCCTCTATTGGTACTGTGGAAACAGCTAGATATTGAAAAATTCAATTCACATCCAACTATTTCAGGAGCAAACCCACTGTATGGCTCATCTGGGCAAATTGTGTCTCATAAGTACTCTTTCTTATGACAGGATAGCACTATCTCAGGAAAAAAGTAGGAGACTGAATATAGGCATTTATGTCCTGGTAGCCTGAGGTGGACAAAGGTCAGAGGGAAAGTACAGGTTAAGGTAGACCATGTTTCATTCAGATCAAATGCAGCTAAGATTTGTGAGTAAGGTGGGCTGGGGAAAGAGAGATGAAGGAAGGCAATGGGAATGTTGGAAACAAACAAAGACACCTTCTTTGTTCCTCACCCCTTCAGTCAAGACCCAGAAATACTCGCACAATCAATGGAGCTCACAGGAAACCTACAGCAGCATGAAAGCTATGCTGGTCTGCATGAGTTCCAAGGGAGGAATGCTGTGGAGCTAATCACTGGACTCAGATTGCCATTTAATGCCTTTCCTCCACAAGTCATCCTTCAAGTTTATAGCAGGACAAGAGTTCATTACCATGTTCCTGTTTTGCAAATTCCTGAACAAGGTTATGCCTCCAATTTTAAGCGTGTGTATAAAAGGAATGAGAGAAGGTGGGAGGGTGAGAGAGTTTCTGGAGGGAATGGTAATAAACAGAATAAGCGCTCCTCACCAACTGGAAATGCAAATCGCCCCCACCTGCTTATGACTTTGTGCAATCAGAAGGAACAACATTTCACAGACTCTCAGATTCATTCTTATTAGAAGCTCCTAAGCTCCTTTCATCAATCTATCTATCCATTCATCTTTCAATCAGTCTCCTGTATTAGGAACTGAAAGAAAAGATAGGATTTGGTTCTAGCTCCCAAGAAGTTTGTGATGCAGTTACAGAAATAAGAGGAATTCATGTGAAACGAGGTCACAGACCAGAACAGAAGCAACCTCTAAACGTTGCTGTCCAAGTCCTGGGTGCTGAAAGCAGTTCAAAGAGGTGGGAGTTAGATCAATGTGAAGCAGTGAAGCCAAAGGTTTTGTGGAGACTATAGGATTTCCATAATCAAAGGGGAGAGGGCCAAGTGTTCTGAGTGGCAGATATTAATGAAACAGATTCAAAATCGTAACGGGGATATGAGGTCTTCCTGAAGAGGTCTGCAGGCTCCCACAGTCCATGTCTTTTGATCACATTATGCACAATGGGCTCCCACTATGCTCTGAAAGTTCAAACAGTAGTAGAAACAAAGAAGCTCCATGCACTGGGATAACTGTATCTGAATTTACCAGGATATTGACTCCCTGATAGCCCCACCCATGATTCTGTAGTCAGGATGCTAGGAGCTTGTTCATCAATATCCAGATAGTGTAATGGTCTGCATACAACAGACGGACTCAAATTACATCTAAAGCTGTTTATTCTCATTGATTTGGGGGAACTGTTGTTAAGGAGCCAGCTCTCCAGAGAGAGATGTCCCTTAGGCTGGGCTTATGCAGAACCAAAGGGAATGAAAGATTTATGTGTTTCCACTTATCTCAGTGTAATTACATAGTCAAATCAGAGTATATGTAAAAGTCACTTCAGGGTCTAAATTGTCCAATCTCTGTTTCCATAGATTGCCTTCACTAAGTAAATAACAAACTTATATCATTACCACATCCTAGTCAGAAGCACAGGAAGAAGAAGTGGCCAGCCACACCCAGGGTAGTTTGGTGCAGCTAGATCTCTTAACTCCAAGAAGTACTAGTCCTTCCTGAGGACAGCATAAAATTCCTCAATGTTCCCTAAGCTTGGGAAGCAAGGAAGTTGGAAAGGGAGATACTCTGCTCCTACCCAAAGCACAACAGTGCTTCCCTGATCTCCTCTGGAGACACCCAAGTGAATGCTAACTGTTTCCAAGCCTAGTTTTCTCCATTGTAGAAACATGAGGTCTTGGTGGGCTTTAGAAAATGCTCTAAGATCTGCCATAGTCTGCCTTTCCCCCCCCCACCATAACTGTTGTTAGTGTCAAGATGAAAGAGAGGCTATGTCCGTTCAGTGAGTTCATGGGTGACACAATACTATAGCTGGTCTCTGCCTCTTGACAATCCTCTGTTTAAACAATGCAACTAGTAGGATTTGACTGTGCTCAACATGCCACTTCCTCAGTTCTTTCTCATCATCTCTATCTTTTTAGTCCTAACCTGCTCTTGCTCTTGTCCCTGGAGTCTAGGGATGACCAACCCCAGAGATACATTTGGCTATTTAGAGCTTAATATGCCACATTTGAAGCTATAAAAAAATAAAATGCTGTTCCAGCATTCACTAATATGTGATTAAAAGCAAAACGATGTCCTTAGAAAGACTTCAAAAGAAAACAGTAATGAGCACATGTGTGGGTTCTGTAGCCATCCTATGTAGAGGAGAAAATGTTGATAGCAATGAATATTTTCAGAATGGGCATTTCTCTGCCCTTGTTCTAGCATCCCTTCTTTGGCATTCAAAATCTCCTCATTCCCCCATTGACATCTATCTGTCCTGATTCTCACTCCAAATAATTCCTTAAACACAAGAGGAGACGATCACCTTTAAGCCACAGGTTAAATGCCCCAGAAACAGGTCACTGGGCAAAATTTGGGAAGATAAAGTTACAAAAGCACCAGCTCTAGACTCTACAGTATAAAATATGATATGGAAGAATGTGCACCTGCCTTGCCTATGTCCCTGGAAACATGGCCAAAATAAATTGCTATGTACATGGTGGGAGGGTGGTTAAGGCACTTTAAGCCACTACCATTGCACCATTTCTCCAGTGTGGTTTTTTCCTCTTCACTTCTTAGAAGTAAATGTTCCAAGATGAGACAAGAAGGAAGCTCCCTTTAGGCTGAGAGTCTATTCCCTTCCCTTCAGGTAAGGATGCCAAGGGGATAATCTCAAAGAAACAATACATTCCTCCTGGTCTAGCTAGAACTCCTCAGACCAGACTCCCTTTCAATTCTAGAATATTTCATTGCATTGTTTCCCAGCAACCCCTAACTTGGGTCTTCTTTAGAATAATCTAGAATTTTAAAAAATAAAATCCTCCAAGGCCATAAATCAAAGCTAACGTCAAGATTAAATTAATCCTTCATGCAGCTTGGAAATCCTGTAATAGACATGCACATTTCTGCCCAGTTCCCACCCTAATTGCCACTTCCATTTTCTAGTACAACTCAGGATTTCTGCATGGCAGGAGGAGCTCCCAGACATGTCACCCTCAGAAGCTGGGCTAAGCAAAAAGGCGGGCTGTCTCTTTTCAGAAACAGAAAAGGCGTGCTCACTGTAGCATGTAAACATTTCATACTGAGTGAATTCCATTTCTTTCCATACTCATCACAAATGAGCACCACCAAAATGTTCAAATACATATTCACGATGTGTCTCTCAAATGCACTGCATGAAAAAAAATCAGAGCTAAGCACGAGGCACAGATCCATTTCATTTAATTAGAGTTTCAGAGAAGCCTAAAGAAAAAGGTCTATATCTCCTAAGTGTTCTGTTTCTGTACAAGAAGAGCTGTCATGCATTGTCAGGTGGTTTGAATTGAAAATGATTCCAAATGCAAAGCCTTTAAACCCCAAATGTTTGACTCGAGTAATATTAGCATAGACAGACAATGAAAGAAACCATTGAGCCATTCCGATTCCAGATTTTGTCCCTTTTCCCTTTACAGTGAATCAAGGTGAGAGACTATTTCCTCTGCTCAATGCCGGAGCCCTGATTGAACACCATCTGCGGAAATCCTGCATTGCTCTCAGCACATCCCCTGAGTGTCCTCACTCCTTATTTTGATTCTCTCTTGTTGTATTTTCAAGTCCCTTTAATAATTTCTCCAACTTAGCTACCACTTACCTCCAAGGCCAGGTCAGGCTCCTCATGAGCCCGTAGATGTGCTATCTCCTTTCTTACCTTCTTATCTCTGCTCACTGTTCCCCTACCTTCAGTGCTACCACACCTCTCTCTGTATGCATAACCATTTAGCATGTATTCCTTCCTTCCATGTATATTTACTGAGCATCTACTCTGTGCTAGACACTGGAGAGACAACACTTATTAAGACAGAGATCCTTGCCCTCATGAATTTTAGATTCTTGGAGCAAGAGACAAAAAATAAACAATAAAGTTAAAAAAATCTAGTAACTTATCTAGAGATAATAAGTGCTGAGTATGCGGGTGGAAGGGGAGAAAAATCAGAACAGGGTAAGGGGGTCCAGGAGTGCCTCTTCTAAGACTTACTCCCTGGTCTGGGGTTCAGCAGTTCAAAGGATAATCAAATTCCCTGTTAGTCCTACCGTATCGTAATATGTTTATGGCCACCTCAGCAACACTTTCATGAACCTATTTCTAGAATAAACCTAAACACAATTGTATAGGAAAAACAAAGTAGGCAACAATTTGCTTTTTCAAGTAGCTCTCCAATCCCCATTGTATATTGTTTCACAAGGCACTGTGTACTCATGGACTTTCTGCCTGCCTTTGGCAACCGAGACTCTCCCTAGCTGTGGAATCAGGAATGCTGTCCCTGATGGAGATGGGTTTGGTTTTGATTTTCACAACTAAGATAGAATTTTTTTTATGATTATAAAAGCAATATGTGCTTGCTGTAGAAAGAAAAACAAACAATGCAGAAATGAGTTCACTTAGTTCTACCATAACATACCCACTGTCAATATTTTGGTAAACAGCCTTCCACAATTTTTTTCCCTGCTGGCACACATTTTGTTTAAATTCTAATGGGATATTATGCATGCTCTTTTGTAACCCACTTTTTTCATGTAATTATATGTTGACAAATGTTTTAGAGGAAACTGATGGCTGTTAAAGTATTAAAAGACAAGGGCAAGGATCCCTAATTCAAGAAATCCAGAACTCAGCTACAATTGTGATAAGTGGAAGGGATAAGATACCAGCTTGGGAAAAAGTAGGAACCTACAAGGAACATGTCACCTCCAGTCTGAATGGAAAGCTTTGGAGAATGCAGGAAAGAATGCTGAAGAGTCACATATACAAGAAAAGTACATTTTTGTTAATCATTCTGGAAAAAAATGAGAGAGTAGACAATCGTGTGTGTGTTGCTGCATGAAGGCTGAGCCTGGAAAGCATTGTGGATAGAGATCTCTCTAAAAGGGGCTCTGTGATATGTCATCTTTACTGTCAATGGATGGTGAGTATCATTAGCGGGAAATAAATATGAAAGACATCAGCTCTCCAGAAAACAGGCCTGGCAACACAAGGAGAAAAAAAAAAAAAAGACCAGGGTTCCCCCACAAAACTGACTAGAAAACCAGGATGTAAAAGGGCCCCTAGAGGCACCTGCAGCCTGGTTTCTCAGAGATAAAGAATCTCTTTTGGCTGCAGCTACATGTACAATTGTACTTGCTACAACAAAACGATATGGAACAATTGCCATTCCAGGCCTACGCATGTTTTAAAATTCTACTTTAGATTTACAACTAGGATATGTACAGGGCTTCATGGAAATAGATTTGTGAGCTATCAGAAGACTTCTGGCATCCAGCACATACACACATATACGCAAATATGCACATATATACAAAACACACGGTAAGAAAACCTTTGCTGTTAGTGCTAGAAATGTCACTATTACAATTTCTTTAGTCTCCATTTTTTCCATCTCTAGAAGTTGTATGTTCTAGAAGTTATATGTGCTATTTATATTGTTTTATAGTTATTTTATCATTTTTAAATCATATTTGTCAAACCCCAAAATTAATCAGCATCACTTTATCCGAACAATACAAGAACCTTTAAGTGCTTTAACTCTGGGCTCTCTACCTTGCAATTTTCCATGCCATTTTTGTCCAAAATTTTAATTCTAGCTTGTTTTTTAAATAGCCCCAAATTAGTACCATTTTTAATTGAATAACTGATCAATATTACTCTCACTTTACCAGGGATTTTGCTCTTACACATTTGTTTCTTCTGGGTTCAATTTTCTTCTTGTTGATGAAAATTGTTCTTTCTAATGTAATCATTCTTTCTAACTTTCCTCACTGTTTGTTTTCTCCTACAGTAAGCATGTACTACTTCATTAACCATAAAAAAATCCTATCTTAATTATGAAAAACAAAAAAACCCAAATCGTCCCTTACATGGATGAGTGGTAAACTCTCTTCAGTCCTTATATATCTGAAAATGTTACCCCTGCTCTCCTGAACTATTAACAGTAGTCTAGGGGAATTCATAAACCTGGGTTAACCAGAATTCCCACTCAGCAAATAATTCTATTATCCTCTAGTATCTACTGTTGCTTATATGAAGTGTGCTGTCAGTCTAACTTTTGGCAGTCGATCTTTCCTCTCTGATAGGTTTTAAGAGGTTTTTTTTCTCTGCCTTAGTTTCACAATTGAGTGTAAATTTTTTGTTTTATATACTTGTGGCTCAGCAGTTTCCTCAAAGGAAGGCAGTCTTGCCTCAACTCTGAAAAGCTTCTATTATCTCTACCCTCCTTCTTTATCTCCTATTAGACCTATGCTGGGACTTCATATACTTTCTTCTTTGTCTCTTCACTTATCTTTCCTGCTTTACATGAAATACATATATGAAATCTACATAATATATATGAAATCTATATAATATATATGAAATCTATATATAATATATATGAAATCTATGAATACATGAAATACATATATTTGTAAAGTCAAAGCTCCCATATCAAAAATATCTAAACATTGAAGGATGTATTCAGCAACAGAAACTGAACAAGCTAAATCTTATCATTCATATGTGAGAATAGCTGAGAATCTGAAACAAAGAACAGACAAATATCTTAAAATTATGGAAAAGATGAAATGAGTTGTTCTAGCAGCCAAATCGTAGACACTTCTCAGGCATGAGGCGACACCAAAGAAAGCAAACGCAAAGCCACGGTCCCTGGGAGTATTTGTGTGGAGGAGACCAGACCCAGCGCGTGGCGGGCTCGAACGTTTGATATCCGGCAGCAGAGCCCAGGGTGACTAACTTCCTGCTGTACTCCCCCTCGCCCTCTCCTTCCCCAGCTATTCTCTGCCCTGAGGACTGAGAGGGAAGAAGCCACTTCTAATATGGGAAGGATGAGAGCTGAAGCTTTGAAAGGTGGTGAGGTCAAGCCTTTGGGTTTCATCTGTTCCATGAGTGGGTGAAGCCCTGGAGCTTGTTTTTCACTGACCTGCTATGAAATTATGGTAGGTTGCAGGTGTAATTTTAAGGAGCTCCAGAAAGGTGCCCAAAGTGCTTCTACTAGCTGTTCCTTTATGCCTAACACTCATTTTGCTTAAGCTTTGCTGCCTATTAATATGCAATCCCCTCCCCCTAAATCAGATTTGAATCAGTTGTCAGACACAGACACTTGGGCATGAATGAGTTTTTCTTCTTTAAAATAGAGACCAGTACAGGGAGAGAAGGAGAGGAAGTCACTGATAGGCACTTAGATGATGCGAGGTTCAAGGCTAATGACACTGCCCCGGATGGCTGGAGCCACCCCAGCTCCCACAGCCCCTCTCCAGGAGAATGTGGTTGTGGACCATCCCATTTCCTCTCAAATACCCCCTCCCCTTCTCTGGGCTGAAAACAGCTGCCCTGGTTTGCCTCTTCATTAACTCCCCCTTCAGCTATTTATCCTCAAGTTCAAGTTGGTGATTTTCAGCCCTTAGCTTTGTCAAGGATTTGGGGACCAGAAAAAAGGAAAACCAAAGCAACTGAACACCTCTCGGCCTCCATTCTCCCATTTTTGTTGGCAGGTTACAAACTGTTGCTACTACAAGACATCTCTTTTGGTTATACAAGCAGCAAGCAATAAACGGCTCATACTCAACTCTGGGGAGAGATTTTTCCAATCGTTTTCTCATTTCCTCATTGTCCCAGCACTTCCGCAGATCTCTTTAAACACCGTGGGGCTTACTCTGTCACTGACCTTGTCTAATCATATTGATTGTCAGCAACTGCAGTCTAATTGGAAAGCAAGTTGCTATGGTAATTCTTGTGTCTTATGTCTTACATTTAAAGATACAATGATCCTAAAAGAAGAAATTGCTTGTGGTTGGTGACAGAGGAAAACAGAATTAGATATACAAATTGTGAAATGAATCTATTCAGATGAATTCAGAAATCTAACTCAGGATTTGATGTAAAAAATTGGTACCAGATTTTCTATCAAAGGCACGTTTGGTCAGAATGTTTCTCTTTTCCTCCAAATACTTATATTTTTTTGGAAAAGAAAATGCATCATGAACATGCAGGAAGGAGGTGGCTATTCATAGCTTAAAACTAGGTATGAGATCCTTAACACCGGGGTGCTGCATTGTGTGTTTAGAAGAACATCAACATGGGAGTTAGCACACCCAGGTTTTACTTCTCTATATTTAACTTGCTGTGTGGCCTTAGGTAAATCACCTAACCTTTCTGTGCTTTATCATTCTTCACTGAGAAATAAGACAACTTTTGCTTCTCTCATTCATTTCATCAGTCAACAACCACTGGGAATCTTGAAAATCAGTCACAGTGAAGAAGACAATAGTGCAGTTTCCTGTTAGATTAAAAGCTCCTTGAAGGCAGAAATTGTATTCTCTTAAATATGTCTGAAGAAGGGGTCTGCAAAGAAATTTGAGCTTTGATGTCAAAAACACCAAAGCTTTGTTAATACCTGTTCCTTCTGACTCAATACAATTCAAAGCCTGCTGGGTGTGATGCCTGGGTTTGGTCCTACTGAGAGCTGGACGGTGGCCACTGCTCCAGCCCTCAGGGGCCTAGAGGCAGAAGCATAGCTGGCATGGCTGTTAGTCTCACTAGGATATAGACACAACGAGTGTACTTGGGAAGCTCAGGGGAAGGCCAATTGTGGAGGATTAGGGAAGGCCTCACTGGAAAAAGCTTTAAAGTTTAGCCTTAAAATTGGAATATGTCTTCTTCCTGTTCCACTAGTGAGGAACCAAATGTGAGGGTAAAAATAAATGTGTAATCAATACCAGGCAAAGGACTTCAAACTGCAGATGTCATCGGCCCACTCAGCACACATTTATGGAGTGCCTGCTGGATGCACAGGTGACAAGCTAGGAATATAACAAAGTCCTTGACCCTAACAGACTTACAGTCACAAGACTAGAGAGAAAAATAAAGAAAGAGTTTTATCATTGGTATTAACACTTATTAAGCTTTAAATATTTAACATGTAATTATTTAATATTTAGTCCAAAGTTCTGCAATGCAAATATCATTGTCCTCCTTTCAGATATAAGCAGACTGAGGCTCAGAGAGGTTAAGTAACTTGACCCACTTCACAAAGCATGAATTGTTCTCCAAGTACTTGTGTGGGGCTACCATGCTAGCTCTGTTGTCTGGCTCGTAACACAGATACCCCATCTCCTGGAAGTCAGCTAGCCTCGACTTCTTGTTGCTACAGCTCCAGCAAAGACACCCATGTAACGGAACCTAGGTGGATGAATGAAAATGCATTCTTAATATCACAGGTAAAGAACCTCTCAACCTAGACCAGTCAGTTATTAACTAACTCCCCGTCATCACAGCTTCTTGTGTGTTGTTACCTTCTCAGTTTGAGAAAAGGGAAGAGGAGGCATGTATAAGAAAGTAAATTGAGAAGGTAACTACTGAAGTCTTTTCCTTCCTTTGCTGATACCCTGAAATTCTCCTTTCAGGGGTACTACAAAGACAAAAGACAAACCAACAAACTTTTCTAAAAGATGTCTTCTAACAGGATCTTCATTACTTCAAGTTATCTTGGACAAATGCGTATTTCACAATTGAATAACACACTTAGGAGTATGAAGGGCCCCTCAGACGGTGCTGAAGCGAGGAAGGAAATCTGGGTTGTCTTGTGCCCCACAAAGCCAATGCCCTAGACCTTGACAGGAACAATTCTAGCGTTATTTGTTTCAGTTCTCTCTAAGCTTTTGTTTCAACAAACGTTTCCAAGGCACAGTAAAGGCCTGGACATATACAGAACTCGAGTGCTGACTCCAACCATCTTGGGTGGCTTTAACCAGCTGAATCAAAGACTCAAGCTGGAAAAGAACCCATTCTCTTCCTTGTTTTCTATCATGACCGCATTTTTCTCCAGGCATTGGCAAAGTTTCATAAAATGGAAGTTCTTTTAAAAACTCCTTTCTTTTTCCTGTCCATACAGGTCTCCTCACTGTAAAAACAGGGATACTTTTAGGACCAATGTGAGGCAAAGGAGGCCCTGGAGTAGGACTTTTGACTGCCATTTGGGATGGGATGGGGGAAATCTACTGCTCAGAAGTGGATATAAAATCAATTAAATATGGAGTCAGTGAAAACAGGCCCCTGAAATGCAGGAAAGGGCAGGATGGATAAATGCTTGGCACACAGGGCACTTATGAGGGTACTAGACTCAAGCAACTCCAAAGAGAAAAATAAGACAATCAAAGCGACTCAAATTCAGAAGCAGCCAAGAGGGAGTTCCTGGTTGTTCCTTCACTGCAGCCCATAAAAGAGGCACTCTCATGCCAAGAATAAGAGTTAATGAGGTGGAAAATGGAGGGGCATAAAAGGGAGAGTAATTATGAACTGCAGAGTGAAAACAGAGGAGGATGGAAGCCCATTGGAGAGGGCAGATTGTTTTCCAGGTGTGGCAAGAGAGACAAAAAGGCACCCAGAAGAGATGATTAAGGAAGGGGGTGCTGTGGGGGGGTGACAGAAGCAGATAGGAAAGTCTACAATAACGGCCCCAACACACACACACACTCACAAGCACACCAACCTGTGGCACAGGGTAGGGGTCGCAGGGCTGGGGGTCTTTCCGTGGAAGCCAAGCCTGGTGCTAGGCGAGAGGAGTGCGGCCAGCCAACCCAGACTCTAGTTGGTGCCCTGTCTCTGGAGGCCATGGTCTTGCTTCAGGGAAGAGCCTATAACGCAGGGAAATGGCACCCCACCAGGGGAAAGGAAAGAAGGAAGAACAGGTCATCCACCTCGGCCCTCAGGTGGCTGAAGGAGAATGTGTGTTTGGTGCCACATCTTTGCACCCTTCAGTGACACTTTTGTCCATGTCACCCATCTTTCTGACAAGGAAACCATTTGTTGAGTGACTGGTGGGATGAAGGTGAAGGCTGACCACAATGAGTCATCTCCATAGGCTGCCATGTTGGCCGCCCAGGATGGAACCCAGCGGTGCAATGGGCACCACTGCCCTCCACGTCAAACTCTGGGCCACAGGAGTAAATAGGACCAAGATCCCTGGACTGGGGGCCCAGCCAGGCCCTTAGAGCCCTCGCCTGCTCAGGAGTGAACATTGATCAGGTTCAGGATGTCACCCCCATCCTCCCAAGAAGGAGGGGGTCGCTGTGGTAGTCGTCTGTGAAAAGAACTCCTTGAATTATCATTTTCTGTTAATAAATTGCCTTCATGTGAGCTCTTTCAACTTACTTGCTTCCTTGGTAAAGAGGCTGGCGGAGTATGACAAGGCAGAAATTAACACTGGCTTACAGGAGATCAATGAAGCCCTCTTTAAGCTGACAATAAAACAAACACTGTCTTCAGGAGAATGACGGCTCAGGCAAGGGTACTTTCTCACCTTGTCCAGGGCTCGGGAAGGATGGCGCTTCCTGCTGCTGCTCCCTCCCGGGTCTGCCCACAGACCTGCTCTTCAGGGAACAGGTGCAGCGCCCTAAGCGGGATGCTTTGTGGAGCCCTTGCCTTCACCCCAGCTTGCTAGAAATGGAAACTGGCTGTCAGGGAGAACTGCCAGTGATGTGGCTGGCTGCCTTTTAATAACAGAATCACAGAAATAATTAAAATCACTGAGTTTTAGGGCTAGAAGGGACCCACGAGATCATCTAGATCAACAGTGTTGTTTTAGAGATGAGGAACAAAGGCTCGGAGAAGGGAATTGATTTGACTCAAGGAAAGTTGTTAATCAGGGGCAGAGTCAGGACTAGAACCTAGGTCTCCTGACTCTAGTGAAGTAATAAAAATGATGGTTGGCAGCACGACCTTTGCACAACACTATGTGCTTTTTCCCTTCTGCGTGATCATGCATTATTCATGTGATCTTCAATAGCCCAGCCAACTACAAAGGACTGAGTATGAAATGTACTGAGGGACAGAGGGCCTTAGCAATACCTTACAGAGGAAAATGGATCTCAGAGAGCTCCAGTGATTTGCCAAAGTGATGAAGGACTTCCTTTTGCCCGCTCAAGAGACCTCATCACATGCAGCTCTGCATTTCTGGAGATTACAGAGCTGGGGGTTTTCATTTCTTAACCTGAACACCCTCCCCGGGTCTGGGTGCTAATGGACTTAGTAGTCCTCATTGTGAAAAAGTTGTTCTTTCTGGCATGCTGGGATGGTCCCCGCCCCCCCACCCCCCGCCCCCCCACGAAATAATTTAAAAAAGGAAGAAAAAAAAAAAGCCAAGGGCCCATAATTCAATAAGGAGCAGCCACCTGGTGTGCTCACCACAAAGAGGCCAAGCCATTCAATCACAGGCAGTAAGTACTGTGTCACTAAGGAAGACAGGTCTCTGGCTAAATGAGATCAAACATAGACTTAGTTGTGAGGAGTTCCTTTTGTTTTTTGGTTGTTCCCTTTCAATTTTGCCAAGCAACAGTCCTACATGACTCCTAATGAACCAGCCAACAGAAATGTACTCAACATCTACTGTGCACATCCATTTTTCACCAGATGGTAGAGGCAAAACTCACACTTGCCCTGACGGGAGGAGCATGTGTTGAGCAATGTCAGGGACTTTAAAAATGAGTTTCTTTGTTTTTTACCTAGTAGTCCAAGGTGGAGTTCCTTAGCACTTGATTTAGGGAGCCCAGGACACCAGCTGCTTCACCATCTTCAATCATGGCTTTTGAGGTTGCCCTGGGCACCACCAACCAGGCCAGATGGGAGACAGCACATAGAGGAACACCCATGAGGGGTTGTGGGCCAGACCTGGCACAGTACACATTATTTCTGCTCATATTCCTTGGGAGAAGCCTTCTCCCCACAAGGCTAAACCTAACAGCAAGATTGCCAAGAAACACAGTGTAGCTGTGACCCCAGCAATAAGAAGGGAAAATAGATTCGGGTAGGCACTAGAAATCTCTTCCATATCGTGTGTTATAACCATAATTCTCATAAAAACCCTAAAAGGTAGTTATGATTACCTCCGCTGAAATAAAAAAGTCCCATGGAGATTGGTTGACACAAGTAGGCAATGATAAAAGTAGAATTTGAAGCCAGGCCTGCCTGGTTTCCAGGTTCATGCTGCCACTCACTCGTGCCTAGGAACTGAGACAAACACAAGCCAGCAGGGCCCTGACAAGACAAGGCTATTAGTGAGAGGACCCATGCAGAACATGTAGTGGTATGCCCGCTACACAGTAAGTGTCTAGTTAAGGTTAATTACCACCATCATCATTATTCCTGCAGCCTTGAGTTACACAGCCCCAACTCTAAAGGGTCTTGAACATATAGAAAATGTATCTTTCCTTGAGGGTCAGAGGCCCTTCAGCCTTCCCATCACCCTTTCTTTGGCCTCTGCTCAAGCTGGCAGCCTACACTGAAGCCAAGTGACCCAATCAATGTATCTTCCCTTTCTCCTCTCTACCCAGTGCCCCCTTCCTTATTACCTGTCCAACCTCTCATCTTCTATCACTTAGAACTTAATGAATTCCTGTTTAAACAACTTCTGACAGACATACACAGAGTAATAAAGAAATCATCTACCTTTTCTAACTCCAATATGATTCTATCTCCAGAAAATCTCTTTCCCTTTCTCTCCTACTCTCTTTCCCTCCTTCACTTTTTATCATCCTCTTCATTCCATCTACCTTCCCAAACTACAATCCCAGTCATGACTCCCAACCATAAATACTAGCTACACTCCTGTATTCAGGCAAAGATGAATTCTAGGTCATCACCGTCCTCCACCCTTTTCTCCACCAGCCACTCCATTTTTATTTTCTTGCATACTTTATATAATTTTATACACACACACATACACACACACACACACACACACACACATATATATATAGCCTTCAATCTACTCCAAAATTTTAAGTAAATCATTGGGATACTTAATTTGTTGGGGAAAAAAAATGACTCATGACCCATATCAAACCAATCCTAAGTCATCACATGACTGCCAAGAACTGCTGGTCTAGCAGAAATTGCAAAGAGCCATAATTACAATGATGATGGTGGGTAATGAAGGGATACTTGCAAGAAATACTGAAAAAAGTAATTGAGAGGATTTAGAATCTGTTAAATGTTGAAGAGGAGTCAGAGATGACACCAAAATTTTGGGAGCTTGGGTTGGTTCGATGAACCAATAGGGATGACAATAGAGCCATTGTCTAGGGTTGTGATGGGGGGAGTCAAAGACCTGGGAGAGGAAAATAATATGCCTGCTCTAGACTCGTTGTCCCTCAAGGGTGTGCAGGACATGCAGAGAATATGGCTCTAGCAGTTGCAGGCATGGGTCTCTGGTCTAAGAGGGAAACTTGTTCTGATGACATGTGAGGCATCAACAGAGTGATTGTGATATTAAGACAGAGCTTGAGAAATGCTGACATTTAGAGAGAGTGTGAGGGGGAAAATATGGTCTATGGGGGAAATAAAATGTATTGAACCCCTACCATTCACCCTGCTCTGTGTTGGACATTGGGCATTCCTGTCATGTTCCTCCATGTCTATGCAGCTGATCTTGCTCAACTATGCATGTTGCTTCTATGCAACTAAATTGCAGATTCTTGGAAGGCAGGGGCACTGCTTTTTGTCTTACATGTTTTACCTTTGCATAGAGAATGCACTAAAAAAGCAATTATCATCTGAGTTGCTGCTTAGGTCTTCAATTTATCTGTGGATGGTGCATTTGCATGTTGACTTATAGTTTGGTCTTGTCAAAACTCAAGCACCACGCAGCATGGTGGAAGGGGGTGGTTATTTAGTTGTTTTATCGGCATGTTGCTCTGCCAAAAATTTCTACTCTATTGGAAATTAAAATAACAACAACAGGATTTTCTGAGGTGGAGATAATTTTCCAATTCACTGGAAGTACAGCCTGTCTGATTTCTGCCATCTTTTTGAGGCCCTATGAATGGTGAGTTCATATCCCAAGTCAACTTCACTCACTTGGCTTTGTGGCATCAGGGAAATTACTTAACCTCTGTATGCTTCTTTTTCCTCTCCTGTAAAGGGGTTAAGGTTGGTACTCACCTCATAGAATTGTGACAATCAAGCAATTTAATACATGCAAAGCACAGAAAAACTGCTTGGCATATAATAAATGCTAATAAATGTTAGCTATTATGTCTATGATTTTTAGTTCCTTTCCTTATCTGCTGAGGGAAGCAAGGGAAGTGTATTATTCCAAAAAAATAGATTGTTACTTAACATTTTAAATTAAGACAAAACTAAATTAAGACAAAGCTTGTTGTTAATATATTTGAAAGTGAGGGAGCTCAATTCAGATATCTGAATGAGATCGAGTCACTGAGGGTGCTTTTATTTCTGTCTCATTTTGGGGACATCTTTAGAGAATCTGTAGCAAAGACTCACTTCACCCAGGGACAAGGAAGCAGATGGGACATGTCAGGAAAGGAAGGTATCCACCTGCTGCCACCTGAGAAGGTGAGAGGAGCCCTTTGGCAGTGTCCTCACCCTACCCTGACAACATGTCCCACTCTGCACTGACCCTCTCCTGAAGGGACCAGCATGCTATCTAGATTATGACTTCAGTGGTGGAGACATCCTTCTTGGGGCAGTCACGTGCTCTGCCTAATCTCCTCTGTTGGACAACAAACCAGATGGTGGGTCTCACTGTGGGTAAGACTCAGAATGGGGTTTGGGATAATGTCATAGCCTGGTTTAAGAACTTAAATGATCTGTAGGTGGGGTTAGGAGAAGCATTCCTAGGACATCTGATAGCACCGTTTCCCCCAGCTCGGTTGTTGGCTAGCGCAGCCTCTCCCAGCTGCAGAAATTCTGTCCTCAGCTCCACAAAGAGGAGGTGGCAGGCACAGTGAGATTAGAGTTCACCACATGACAAGCATTGTGCTTTCATATATACCATCTCATTTAATCCCTTTGACATACCTGTGAGATAGCAATTATTCCCATTTTACAGACAAGGAAACCGAAGCTTACAGAGATTCTGTAACTTGCCCACAGTTATTCAGCTAGTAAGAAATTGAAACAGGATTCAGACTCAGGTCTCTAGTGTAAAATCTCTGGATCTGATCTTAAGGGAATTCTAAATGAGAGTTGGGCATATATTTGGAGAACTTTATCAAATTTTCTGGAAGGCATTCTCATGGGAATTTTCACTTGACTTGTTCTGTATTTACTTAAGTCATATAGCACATTTTCAGAACAATTAAGAGATTAGACATATGGTAGAAATACATAGATATGTGTATATAGTATATAATCATATATATGACATTTAATATATAATAATTATATATCCTACATATGAAAGTATACTATTTATATATCTGTAGTTATGTTAAAATAATGTGTCAACAATCCATTTTATTTTTTCTAGTAACTCAGATGTAACCCATCAAAAAAGGATAGCACCCAGTGAAGGGAAGCCTAGAATACCAGACTCACTGAGTTAAAGATCACTGATAAAACCCAGGACTCATTTTACTCAGCATCGGAGCCCCAACACAGAGCCTAGGGCCTGGAATACAAAAGTTGCCTCATCAAAATTTGTTGAACCCTTCGCTCTTTTCAAGATTCACTCCTAGGTTCTGCTACACAGAAGCTTCCAGCCTGGGCTAATACACATTTTGATTTGCAAATACTCTGTTTACTGCAAGTTCTCAAGAACACAGCTTTATCATGCAGGAGCAAAGGCAGAAAATCTTTTCTAATCTTTCAGAGATCACTCATTCATTCAGCAAACACTTGGCTGGGAGCAGGAATACTAAGATGAAAGGCAACATCGCTGTCCTCCAGGGGTTCTTTGCCTGGAGGAGACAGACTGGAATGCAAACCCAGTGTAGTCCATGAGGCTATGGCAGTGTGTGAGGGGGTCCCACAGGGGCCTCAGGGAAGGGAAATGGTCAATTAAATTTAGTCTGAGGTTATTCAAAACAAAAGAAAGCTGATTCGATGAGTATTAAAAATATTTCAATGTAACTGAATCCCGTAATGTGCCCAATTAGGGAGGGGTATGTTGGATTTATTGAAGGAAAATGCTCTGCGGAGAGTCAGGAGAAGATGGAAAAGATGGGAAAACCCGGTTGGAGAATATCTCTTACATCAGGAAAAAAGCAAAGATGTTTCTGTGAGTGATTTCTTATTACATCCTGTTCTCCAATTCATCGAAGTCGTTGAATCTCTAGTGAGGCCTTTAATTGCCGGTAATAGTTCATCAGTTTCTCCTTCTTCTATAAAGCTGTAGCAACACTTCTCTGAATGAAACAGTCCCAGCATTTGGCAAATGAGTGTCAGGGGAAATGGCAGACAAATGAATATCACTCTAGGATAGGTTGCAATTTTATGCTGAACCTGGCTGAATGCTACATGCTCATTCACTCCCTAAAGTCTGCTCTACTGAACACTCTCCCCCACAACCCCCACCATGCTTCTATCAAGTGTACTTCTATATGAATAGCACTCTGTTGGCCAGAAGAATGGAAATCTGGAGAACTTGACTGTGGCTCTGAAACTCACTCCAGAGAGAATGTCCTAATACCCTCAGAACCTCATGCGAACACATCTCCCCTTCCTTCAAAGGAAAGTGGAATTCTACGCACAGATGTGATCTTATACCCAGTCAAATGTTTTAAGAATTCCTGCGGTCACAGCGGTCATCTCTCCTATTTTCTCCTCTATGGGTGTTTTTTCAGTTCAAGGACCTCATCCATGAGCCAGAGAGGGGCTGGGAGATGCTGTGATCCATAGGAGTAGAGCTAAAGGCATCCAGACGCTATTAGTACAGCAGACCAAGCACATGTATGTGTCCCATGCATGCTGTGAATTAAATGTAAAACATCCCTGGGACAAAAACCTAACTGACTGACAAGCTAGGCTTGGCCATCACCTACCAGACTTGGGCATAGTGGCTATAGAAAGGTGGTTGAAAGAATACAGAATACAAACTTCATCCCCTTTGCAGTTCTGCAAATGCTGTTTCTGGACCTAAAGATGATGTTTCCTTCATCCACTTATCCATCCACTAAATATTTACTGAGTACAAATCACATGCCAACTTATGACTGAGATGCTGGAGATACAAAGATAGAAGGATAAGATAACCACCCAGGAAGTCAAAGTCAGGTCGGGGAATTAGACAATGACCACCACCACCATCCCCCCAAAATAGGAGTGACAGAACAGTGTGCTAATTGCTTTAACTGAAAAAGGAAAGAAGGCTTGTGAGAATCCAGAGGACAACAAAATGTCAATGATGAGAAAGTAAGGGAAGACTTTCGAGACAAGATACAGGTTTTTGAGAATCAAGTACTCACTCCTTCTCTCTCATGCTTTTCACACCCACCTTGGTGTGTGTACTGTGGGAAAGGCCTGCTGGGGTGTTATTATCATTCTTCTAAAGAACTCTGAACTCCAAAGTGTGGTCTCAAGACCAGCTCCGTCCCCATCACCTGAGGTACTGGAGAGGCCAAACCTCAGGCCCCACTCAAGATCTTCCTGCTGAGAATCTATATTTTAACAAGACCCCCAGGTGATTTGTCTGTGCATGAACAATTGAGCAACTTTTTCTCAGAAGATAAGAAGAGCCTCATCTCTGGAAATAAGCTTCCCACAGAATCAGGATCCCTCATCTAAGAAGAGCAGCATTCAATGTCTACATGGCACAGTTTCAAACTTTCTGGTCTTGGGATCTGTTTACACCCTTAAAAGTAATCAAAGACACCAAAGAGATTTTGCCTATGTGGCTTATAGCTACTGACATTTATGATTCTAGAAATTAAAACTGGGAAACATTTTGTCAGTCAATTTTAAAACAATAATAAATTTCCACATATTAACATAAGTAACGGTTGTGATGCAAAATAGCCATGTTCAAAAAAAATACTAGTGAGAAGAGTACCCTAGTTTTATGTATTTGCAAGAAAATTTAACCCTTTGCTTAATAGACAACAGATAGGTTCTCCTATATGCTTCTGTATCTACACATCAAGTAGCCCCTGGACTCTACTGGAGGCTCACAGAATAAGTGAAAAAATTACATTTTAGCATTATTATGAAAAGAGTTTTGACCACATAGACCACTGGACCACTCTTGAGAACCACTGGTCTACCATATCCCTAGAGATCTCCTCTCTCATAAACCCTTTACTTGTTGATGCTAAGGAAACATCACCATGCCCCAAATAATGCCAATTGCAATGATTTGTCACAATTGCAAAGAAAATTCTTAACTAAATCTTTTGAGACAAAGAATGGTTTCTTAATGATGTGAGTTCTTTGGATGTAAAGATTCCACATCCTCCCTTCGAAGACCAGCTGAGAGATCCTCACGACTGTGTGTTATTTTAGCCAAGCCAGGTCAGCTCCGTTAACCCCAACGGAGACAGCAGTGGCTGCACGAACTAATTTACATAGGTACACTGAAAATGAAGACAAGCTATGCATATTAAAAAAATACTCTGTCAATTATCAATACTTACCAAATGTAAGATGTTATTATATATTTTCTACCATATCTCTTGCTACACAGTCAGCATTTGAAATGTGACTTTTTGATTCAATTTTCCCACTTATGAAAAACCATACCCAACTAGTACCTTCTCTGTTTCACTCTCCTGCCTCCAGGTTCTATCTCCAGGTTTCCTTGGCTACAATTTTGTCTCTTTTTCCTGTACTCCAAGAACCTTATTTCTCTAGCAGCCCAGGGAAAACTGGCCCTTGCTCCTGAAGCAAACTTTAAGACAGAAATCACAGATCTAAAAGGGATCTTAATATCATCTAGGCCAGCAGTTCTCAATCTTTCATGTACATTAGAATCACCATTGCTTGGAGAATTAAAGGGTTAAAGACTTAATGTCAAACTTCATCCTGGGCTAGATAAATCCAACTCTCCAATGTAAACCAGGATTTGGAATATTTTTTTTTTGCAGTCCACCAGGAGTTTCTAATGTGTAGCCAGAGATTAGAAACTCTGATCGAGTCCAATTATTCACTTTATAGATTGAGGGAGGATTTAAAGATTTATAGGTGGGGGGGGCAGTCAGGAGGTGAGGAACCTTATCTAGAATCACCAGGATAGAACCAAGATTTGAACACCACCTTCTAGCCAGACAGTATAACCAACAGGCCTCCATTATTTCTCTTAATTCAGAGTTCTCAAAATACAAACAAAATGGAATTTTGTCTCCTTCCTTTGAATGAAATTTTATTAAGGTATGTTTTATATACAACAAAATATATGCACTTGTTTAAAAATTAAAGTTAGACAAACTCATTTTACTACTTCCCCAGTCTTCAAGTAGGACATTTCCATCACCCCAGCAAGTTTCCCCCTGCCTCTTTCCCTCTATCCCAGGCCCCAGGTGACAATTACTCTGATTTCTGTTACTGTAAATGGAATCATATAGTATGCATTCTTTCATGTCTGCATTCTTTCACTCAGCATAATTTTTTAAAGATTCAACTATGTGGTGCAGCCATTATAGAAAACAATATGGAGGTTCCTTAAAAAACTAAAAATGAAACTACCATATGATCCAGCAATTCCAATCCTGGGTATATCTAGAAAAAACAAAAACATTAAATCTAAAAGATACATGTACCTCAATGCTCATAGCCCCAATATTTACAATAGCCAAAAGAGAGAAACAACCCAAGTGCCCATCAACAGACAACTGGATTCATGTGTGAGAGACTCACACACACACACACACAATGGAATATTAGTCATTAAACAAATGAAACACTGCCATTTTCTGCAATGTGGATGGACCTAGAGAACATTATTCTGAGTGAAATAAATCAGAGAAAGACAAATATATGAAACCTAAAAAAAAAATACAAATGAATGTGTATAGGAAACAGACTCACAGACATAGAAAAGAAACTTGAGGTTATCAAAAATTGAAAAGGAAGAGGGAAGGAACAAGTTAGGGGTAGGGAATTAACAGATACAAACCACTGTATATAAAATAGATAAGCAACAAGGATTTACTATAAGCACAGGAAATTATACTCATAATTATAGTTATTATTTTTTAATAACCTATGATGGAATATAATCTGCAAAATTACTGAATGACTGTCTTGTACACCTGAAATTAATACAATATTGTAAATAAAGTCACTTCAATTTAAAAAAAGATTCAACTGTGTTGTACCAGCAGTGTTTTACTTTACTGATAAGTAATAAACCATTGTGGGGATATTCTAGTCTATCCAGCAGGTAGTTCCCTGTTTGGGGGCTATTAAAAACAAAGCTGCTATAAACATCCATGTCCAAGTCTTTGGGAGGGCATACATTTTTATTTCTCTTGAGCAAATATACAGAAATGGGAACTCTAGGCCCAGCATGGTCTGCGGGGCAGGGCATAGAGAGGAAGGAGTTCCAGCCCTGCAATCAACCAGAGCTGGTTCTGCGTACAGGTGGGGCTGGTTACTGACATGGAGATTTAAATCCCAACTTCATAGGCACGTCAAAGAGACTGGAGAGCATGTATGTAGAGTGGCTGGTCAACAGTAATAAACGATAGTCGAAATAACTAGTTGCCGAACTGGGTTGAACTGCAGCAAGATCCCTGAATTTCCCAGTGAGGGAATTTTCCCCTGCTGCACACTGTTCACCCAACCCTCATCCAGACCAAGGCTCCCTCAACCCCCACCCAACCCCAACACACTCTCTCCTGTCTTTGAAGTTGAGGCCATAAAATGTGAACTACCTTCTGAAATAATTGATTTAGAAGTGTTTCTTGGCTTGTTTGTTTTAGTCATGTTTAGTTCTCTTTGACCAAAAAAAAAAAACCAAAAACCTTCCAGGTAAGGGAACTCTCAGTACATGAATTCAGGTAAGGAGAAATGGCTGCCTTTTAGGCAATATTAGGCTGAGCCATGACCGCAGCTGGCGGCCAAACCTCCTGGGACCCGGAAGCGAAACCGAAGCCACTTTTGAAGGATGTAGGCTCATTTGCATTTGCACCCTCTCTGCCATCTAGTGCTTTCCTCCATGCCTGGTTTTCTACCCGTGCAGCCCCTTCACTTGACTCCGTTAAGTGCTCAAATGTCTCCTTTTTCTAGGTTTCCCACCCCTTTCCCACTCCTCATTCCTGCCTCCTAGCACTCTTCCCACTCACAGGACAGAGGAGCGAAACAAGGGGCCAAGGGCCAGCACGCTCTCTTAAACACACACATACACACGCGCACATCCACATCACCCTTGTCCACGTTCAACCGTGTAAACCAACTCAATTCACCAAATAAATCGTGAAGGAAGCTACCACAGAGTAAGAGGCTTTTCTCTGGCAAAATGTCTCCTCACTCACGGCGGGTGGAGGGGTGGGAAACAACTCTGCCACCAGTGAGCTGACAAGCCCCCGGTGTCATCAGCCCTCCTCCCTGAGACAGTGCTGCTCACAGTCATACGTCCCCTCTCCCATCAGGCCTTCTCCCTGCCCTGCCCTCCAGGCCTTTCCCTTCATCCAGAGCCTTCCTAGAGCAACTCAGCTAAACCCTAGGCCAGCAGACAGTGCTTCTGCCTCAGCCAATTTGAATGCGGGCTACCTGCAAGATTTTGAGACACTCTCAGCTGCTGCATTAAAACTGCATGAGCGTCTTCCTCAGGAGGCCTAATAATAGCATGTTTCATCTTTGAGCCACTTTATAAACATTAACTGATTAAGCCACCCTTCTCTCCTTCTAAACTCTGGGCTTCTGCATAGTGGACTACATCCTCCACCTCCCTCAAATTACTGCAGGAGGAAAAAAGCTGGGACCTGAAGGATCTTTTCCAGATATCTTACGCCAAGACAACATTAATGCCAAAGGCCTTCCAATAACAGCCTACATTTGGGTAATGGCCTGGAAGGGTAAGGAATAGAAATCCACAATTATTTAAAAGAGACTGAATTAAGATTCTCATCTCCCAAAGCCAGGTCAGCAGAGAGAACTAGCCTTCATGGTCTAGAGCAGAGTCATTGAACTATAGCCCATGACACCAAATCCAGACTGCCACCTGCTTTTATGAATAAAGTTTTACTGGAACACAGTCGTGCTCATTCATTTCCATGTTATTTATGGCTACTTTGACATTACAATAACAACTGAGTAGTTGCGACAGTGACCAAAAAACCCACAAGGTCAAAAAAAATATTTACCACCTATAGAAAAAGTTTGTTGACCCCTGGTCTAGGGAATTTAAAGTTTGTTCTCATCCTGTATATTCTCTAAACGTCTTTAAGCCAATCTCTTTTCCTCCCTAGGCCTCAGCTGCAACATCTGTGGACTGAATATCCTCTAAACTGAGCCGTTGCCTTGGGCTGATTCCTCTCATTGTTCTGTTAAGGGTCAGCATCCAGCATGCTAGCTTTGTCTCCTTATTACAGCTGACTTCTTTGCAAGCAGAAACAGTTTTGTGTGTCTCATGATCACTGTAGCCACAAGGCTCTATGTTGAGCCCTAAATCCATTTGTGAAGTGTAACAAAACTGAGTGGAATTATATTTCTTTCTTTGCAGAGAGATCTCGCAGAACGATGTCTTGGAAGTGATAGAGGCGAATGTCTTCTCCAACCTGCCTAAGCTACATGAGATGTAAGGAAGAATCTATGGGGTTCGCTCATGGCTGTTCTTGGCGACAGCCTTAAGTTCATTGATATTTCTGGGAGGCCCTGGCTCTGTCCTGTTCTCAGGCCCCTAGAATTTCATTGTAAGGTGTCAAAGTCAGCCCAAAAGGTACTGTCACTGTCTCTGCCTGGTGATCCAGGCACCAGCCCAGAGCCTGGTCTTATCCAGCTCCTTCCCTCCTAGAGTCGTTTTCAGCATAGCAGACCCCAGAACCTTACTCTGTGACTGCAAGGACCTCCCCTTCATCCTCTCACTCAAAGTTACTCCATAGCCAAGGCCCAAAATAAATCCCACATGATGCTGCTGAGGAAGGGCAGTCTTAGCTTGGATACTTCTGTCACATCACATACTCACCTTGAAACCTTGGCCAAGTTACAAAATCATTCTAAGACTTAGTTTTCTTATATGTAAAATGGGGACAATATAACTGAAGGCCTCATAGGACCACTGTGATGAATAAGTGAGATGATACACATTAATCAGACCTAACACATCAACTGGCATAGAGTCAGTTATCATAATGATCCTTGGTTCCTTTATAACTCCAACCAAGGTTACTCTCTCTTGTTGACATTCTAGTTTTACATACAGGTCAATCAACACTCACACAGATCCACCTCTGTTTCATATGGGTCTATAGTTTCCAGAGATTAATTCACAGAACCACAGAATATCAAAGCCAGAAGAGACTTTGGAGACTGGTCCAAAATTTTCCAAAGTACATTCTGTGTATCATTAAACACTCAGAAAATTATTAAGTGTTTCAAAAAAGGAAAAAGATTTTATGGTCAAATAAGATTAAGAAATACTGGGCAAATAAAGTTAGACAGATTCACTTATTATAGGAAAACTCAGAGCCTGTAACATGTGAATATACACTTGGAATCTCCAAGAAAGACATTGTATTAACAGTTTCTCAACTGATGTCACTGGAAAGGTTTCTCTGTGAAGCATTTATTAATATCTCACAAAATTCTCACGGAACACAGTTAGGAAAGCCAATGAACCACTTTCCTAATTTTACAGATGAGGAATGAAAGACAGAGAGAAGTTGTGAGGCTTGTCTAGTTACCCAGCCAAATCCACAGCAGGATGAGGACTTGAACATAAATCTCCTGACTCTTTTGCATCTTTTAAAAAGTTTTTAGCATTTGCCAAGCATATATCCGTACACACGTACATGCATAATTCATATATGCATATATACATATATATGAGTTTGTTCAGGAATTAGAGCCCGTCCATTTCAGCAGACTGCCCTCTCCCTCTCCTGCACTCTGCCTCTCACTCTCATTCTTCCTCGTTGTCATTAAGCTTCTGCAGTTGATGCCTTCCCTCCCTCTCCCCATAGCGCTCCTGCTCCTTCCTTCCTTCTCTCTCCGCGTGGCCTCTCCTTACCGTAGTTAGGAAAAGAGATCTGCCCAGGGTCTCAAAACCCACTGGGGATATAGCAGAGAAATGAATCAAAGGGCACCCAGCCCTCTGGGCAAGGTCAAGCAGGCCTCCCTCTAATGTGATGGGCAGTGGAGTTAATGGGATGGCACTTTCATCTCTTCCCTGCATGGAGAGGTGCTCACCCCCATGTAGCACTGCCTGAACTTAAAATGATTAATTACCTGGTACTTGGATCTGGGTAGCTACAGGTTACTGCAACATTAAAGCTAATGAAACAGGGAGGAAGTAATTAACACACAGCATCTCTGCAAATATACATTGATCCAGCAAGATGAGGAAAGGGCAGCCTCTCTCTGCCGGAATCCAAATGTGAACATGCCCACCTCCAGACTATTGATCAGGACACAGCACAGGTCAACACAGGGCAAAAGCCATCACTTCCCATGAGCTGAGAGAGAGCAGCCTCAGTCTGCAGCATGAGCGGAATCACTGGCACATCCCCAGCTACCGTCCACTGGGATGGCACAGTTAAAACAAAGACATCCGCTGTCTTCCCCTAATCTTTGTTTTCCTTTGCCCCTCCCCGTTCCCTCCTTTTCTCCAATCTCCTCTGGCTCTTTAGCCTTTTTCCTTCCCTCCCATCTTTTTACCCTCTTTTGTTGTTTTTCATTCCGTTCCCTCATCTCCCAATCAGACAAATCAGACCCGTGTGAGTCTCATCCCTACCCTCTTAGCCTCCTCAGACCCTGGGAGACCCTTAGTGGTGAAAGACTCAGCTGTGCTCAGGGTGAAAATGACTCACCCAGCCAGTGCTTTGTCTGCCTCTGATGGACAGGTTCCAGGAGGATTTCTTGATGAGAGTTAAACGGGACAGGGTTAATATTTCATTTGCACAGTTTAGTACAGTAAGAGACACTATATGCATGCTCAATTTTTGTTGAACAATGGATAGATGGATGGATGAATGGATGGATGGATAGATGATTTACTGACATACTCTTTGCAAAATGTGAAAAATACCACAGTATTCCTTATTGTTGAGGTCACCACGTGCATGTTCTTTCCTCTTTTACAGTAGAATTGAAAAGGCCAACAACCTGCTATACATCGACCCTGATGCCTTCCAGAACCTTCCCAACCTCCGATATCTGTAAGAACTCCTGTATTCTGGTACCCTCTTTATGATTAAATTGTGCATTCCTATTTTGGCAAAATATCCACTTACTACTCTGGGGAGCAATAGCTTTTTACCAAAGATGTGGGACGGAAGTGGGAAGACACTTGCTAGCAGACTTTAATTCAGTTTAATGAGTGAATTCCACTAACATAATTGCATTTTGTTTTCATTTGCAAAAACAGACATCATAAAGAATACCATTTGCACTAATGGGATTGTCACACAGACCTTTTGCAGAACTCGGTCATAATTTAGTGTTAATGAGATACAGCCAAAATTTCTGCTAGCAATTAGCTTGTGACCTTGAACTCATAGATACTGTCTATCTTGTTCTACATACATGTATCTTTTTTTTTTGATAGATCACAGCATTTTATATTAAAAGTCTTGGTTAATAATAGACACAGTATTTTATAAGCAGAGAGATTCCTGGTGTGGGTGCTCCATCCCTTGGGCCTCCCCCCAACAGCAAAAGCACTGCTCCTTCCATTCAGATGGCTTTCAAATTAGCTGAGGACTTCCTTAGACCCTGAGTGCTACAATGGGGCCCCAGAAAATAACAGATAAGAATTTGACCTATGGAGTCAAAACCTCTGGACCTACGTATTAGCTGCTGATCACAGGCAAGAAAGTTTTTTCCTCATCAAGAGAATAGGAATAGAGAATAGGAATAATAATAATGGCGAATATGTATCTGTTATCTATTAACATAATAATAACACATACCCTCCCCAAAAAAGACAGTTTTAAACCAACAACAACTTACCATTTCTCACCTGTCTGTGAGCTGATCAGCAGAATGGTTCTGTCGAGCTGGACTCTATGTGCCTGACCTCAGCTAAGCTCACTCATGCATCAGCGATTAGTTGGCAGCTTAAGCGGGTACTGGCTGCTCTTGATGGTCTGGGTTGGGATGACAGCTTTCCTCCCAGCCGACTAACACAAGCTTGTTCTCCTAGCGGTCCTGGGATTCCAAGAGAGAGGATAAGCTTGCAAACCTTTTGAGACCGAAACCCTGAACTAACACACCATTTCTTCAATTGTATTTTATTAGCCAAAGCAATTCATGGGGCCAGCCTAGATTCAAGAAGTGGAGAAACAGACTCCACTACTTGATGGGGAAAGCTGTAAAGTCACAAGACA
The DNA here is from genome assembly GCF_048564905.1 of Vicugna pacos. NCBI lineage: Eukaryota > Metazoa > Chordata > Mammalia > Artiodactyla > Camelidae > Vicugna > Vicugna pacos. Next base: position 25,670,532 of record NC_133001.1, read on the forward strand.
AGGTGTACAGATATCAGAAAGGATAGAGAATTGAGGTCATCTTTGCAACCTATTTAAAACTTGTAAAAGGTTTTGCATGGTGCCTGTGATACAGTAAATGCTCAATAAACATTAGCTACTAGTGATACTACGACTGTCTCTGAAGTTTGAGCTATGAGAGCTGTAGTTAGGTACAATAAGGAACACTGTGGCTTGGCTTTCTGAATGGAGACTGACTGAGGGAATAAAAGATTTAAAAGAAGAAGAATCCATATGACCTGGAACTTTTGCTTTCTGATAGGAGCCTCAGAAAGGATCTGAGAAAAAAGGTCTTCCACTCCTGAGTTAATGTCAGAGGCAAGACCCTTCACGGGCATGCAGCCCGTGCAGCCTCACAGGGCTCCATGCTCAAAAGGGCCCCACACTCAGAGAGCCTCACACTATGTTCAACACTCTGCTTTCGCCACCTTGAAATGCTTAAACATTTTTGAACAAAGGATCCTATGGTTTCATTTCGCACTGCACCCCATAAATTATATAGCCAGTCATGCTCAGAGATCAGGGTTATGATCAACTTAGGAGTCTTGGCTCCCAAATGGACTTTGCTGTGCCCTCTGCAGAAGATAGCCTGGGTTAGGCACATTAACAGTGAAGGAAATAGGAGGCAACAGAAAAGGCATGGGTCTTAGAATTAAAAAATCTAGGACCTCATCCCAACTCCACCACTCCACTTTACCCTTGGGCCTATCACTGGACTTCTGAGATGCACATAGCTTCTAAGACCCTCAAGGGAGATTTATATATGAAAATACATTATAAACTACAAATGGGTCAAAAACATTAATAAATGTACTAAGTATTTGTAGGATGATTATTTCTGGACAACCAATCAAAGTTTACCAGTCCACCCTCAGAAAAAGTCCAGTCAGGGTTGAACAGAGAATTATGGTGGCCAGTAAAACCTTCAGCTTCTATCCAGAGTGTGTGGCATGAATTAAAACAAAAAAAGAAAAGAAAAAAAGGATATGCCTTTACATTTAATGGAGCAGTAGAGGAAAGAAAAAGAAAAAAAACTATATATGATGTCAGAGGGACTGGATTCCAGATGGGATGATGTTATTTATTAGCTCAATTTATTAGCTCATCATCTTCTTTAAGCCTCAGTTTCCTTATCTGTAAACTGAGTCATTATAGAAAGCAAATAAGATTTTACCTGTAAAAAAATTTTACAAATTGTTTTCAGCATACAAAGAACTATATAAATGAATATGAAATTATTCGTGCCTGTTACCCAGTTGGTTTCCTTCAGTCCTCCTTTCCTTCTTTCCCTCCCGATTGCCACCCCTCTCTTCCCTCCTCCTCTTTCCTTCCTCTTAGAAAAAGTTTGAGTGGAACTGGGGTGAAAGGAGCACAAAGCCTTTGATAATAGAACAGCACCATTTTAAGATTTGCAAAGGGACACCCCATTCACAAACAATCACATGTGGCTCATGAAAAGCACTCCTGCAAAGGAGAGATCCAAGAAGAAAGCGACCCCCCTCACATACACACCCCAGAGCCCATGATAATAATAACACATCCAAGAATGGTGGACAGGGAGCAGGTGATGGGGAATCACTGCAAAGTTTGAAATCAAGAGATCCAAAGTTTGACCCTAATAGCCCCTCATCTTAAGGCCAGCACCATTCATTCTTATTAATAAGGACCCTCAGGCCTCCCTCTGGGGGTGAGGGCTGGAGAGGAACTTGGGAGGATGTGGGCGTGGAAGGCACAGCCCTAGATTGGAGGGAGAGGGAACTCTGACAGAACAGATGGGACAAAACTCTGACTTCGACTCTGGAAGAGGCTGAAATCTGTGTCATCTGTCATCAACTCCAGCTTCCCCTTTGTGTCCTTTTCTCACTTTGAGGTGTTGAGTAATCTCCAGTCCCACATGGCTCCCCGGTCAAGTCCAGACAAAGCTGAAAGTGACTAATTCTAGCTACTTTCTTTCCTAAGAGGAGGTTATCATTCTCAGAGCATTTGAAACATACTTTCTAACTGGTGAAAGAAAAGAACATATAAGCAGTTAGAGGAATTGTGTCACTGTCAAATGATCTTCCTTGATGGCTCTGGGGAAAAAAATACTTACCGTAATTCTACAGTGTATAGAATCCTTTCACATCCTCCGCCATGCTGATCCCCATCAGGAAGTTGAGACAAAGAGTTGTCCATCTTAAACCTTTTGACCTGTTGCCCAGGGTGGACCTCTCCCAGCTGCACACCCATGGATGTGGCACATGGTGACCCTGGGATCTGAAGCAACTCTGCACTCCAAAAACACTACCAGTGAGACATCCATTCAGGGCTCCCAGACTATGGTCCTTTGAAATATTTTCCAAACTGTTAAGAGGGATCACCTAAATTCAGAGTTGGTCCTCTATTCTAAAAGATTATATCATGGAAACAAAGCCCAATCAAGCTTCCTTCTTCTTCCACACTTATTTGTGTCTGAGCAGCAGTCATAAACAGCTTCGAGATCCAGCAGCCAGGTGGAGGTGGATGGGAACGATTTCAGATATTCCAGGATGATGAACTACTTGCTTCAAGGCAAAGAAGACACACAAAATGGATGGAGAAATTTGGAAGGGACCAGCAGGACTGAGTAGTTGTTTATTTCCTTAAGCCAAGATAAATGTTTATCATCAGCGCCAGCAAAGTAGGAAATTACCAACGGTAGGGGTGAGCTGCCATTTGACTTGAGAACCCTCATTCCTGCATGCACACACACTTAGAGATATTGTTCTGCAATTCACAGCATTGATTCCATTTCATGCTGATCACTGACGGCACAGAATTCAAGACAACTAGAAATCAGCGTTCTTCATCACCCCTTTATACTGCACTGAGGAACCTGAAATGGTTAGGAAAAAAAATCCTCATGAATAAAGAAATGTACTTTGACTAGAAGACTGTACATCAAAGGATTCATCTGGGTGGACTTTTTTTTTTTTAAGTCAGTATTGTATTTGCAGGCAATATTTCTTTCTTTACCACTCTGCCTACTTGGAGCTGACCTGTTATGTATGAAAGATTATCTATTGATCTGTAAATCAGGTTTACACAATATTCTCTTGCCTTTGCATCCTGTCAGCATAATTCTCAGGCAGCTGGATGCTGCCCTTTGCTACTCAATAAACCATAATTTCATCTTCGCAAACCCTTCACACAGCTGGGCAGGCCCCCACCCCCAACTGACAACCATCTTCCACTCACATGTGGGCCTGTTCTAGCTTCTTAGGATGCTGTTAATGGTAGCTGCATCATCTGCTTTCTCCAGCCAGTGACAATTCTGGGGGCGTCTTCACTGGGACTCACCTCTACAATTCCGGCTATTTCTTCCCCGCTCCTCCCTCCAAATTCCTCTCCCTCTTTTCTGCATTCTTCTCTTTCACTTGGGTTAATAGGAGTGATGAAACTAGCTTCTCTGATTGTAAAAGCTAAACCATATTGGACATTGCAGGGCCAAAGGGACAGAGGGCAGGGATTCAAAAAGCAGCACAGAGACTCCAGGGCCACCTACTTGGACTTGGCTCCTGCCCTTGTGTGACCTTGGGTAACTGGCTTAACTTTCTGTTTTCTTTTCTGTAAACTAAGGATAACAGTGCCTGTATCCTTGCATTGTATGAAATGCAATACTAAGAATAATGACTGACATTCAGAAAGTTCTCAATAAATGTTAGCAATTCTTATTAAATCCTGACCCTGTCATTTACCAGCTAAGAGAGCCTGTGGAAGGGACTTCGTTTCTTTGTACCTTGGTTCTCTCCAAAGCAGACTCCTGACATACCCAGAAAGGTCCCTCCAAACAAGCATAATGATACTATCCAGCAGAGTTCTAATGGAGGGCTCTGAACCCCTCTCCTTTTGCTCATTTTCAACGCTAGTGATCCCCAACACCCCATGCCATCCCCATCAAAATTAATTCCAGTTCTTCACACTGCCAACTGGTCGGATAATTTTTCCTACTTCTACGGTGATCTACAATTGAACTCTTTATCATACGTCACTGCATTTGAACTCATAGCAACCCCAGGAGTAAGCAGGGCAGTACAAGTCTGAGCATTTTCTAGAAGCAAGCTGGTTTTGCCTGGAGTCCTGCTTACAGTGCTCTTCTGACAAGAACATGCAGTGTCCCTGTGCATTGAATTATTCCGATACTTTTGATGTTCAGCAACATTTCACTCTCTAGAGTGGTGGGAAAGGAGCCAAATTAGGGTTCTTGTCTGGAATTTACGGCAGCCATGTGCACAGGGAAAGGATTGGTGCCCTCCCATTTCTCCTCCATCGTTTTGATTATGAATTAGCCAGTCAGTAGGAACACATTCTTTCAGTCAGCCATTCAACAATCATTTGTTGAGGTCATGCCATATCTCAGGCTGTGTGGTGGCTGTTTCTTGGGTGCACTAAAGATCGTAAGACAGATGAAGCCTCTGCCCTTATGGAACTTACATTCTAATTGAAGAGACAAACAATGTTGGTGGTGTAATGCTGTCAGGTGGTGACAGCAATATGAAGAAAAGTAAAGCAGGGAAAGTAATGATTTAGAAAAGGTGGTTGAGAAAGGACAGAGGGGCCTGGTGAGAGACACTGGAGACATCTGTGAATAGCTCTCAACACCAGATCAGTCTTTGGGAAGAAAAGGCTATCATCCATGAAACACTAAAATAACATGTCTGTCAAGCTGTGTGGCACTGGGCGAGGGCAGGAAGACTGTCCCAATGCCTTGGGCTGGAGTAGTCAGGAAAAGCTTCTTGGCAGTGAAGGGAGAAGTTAGCTACAACTTCAGGGATGAGTAAAACTTGGAAAGACAGAAAAGAAGGAATTTTCTGTGAAAGAAAGAGGTGAGTAACTGCATAGAACATAAAAGGACCATGGAGTAGGCAGAGGATAGGGAGACTGAGTCTCTACTAAAAAGAAGGTGTACCCGAAGGAGTACGACTATATTAGGATGAATTGCATTTGATGAGATTAGAAAAATAAACTAAGGCAAGAGAGTTTAGGCCTAACACAGCAGTAAAGAATAAGCTATAAGAGATTCTTGAACAGCAGAGTGACAGGATGACAATGATTTGGACTACAGATTGACAGGTAGCAGGGCATAGACTATATTCAAGGGAGACTGGTTAAGGACCAGTTGCCATACACTGGGGATACAGTAATGGTGGCATCTGGAGGAACAGAAAGTCATAGTTCAATGGGGGGCACATTTCCAAAAAGAATCACTGGTATATGATTTACCTCCAAGTCAGACAGGGACACAAGTGACTGCAGTGATTTTTGCCCACTTAACCTATAGTCCCCAAAGCCTCCCTTCCTCCTTAGTGCCCCCCAACACAAAATCATCCTGCAGACAGCACCCATCAGGAATGCAGTCTGGGCAAGAAGTCATCTTACACGGGGGCTGTGATTACTGGGAAGAAATTATTAGGCATCTCCCTGGCTGTCAGTGTTGTAAGTCTGGATGTTTGGGCACAATGGAAATTATACAATTGCTTCTTTTATTGGTCATCCGTCTAGCAGAGCCAACTTTGCTGGCCTTTGCTGATTCCAGGAAAAGACAGTCAGGTTTTCTTTGTGGAACACTGAAGTTCGAGATGAGATTTCAGCCTGAGCAGGCCAGCTCTAGGAGAACAGGAAGCTCCTCTTGTCTTGGGGCCTGGTTGTAACGATGGTGACGTTTTCATGCAGCTAACCTCTCCTCATTCCTCTGATCTGCTCAGTATGCTTTCTCCTGCAAGAAGTCCATGTCTTCTCCATCAGCAAGACAATTATTGAATCCATCGATGCACATTAGTATGTTCAGGTCTGACATTCCTCTTTCCAGGCAAAGTGACATATTTAAAAGGGGCCTGGAAAAGGCAATGAGAAACCCAAGAACTGATACTGAGAGACTCTCAGGAATGCGGGCCTCTGAGAGGGAAGGAAAGTCCTACAGGATCTGCTCCTATAGCAAATAGGTAGCCAGCTACTCCTCCCACTTGCAGAGTCTCGGAATTCTATTTTCACAGACTATATCTTCTGATGAGGTAGGTGCATCCTAAGCTCATTAATGGTGAAATAAGACTTGTCTGTCACCACCAGAAATCAGATGCGAAGACAAGTCTAGAGAGGGCTCAGAGAGAAACAGTCTCAGATTAGCTACATGAAGCTCAACCCTGACCTCTTCCTCATGGCTAGTGTCACCCCCACTACCCCTAGACAGTGGCGGACTGATCTCTTCAAGCCCCGGTTTCTTACTCTGCAAAATGGAAATAATAAAATGTGCTTCAAGGGGCTGATGAAAAGAGAGAAACGGACTCCACTTCCTCCAAGACCTCTTTTAGCCCTCAGGTGCCTGGTGTCTAAACTGCGATTTTCACGGATCTGGGGGTCCCAGTGTCATTGTCTGTCCTGAGGTCAGCATATTCAGACTCAGCACAAAAGGCCTTGCAGGGAAGAACGTCCCTCTGCGAGACAGGAAAATCCCGCCCCTCTACTTCCGCATCAGACTCTCTTCTCCAGAATCCAAGTAGACCCTTTAAACGCCGGGATCCTTCAGATGCATTCAAACTTCAGCCATCATGGCACGTCCAGGACCTTCTTTCCCCAGCAGAGGTCCCAAAGTGAAAAGCAGACCTATTTGGAAGAGATGCATTTAGAAAACGCCACTAGATTGTATCCAAAGGAAGAAAGAGAAAGTGAACAAATATCTTTCAGCAATCAAAATCGCAGGCAAGACCAGAAAGGGGTCTTTTGCAGCTCCTCCCACAAGCTCTTTAAGAAGAACTCCAGTGGATCCAAATAAAGGGAGAAAACTAATGAGAATCCCACAACGGATCCTTTGCCTTTGACCAAGGAACAGCTGTGTAAAACAAAGTCCTATTTACAGGTGGTGAGAGGAGGATAAAAAGCTTGTACATATCTGTGTAGGAATATATATATATATATATAGAGAGAGAGAGAGATGCACAAATCCCTGAGGAAAACTAATAGAAATACTCACTATGGCACAATATCAACATACAAGACACTGAAGAGATGAAGATTAGCCCACGACTGAGAGCTGGTTTTTTGAACCTCAACACTTCAGAAAAGGGAAAGGAAAAGTTTTCACAGCATTATAGAAAAACACAATAAATTTGGAGGAAAATAAACATTGGTAAGAACGACAACAAAAAACTTAAACCAGCTATAAAATGTACAGTAGAAGCTGAGCTTCTTAAGCTAAAGGAAAGTCACAGGATGACTTTTCACTTTGCCCTGCCACTTTGGTCCCTCACAGATGAGCACAGCCAGCCTTAGTGGAGCCGGAGAGGCCCTGGATGTGGGGCGAGGCTTAAGAGGCAGACGGCACCCAGCAAGCACTGGCGCTGGCCTGAGAGGGCACATTCCTGGAGAGCTGGAGAAGGAGAGACAGCTTAGCTGGTGAAAAGCTGAAGGGTATCACATGAAGCTCCACCTCCATGGAAAATAAACTGCTACCTCTTCTCCCACCCCTGCAGCCTCAATATTGGGAGGTTTAAAGGGTATTTTGGTCCTGACTGACCCTTTTTAGATTTGCATTTATCCCCAGGAGAGTCCATGTATGAAGATATTAGAGCTAACACAAGAACCATCAGCTTCCATCCCTGCAAAGATGGAGTGGCCCCTGGAAGCAGTGACGGCGGGAGGCAGATGGGCACTGCAACAGGGGGTGAGCAGGGCAGTGAGAGGAGGGAGGACATTATGCCAGTAAACTCTGGTCACCAGATTCGATGCTATTCTGGCGGCAGTGGGTGGGGGGAAGCAGGTTTCTTTCACTGCCTTATCCCCAGCCAGATCAGCTGGCTCAAGACCAGGGAGCAATGAAGGAGCTGGTGATGTCATCATCTGATTCTACCAACCCAAAATCCAGAGCAGAGGCTGTATCCAGTTCATCTCTGAGCTCTCACAGAGCACAGGGGCTGCACACAGTAAGCCCCTTAATGAAAACATGGGCCTGGGTTTGACTCTTTCTGTCTGCATGGTGTCAGGGAAGCAGCTGTTTTCAGAGAAATATCTCGGGGCGTTACAGAGGGTGAACACTGTAGTGACAAATGCTCGAAGGAAGAGCATTTTCATCTCCAGGAGACATTACCAAAATGTCCTGCTGCGGTTTCATCCTGAGCTCACCCACAGCAAATCCTGTCTAGTTCAAGGGGCGGTGAGCTCCTCCCGCATCAGTTTGGGATTCAAAGATAGCGGTGCTGGGCAGGCGGAGAAGGATGTGTAGGGGACGCATCAGGGAAGAAAGGAGGCTGCCTCCCTCACAAAGCTTGCCCAGCCCAGTCTCTCCAGACAAGGGCCAAACCACAGGAGCCACCTGGAGGCAGATTCCTTTGACAAGACACTGAGGAAAAGCTCTTCTCTTTACAGGAGAGCCACACACCCAGGTTCCAGCTGCAGTCCTACTTGTGAGAACTTGTAGTAAGCAAGTAACCAGACCTCTCTGGGCCTTAAGTAAAATGGAAAGGAGAACAGCCTTTTTGCCATCAAAAGGTCGTAAGGAAGAGAGAGGAAGGGAGAAAATAAGTTAGGATGCGGGGATGCTTTGAAAGTTCAAGTCAGCAAACAAGCATGAGCACTGCTAACTGGACAAGGCACTGCCGGCTGGTACGGGGGGGGGGGCACAGGAACCATAATCTAGAAAGCACTTTCACTTTGCACTAATTGACACAGTCTTACAAAAGCCCTCTAAGCTTCCACTGATGCATGGTTCCATTTTACAGATGGGAAACTTGAGGTTCAGAGATGCTGACTAAATTGCCCAAACTTACTAAGTGGGATTAAGAAATGACCTTGGGGCAAGAGAAACTAATCTTTACTGAACAAGCTGCTACGTAGCAGACCCTAATCAAGGTATTTTGTTCACACAGTGCATCGTCCAATCTTCCAAAACCGTGAGGCATGTATTTTCCTCAATTTACACATGAGGGACTTGAAACTCAGAGATTCTGTAGTGGGCAGAACTGAAGCCAGGGATGCCTGTCTCCACCCTGGTTCACCCTGCTTTCCAGCATGCTGCAGCTGGCAAGGTGCAGAGTGTGGATGAAGCCAATGTCAATGTCCCCAGTGTTCTGAGCACAAGAGTGACAGCTGATTAATGTTTGCCATTTGGAACTTGTGATCATCTACTCGGGCTAAGTTGAAGTGTACCTAAGAAATAGAAGTCTAAATAATTCATGTTAGAAATGAGTTGTGGGGAAGGGTATGCAAACTGTTTAAAATATTAACTCTTTTGCGACTCCCCCATGTAATTTCAAAGTAACTGCTTGCCACAAATTGGTAGTTTGATTAAAGTATTTCGGCATCCAAGACGGTCCCAAAAGACTGCCTCTTGGCAATGCTCTGTTGACAGGGAGTCAAACTTGGAGACAGCTTGAGGTTTTAAAAGTCCTTGCGAAGTCAATGTGGTACCATGGAAGGAAACTCACCGAGAGGCAGAGGAACCAGAGGGCCCAGGTTCAGATCCCATTTCTTCCACTTTGTAGCAGACAAGTAACTGAAACTCTCTAAGCCACAGTTACCTTATCTATAAAATGGAGCTAATGATGGTATCTTCCTCACGGCATTGTGGGCAGAAATGAACGACTCTGTATAGGCAAGGCCTTTAAAATGGTGCCTAACATGTGCCAAGGTAACTGGCAAGTTTTAACTATTACTCCTTCTACTTTGAGTTTAGAAATTTGGGTGATTCATTTACCCTCTGTGAGCATTGCCTCCCTGGTCTGTAAGATGGGAATTATAATTATGTTCATTTTAGAAACGCACGGTAAAGTCAAATGAGATGATATGAAATAACTTTGTCAGCCTCATGTGCTACATAAATATAAGGCAAGGTGACTTTCCAGTCTTTCCTTCCTAGACGTCTGCATCAGAACCCGTTCCTAGGGTTTCAGTTACTTCCCAAACACCAGTCGTTTGGTCTACTGCCACGTTAGGCAGCCTCTCACAGAGCCTACGTTAGATACTGGTCACTGTGTCCCCCAAGCATCAGGAGACAGGGGTGAAACCTGCCATGTGGTCTTCTAAAGTTCTTCTTTCAACCTCAGTGACACAACAAGCAGCTTCCACCCTTCCCCGAGGTGGGGAAAGGGAAGGACAGATTCCCAGGTGTCTCGAGAAGCCCTTCTCACAAGGTGTCCACACTGTTCTCATGCCCACTGTGCATGAGAGGATAAGAGCTGCATGACTGGTTTCTAGAAACCTGGGATAGAGCAGTTCTCACCCCTTGGTATCTCAGGGAAAATGTCAGCTCGACACCCTGGTACGCTGAGATGGGCCCCAGCCATGCAGGGACCCTCCAGCGTGCTCCAAATAAGGACAAAGAACGCCAACAGTGAGAGCTACACGGAAGCCCGTCACAAATTTTAGTTTCCTACATTCCGACTCCTTTTGTCAAAGATTGGCCCCGTTTTGATTCGTTTTGCCATCAGAGAACATGATTTCCTCTCACCCTGACATGGGGCGTGCGGAGGTTAATTGCTGGGCTAGGAATAGGAACTAATCCAGTGACTGACGTATTCCCTGCAGCTGCAGGTGAGTTACTCAGAGTCTCCTGCTCACCTTACCTCCTTCGGGTGTCATCTGTGGGGGGCCATCCTAAAATGCCTGAAGATGCCAATACAAATTGGATCAAAGGTCACTTCATCACAGGGTGCCCTTTCTCCAGTGTAGTTCTGATTTTCTGTACCAAAAACTTTCTGATTTCTGTCTTTATAGAGGAATGGAGAGTGCTGACTAATAGAATACTTTCTCTAAGAGAGAGTTTGCCAACCATGTCCTACATGGTGACAGCATTTTCAGAGAATGAGCATAAATCAGTATAAATACTCTAGCTTCTAGCAGGGCTTCCAAGGTTGAATTAGGAAGTACCACACTCAGGAGATACTCTGCAAGAAAGGCAGAATCCAAGGTCCGTGTGTTTGGGGAAAGTCAGTACAGTATTTCCTCCTCTTGGGTATTTATAATGAATAATTTTGTGGTAAGGGCTCAGAGAATCCTGCAGGAAAGAAACTGCTTAACCTTATTAAACCAGCATTTCCTAAACTTATTTGACCACTGTAGCCTTTCATTTGTGAACAAAACATTTATAACCTCTGGAAATAGTACTTCTAGAGAAATGCTAAAGGTTTCTAAATTGGAAGCCATCTTAGCAACCACAGAGTTCAACTTCCCTCTCTAATTCTACACCCAGTTCCGATGTGTGAGGTTTCCCCATACACACCCAAGAAATGGTCAGACACCAGCTGGTTCCCTACAATGCAGCTCAATTCTGACACTACCTACCTGGATGTTGCATCAGATCCCCCAGACTGAAGGCCCAGTCCTGTAAGACTGTTCCCCTTCAGACACCAATTGCAAGTCCAGGTTGTCATCTGTGCTTCTGATGAGCCAGCTATACACTGGAGGTCCCAATAACCCCTCCTTGAGTTTGGTTAATCTGCTAGAGGTTCACAGAACTCAGAGAAATATTTATAAGATTACCAGCTTATTATAAAAGGATGTAATTCGGGAAGAGTCAAATGGAAAAGGTGCACAAGGCAAGGTATGAAGAAAGGATTCAGTCCTTCCATGCTCTCCTCAAGTCCGCCACCCTCCCCACCCAGAAGTTCTGTGCCAAGAGGGGGAATGGAGACCAAATTCTCATAAATCACAGTATCACATCCCTCATGAAGAAACCCTACAACACGACAGACACACTTACAGAGATAGGGAACCAGAGGCTTCGCAGTACAACCCATTCCTCCACCAGGCAACTTTCATAATGAATGAGAATTAGTCATTCTGGTAAGTCAGCCGATGGTAAGAGCACAAACGTCAGAGTCAGAAAGATGTGGATTTGACCTCTAGCTCTACCCTCCTTATGTGTCGCTTTGTGGAAGTTACTGGACCTCTCAGCTGAGCCTCCTCCACTCTGATGTAAGGATGGTCATGATACCTGTTCTCTTAAGGTAGAGGAGAGGAATAAATAAAATAATCAATGTTAAGTGCTTGGTGCGGTAACTGTTACATAGGAAGTGTTCAATAAATGTTGACCATTATTATTTTCATCCTACACCTACTTTCCAGGGCAGAGCAGCACAAATCTATTACCATTTCCACTTGGCAGCCCTTCAGAATCACAGTTTTCTCTTCCCAAGCAAAATATCCTATGTATTGGACCATATGGTCTTGATGCCTCACCCATCTGCACACACACACACACACACACATAAATCCTATGTTCCATAATAAGTTCATTTATAAAGAAGGTACACATACGATTGCAGTATGAATGTGTGTGCGTGAGAAAATACACACACAAAATATTTTGAAGCATGAAGTAAAGATGAATAAATAATACACTTTTACATTTAGCTCTCACTCGATATATTAGAATAACAATATTCTAGAGAAAGTGTAGCATACGATGTGCTTCATTGTTTTTAAATCCTTAGTTTAACACTGAAAAAAGCAATCCACAAGTCATGTCAATACTGATTCAGACAAGATCAGACGCGTTCAGGGTGATATGGCTGTAGTCAAAAACAGAAAAAAGGAGACTCAAATGATCTTATCTGCAAAACAGAAGAAGACTCACAGACATAGTAAACAAACTTATGGTTACCAGGGGGAAAGGGGTTGGGAAGGGATAAATTGGGAGGTCGAGATTTGCAAATATTAACTACTATATATAAAATAGATAAACAAGTTTCTTCTATATAGCACAGGGAACTATATTCAATGTCTTGTAGGAACCTATAATGAAAAAGAATATGAAAACAAATACATGTATGTAAATGTATGACTGAAACATTATGCTGTACACCAGAAATTGACACATTGTGAACTGACTATACTTCAGTTAAGAAAAAAAAACTAGCTTTCAATGGCTGTCAAAGCTGAGAACAAAACTACTAAAGTAAGTAGATGCAATGGAAGACAAGGCTATAGCTGCACACTTAACGTTCAGTTCTATACTTTTATGCAAATATTTGTATAAAATTCAGCTAGTAGATTTTCTTTCCTAATGTCAATCAGAAGTTCTTACAAGCTACCTGGAAGATGTTGCATTTTTATGTAGCTAATGAAAGTGTCAAAAACCCAGCAGAAAAAATTTAAGTAAGTTAGAAAGTTGTACATCCTTGTTTTTAAAATATGATATGAGGGTTTTCATAAATGCAGGCACGTATCATTTTCAGCAATAAATTAATTTTCATTTCCCCCCAAATTCTCTCCTTTCAAATACTGTGTATTATTTCTCATTAATATGTCACCTTTCCCTTAAAGAGATAAATCAAGTATGTCTAATTTGAAAATATCTTCCTTGAGGCATTATTTCTGATAGACATTTGTCATCCCAGAAAAAGCCAACAAATTTGGGTCACTTGTATTTTTTTTAATGTGAAAGTCATCTTCAATTTTGCCAACCTTTTGAAGTAATATGCCTTAAAATGACCAACAAGCTTCTAGGGGAGAGAATGGTCAGGACCTCGAGACTAAACAGAATCAGACAGGCAAGAAGGTTAATCCAGACAGGTTTATCAAAAGAAGCAGGAGGAAATTGGAGAAAGTGGGGCAGGAGGAATCTGGGAAATATAGCTGCAGCCCCCAGTGGTTGCAACAGGACACACGGAGCCTCAGGCAGCAGTTAATAGACCAGCCTGCTCAGGAATCATGGAGGTCCCACAAGCACAATGCAGACTCAGACATGGAAACAGCATTTCAGCACCCAAGAGAACTGGAGGAAAGCAAGGCATGGCCCAGGTTCTAGGGGAACCAAGAAATCAGACAAGGTCTGTTACAGTAAAGAAATACAAGGCTGGACCCTGACCACAGCAGTACCTGGACACAGTGCTAAGGTTTCCTGTTAGGTAAATCTTATTTCCCCAGGTAAAAGATGAAGAATCCAAGTCCTGGAGACTTCAATGCACCCCTTAAGGTCATACATCTTAAAAAGTGGTACGCCAGGACTTGAACCCAGGTCCTCCAGCACCAGAGCTGCTAGTCTGAAGATGTGTTACATGTCCTTTCTCAGAGTAGGACCAGAGCCTGATTGTTAAACCAGAATATTAGGTCAAAAAAGAATCTGCAGCCAGGCTAGTAAGGCTGAGATCCTCAAAATCCTGCCTTTGGGCACATTAAATTCCCCCTGATTGCTAAGGAGTCTGGTTTCCATGGAGACTGAGGTGAGTCTGAACTGAATATGAGTTAAATGGTTCCAGTTTTGAAGACATGATATGGGGGAGGCAGGAAACGAAGCTCTCCTACTGTCTCATGTAATTCCTTACACAAATGTATTTTACAGACAGAGAAACTGAGGCTCTTAAAAGGTAAATGAACTGCTCAGGACCACCCAATGAGTGAGAGAGAAGGCACTAAATCCAAGGTCCCTGACCTTAAGACTAAGGCCATTTTCATGGAACTACAGCTTCTTACACACATTCCCATCTAACTCTGAGTACGTGTGATTCTACACCTAAGCAAATCTTTATTTAATGATTCGGGAAGTACATGTTAGCATCTTTTCTAATGGTGTATATAGAGATGCAAATTCCCAGTCAATAAGGATCTACAGTTAACAGAAAATTCAGTATCAGCGAGCCTCAAAATGTAAGGAGTCTTTTCATATATTAATTATGTGTAGTCTACTCTTCTCCTTATCTATCATTGGATAACTAAATTCTCCCAGAGTAGGTAGGAGGAAGGAGTTCATTTTATCCAAGAGACTAAAAAAAAGGTAACTAAAATGTAAAAAAGGAAGGAAAGAAAAAGACAAATTATGTGCAAACAAATTTTATATCACAGAAAACCAATTAGAAGATACAAAAAGGAGTTCAAGTTCAAACCGTCAGTCTTGACTTATAGGAAACGTGCTTTGGCAAAAATAATAGATCTCTAATCTAGATAGACAAACTGGCAGCATCCCCTCTCTAAATTAGATTTGCCTAAAACATCTCAATGGGCCATTCAGGTCACGGTGTGAACTCTGTTTCTGCCTCATTTTACAAACTAAAAGAAAACTGGATCGCACAGTCTCAGAATTAATATTCCCTGTCATGGGTGATTTTGGGTGGAACAGAGATCAAGAACTGCATTCTTGGTTAGCACGTGTGATGGAGAGGGATGTCTTGTTCTACCTGACTTTTCTCAGTTCAGTGGGTTATGTAGTAGGTTCTTAAAAACTACCCATTGGTTTGTTTTGGCCACTACTGTGAAGTCAGGGTTAGAGGATGGTGAAAACATGGGCCACTTCAGGGGGTCCCCAAGTCTTCTTAGTTCCTGTTTCAGCACCTGAAAGTGGCTTCTAATCACTTAGCCATCAAGTCCACACTTCTCTACCTAGTCTTAAAGTTCCTTGAGATACTGCCTCCTCCTTCTCTTTCAGTTCTAATTTCCTTTGTGCCCCACCTCCCACCCCTCTTCTGGTCCAGCTACACATGCTCACTTCTCTAGTTTAGGCCAGTAAGCTCTATACTCTCTCAGAAATCTTGTTTGCTCTCCTTCCTACAAGAATGCCACCATAACTAATCCAACCCGCATTACCTTCCCTGTCCCTGAAGTCTTAAGACACTCACAGTCAGTAACACAGTTTAGCACTCAACCCATCTGGGTATTTCATCTATTCTAGTCTTAACTCCTCAATTCACCTGCAAGCTCCCTGAAGACAGGGCATGGTCCTTGGTGTCCTATCTTGGATGGCAAAGAGGCTGTATGGAAGGAAGGTATATGGCCCAGTGAAGACAACTGAGCACACATACACTATTAATTTAAGGAAAACAACCCACCAGCACTCTTGCAGATTAATGCAAGCACTAATTGTGTCTAACAATGGGCCTTAGAGCTGTGGGGTCAACTGTTCATGAAAGCAAGTATATTATCTTGTTAGGTGTCAAGACATAATGGGACTGGTTCCCATCAATTGAAAGGACCTCAAAAAATTCATTCTGGCAGGAGAAGTACCCATTTTCATTATTGTGACCTAAAGACTAGGGACAGTCAGGCACGAAAGGTGTTAACACCAGCTCAGCATGTAAAACTGGCTGATGAGAAGGGAGAACTGTGAGCCAGTCACCTTTCTTTAGAAGATCCATTTGCAGAACTTAAATTTGCTGACATTTTACCCTCAGGCCTTTACCTGTTTGTGAAGATAAACTGCGGTTGAGTGAATCAAAATAATTTCACAGCAAACAGTCATTTGACCAGAGCAAGCCCACTGAGACATAGAGCTCCTAGTTGATTACCCACTTCCTGCCTCCATCAGACATGAATTTATTGATCAAAGGGGAAAAATGAATTGAAAACTAAGTGTTCATCCGAACTCCATTTCCTGAGTTATCCTGGGGTTATGGAGAGTTTCAGCTACAGAGTTATCACCAATAATCCATCTCTGTAGATGGTCACTAGATCTTTTTAAGTGTCTTAAACTCAGAACCACTGGAACAATTTTGGCCATTTTTGTTGCATGTCTTCTTTTCTATAAAGACCAGTGGTTTCAATGTGCATCTACAGACATTTGTAGATGGCCTGTAAGTATAGGGGCTTCAGGAACTCATACTATTGATATTAAATAATGCACTTGTATTGTTCTTATTGACAATCATAAATTCTTCCCTCTTTCAATTATGTAAATTTCTTACTCATTCGCTAAGAGAGAGAGTGCCAGGTTGATGTCTGTATAATGTTAAATCAGTTAGGTTTGATGAACACAGCTAGTGAATGATTCCTTTTCTGTGTTTATCTCTTGACAGCACATAACACATTGCCTGGCCAGCTACACATCAAGCACTTTACATGTTCTGACACTGAGTGTTAAGGAAAAACATAATTTCCACTGTCATGCCATTCACAATCTAGTTGAAGAAACAGGCTTTGACTAGATAGATAAACACAAAACAACATATAGTTCAGAATTCTGTTGAGCACTAATAAGGGAAAAGTGCCAAAAAGGATAGACTGCACTGGGAATAAATCAGGAACCTTAATTTAGATTGGCAATCAGGGTACTCTTCTCTGAAGAAATAACATTAGTAACTGAACCCTGAAGGGAGAGTTGAGATTGGCCAGGTGAGAACTGGATGGTAAGCCTTCCAGATAGAGCATGTGCAAATACCTGGAGACAAGGGAGAATTTAGTGCATGTAAAGAACTGAAAGGAAGTCACTGGTGCTGAGGTGAATTAGGGGAGATGAGGGGGCAAGAGTAGCCAGTAAGGAGTATAAGTTTTACTATGGGAAAGAACTAAAGGAAAGCAGAGGACTAAAGCAATCTGATTTACATTTTTTCCAAACTCCTCCTCCTGTGTGCTGTATGGAGAACTGGTTAGAAAGGACAAGATGAAATGTATGGAAAGCAGGAGATTATCGCAGAAATCTAGAAAAAAAGTTGATGGTGGCTTGTACTAGAACGGTGTCAGTAGAGATGGAAAAACTTGTATGGCATCGATAAATATTCTGGAAATGGAATCTAAGAAGAACTTGAGATGGACTGGATGTTTGGAATGAGGGTGAAGAAGCCAAGTTTAATGTCACATTTCTAACAAACAATTGACAGATGGGAGGGCTATTTATGAAGAGGAATTAAGAAGGAGTAGTTTGGTGAAAGTGACGGGGGGAACTAGTTTAGTTTGCTATGTCAACAAGACATTCAGAAGAGAATATGTGAACTTTGATTAGAGATGGACTAGAGAAGTCAGAAGTCAAGTGTAAGCCTAGGATCTGTCATACTGACAGTACTTACAGCCATGGAAAATGAGACCTTCCCAGCAAGACCATAGAGAAAAAAGGCAGAAAGCTCAGAGTACAGATAGAGGAAGGGAAGTCAACAGCAAAAGAACTAAAAAGGAGTAACAGAGAAAGGGGAGGAATAGGAAAGGAACAGAAGAGAGAGACTGGCAGAGAGCACTGAATTCTCCTGACAGGTCTAAACAATGAGACTTTAGATTGTTCATTAGATTCACTGATTGTGGGTTGATGGATTTGGGGCATGACAAAAATAGTTTCAGTGGAGAGATGTAGAATGGAAACAAATTGGAGCAGATGGCAGATGAATAGGATACAAGGGAATGAAGACAGAATATGCAGGTAACTCTTTCTAGAAACTTTACTGTAAAAGGAGGACAAGATATAGGGCTGGGCTGCAACTGGAGACAGATTTGGAGTCAAGGGAGAGAGCGATCATCAGTGAATCTATGTTAAATGTGAAATTCTGCACAATTCTGTCTTAGCCTACATGCTCCAAAAATATGTCTGAGCAAGAGCTTAACATGTAAGTAGTTTATTTTACATTCAAACCCGAGGAAAGAGATTGGATGGCTAAAAAGAAGAAAAGAAGGAATGAGGGAAAGCCAACTCAAGAGTGTATTATCAGCTGATTGCCACTGGAAACTGAGGCCCAGGTATGCTAGAGCCCCCTAAGGTGCCACTTAGAACACATTCAGAATTGCTCACACCAGGAATGGAAGAGTTCATCACCAGAAGAGTTGCCCCAACTCTCCTGTACCTCCTGATTTGCTCCATGCCCCAGAATGTTTGAGCAGACTCCTGTAAATGTCCCACTCAGAGGTGGTAGAAAAGCCCAAGATAGAAAATGAGAGCCCCCCAGTATACCTGAGGCCAGCGTCTGCTAAGTTAAATCTTTATGTAGCTGGTTGTTATGGTAATCACTAGGGTGAAAGATGGAACAAGAGAATGTGAAGCAGGGCGCAGAGGTATCTGATATAATGTCTACCTTGATATTTATACATTCCACATCCTTTCTGGTCTGGAAAGATGAAATGGCTTGTGTCTAGTAGCTCATGCTAGAGTTGGCACGTACATTCTCCTGATTCCTGGCCTCTAGACCTCCCTGCCTCTGTTTAAGAATAATTACTCCAAGTAGCCGAGATATCTGACAACTAAATTAACTAAATAAGGGTTTTGATACATTCTTGGTGACAGACGCAAGAAGTGTTTTAGAAGCATCAACCAATTAACCTAACATTTTATGAGCACATACTGTATTCCCAATCTGCACACAGTTGTATAGATTGTCAAAGAATATTAAATCTGGTCCTTGCTTTGATGTCTCATTAAAAGAATTAAAGAAATACTGCACAGACACATGGGAAGAGATCTAAAAATAGTAGAAGGCTGGATATGATTAAATAACAAATGTGGACTAGGACAGTGTCAAGCTGGCAGATCTTTAGTTATGGCAGTGTTTCTGTTGGGAATGAGCAGAATGTGGTGGAGACCAGTCAGGAAAGCTATTTGTTCTGGAAAGAAACTTCAAACTCCAAATGCTAACAGAAGCTATCTCTGGTTAGTGATACTAGAGGTGATTTTTACTTTCTTCTGTAGATGTTTCTGTATTTTTCATAGGTCTCACAATAAATATGTATTACTTTTATAGTCAAAGAACGTATTTTTTAAAATAACCAAAGGATTTAGCAACTAGAACTCTCATGCATGGCTGATGAGAATGCAAAATAGGACAGTGGCTTTGCAGTTTCTAATAAAGTTAAACATACACTTAACAGCAACCTAGCAATCTCATTTGTAGGTACTTACTCCCTCCCTTCCTGTCTCTCACTCTCTCTCACACACATAAAATACACAAATGTTTAAAGCAGGTTTTTCTATAACCACAAAAACTGGAAACAACCTAATTGATGAATGAATAAACAAACTGTGGTATATGCATACAATAGAAGACTAATTGACAGTATAAAAAAAACGCAGCATCACAGCATGAATACTGATACATACAATAACATGAAACAATCTCAAATGCATTACACCATATGAAAGAAGTTCCATAATAGATGGTTGCACTGATAGGACATTTTGGAAGAAGCAAAATTATAGAAACTGATCAGTGCTTGGTAGGGGTAGGAATAAGAAGGAGAGGGAACTACAAAGGGATAACGCTGTGATTTAGAGGGTGATGCAACTGTGCTGTATCTTGAGTGTGCTGGTGGTTAAACAGCATTTTATGCTTATGTTAACTCAGATCTCTACACAAAATAGAGTTTATTTTCCAGCGTGAAAAAAAATTTTAAGTAAATAACACAACAAATTCTTAATAGAAGCATGTTAACAGCTCTTTCCCACGAATGAAAAATAAAGGGAGATCATCTCAAGGGCTGTGGAAATAATAAAAAGAAGAATTGACCTAGATGGGTTCTGTGTGGATCACTGGAAACCAACAATGAGCAAAATATCTGAGAACCATTACAGAGAATTCAGAGGCAGAATTCACTGACTCTCTGAGTACAGAAGCAGAGAACAAGACACTGAAGTCCACTGCAGAATCATAAACCCAAAAAGACACGTGATCTTTCACAATGATGAGTGTACCAGCGAAGGTACTTTAGCTTGCAAGCAATCAAGACCCACTGTGTCTTAGGTAAGCCCCACAGAGAAAAGGGAAAGGGATGTGGGGAGGTACTGGAAGGATTCTAAGTAACTCACAGGAGCGAGAGAAGTGCTGAACAATAGTGTGTCAGACAACTTGCATGTGTCAACTTGAAAATCTCCTTCACCACTGCTGTGGCCGCCAGTTCTACCCAAATTTCAACCAGCTTAATGTAGCCTAATTTCAGCTGGACAACACCTAGCCTGGCCTTGCGTACCGCCCTTTCCAGTCCTGGGACTTCAATTCCACCGTAAGAGATGCCTGGTAGGAACTTGCTTGACACTTACAAGTGTGCAAGTCAGAGTGGAACGTTAATACCACAGGGACACATTCAAACAACAGGAAGTAGGAGTCTATGGATAAATCCCTCCCCTTCTCCCCTATTCAGAGCGAGAGTTCTGATACCCACTTTGAAAATCTCCTAAATCAAGTCCTTGGCATTAAGGACCAGTCACCAGTAGTGGCGGGGAATTCAACAATTTAATCTCATATGGATGATCTTTCCTCCATCTCTGTTTCATTCCTCCTGTCCCAAACTCACTGAACTCATACTATCAAATATACTACCTACAAGCTAGCACTTATCTCAGGCTCTGATTCCTGGGGAACCCAGGCCAAGACGAGCAGGCCTTGGGAAGGAGCCAATATAGTTCTGGAAATTTCAGCTGTAGAATTGTATGGACTATCTCTTAAGAGTGAAGGCATCAGTGGACTCATCTCTATCCAGCTCCTTCCCAGGAGAGTCTGATGGGCCCAGCCTGGTCACATGCATGCTCTGGGATCAAAGGGTATGGAACTCATGCCCTAATCTCAACAGAATCACTTGCAAAGGAGAAGAGGCAGTTCTTCAAAGAGTATGAAGAGGCTGGAAATAGGAAATGATTTAGGAAAAATTTGCTATCTAGTTGCAATGTGCTTTTGGATCATGTTAACATATCTTTAAAAAAAAAGGTATGTATTGTGACATATTAGTACAGCTATGTGTCTGAAGTTTAAGTTTCTTTTCCCTACACAATCAATAGCTTACTGGACCCTGGTTAGAGCCTTAAAATAGAAAATATAAGCATGATTCAGGTATATTATGGGATTGTCTGGTAGGTTTTTCTGAAAGCTCAAAATTGATATTTTATATTTGGAAAGCTTAGGCTCTAGCCGTTGTTAAAACAGCCAGCTCATTTTTCACTCACTCTCATTTCGTCTCTTTCTAGGTTAATATCCAACACAGGCATTAAGCACTTGCCAGCTGTTCACAAGATTCAATCTCTCCAAAAGGTTTTACTGTAAGTTTGAAGAGCGGTTACCAACCCTTTACTCACCAACTGTCTTGCCCAACAGCCTCTCGGCCTGTAATATGCACTGTTAAGTCAGTATTCTCCAAATATGCTGCTCTGGGTGAGCAGAGGGAGGAAGGCCAACAGCAAGTGTCCTTGGTTTTACCTGAAGGCCAGCTAGTCTCAGATTGGAGGAAGCCAGTGAACTCCTCAATAAGACAGTTGTCAACGGAGCCAACTTGTAGCAAATCAGGAAGTCTCTCCTTCCTTCACTATGTAGTGCCTTACATACCTCCCCCCACCAACTCCCCCTTCCTCTCTTCTTCCCTCCAGAATTCCTATGCTGCCCTAGGCATAAAGAAACCACCTGACAAATTCACACCCACGTGTTAATGACAATACATTTGCCTTTTCCCAAGGTATCTGTATCTTGAAAGAGGCAGCAAAAAGGCAACGTGTAAAGGCAAGTTCATTTTCAATAGTGAAATTGTAAGAATCTGGACAGACGCAAAGGGAAGAGGTCGGGAAAGGATGAAATGAACTAAGAAACGAAGGAGAGAGAATGAGAGAGAAAAACAGAGAATCTTCCCAAATTTCTCAAATTGTTCCAAGCAGTTTAGTCCTTTTACTTTTATGTTAGACTGGACCCAACAGGGAAGCTTGAGAGGATGGGGAAGTGGATACAAACAGAAAGAGAAAAACCAATGGTAACATTTTTCTGTGACCCAAGGAAAACAGAGAAGGGAAACTAGATGTACCAAGGGGATTGAGACGGAGGAAGATGAAGGTCCAACTAAAGTGAACAGAGAAGTTTGGGATGGAGACGAAAGGTCAGCTTAAGTGTCTTTGTCCTGTTGAGCTGGTACCAACAGCAAAAGCAAAGATAGTAAATGAGTATGTTAGAACCTTAGCACAGTGAGATTAGCAAAGAAAACTTTCAGAGTGGGAAGAGACTGCATGTCTGCAATTCCATTTTTAAGAAGAACTGATATACTCAAGATAAATTAGATATCATTTACTTCCCAGACTTTGACCTCATCACCCTTCAGAACAATAACAATTCAAGCATGACCTCAGCAGAAGACATCACAGCAAGTGGACTAAATGTGGGGAGGTGACATCAGTAGAGGTGACGTCAATATCTCTTTTGTCTGTACTTTCTTCTAGAGACATTCAAGACAACATAAATATCCACACCATTGAAGGAAATTCTTTCGTGGGGCTAAGTTTTGAAAGTATGATTCTGTAAGTAAAGAAAAAGAAAATCCAATGGAGTAACATTTGGTTTTTCATTTAATGATTTCTTTCTCACAATGGCATGCTCTTTTCTGGTTTAGGTAACCATGGCATCCCACCATCCCAGTTTCTCTCTTGTTCTGAGTTTTTCTCTCCTTTTACATCTTTACGTTTCAGAATCACAACATGAAGCCCTGTTAATAATTTGTGATTCTGTGGTGCGATTCGAGTATTTAAAATTGCTCTTTGAATGCTGGTCTCCTGTGATGCAACATCTGTTCTGAGGGACAGAATAACTTATGCATCAATAAAGCTAGTTATTGCCTGGCCAGGCTTTTGTTGCCCAAAGAAAAAGATCAAGAGGGAGTCTGAATCAAGGAGATATGGATATTCCCTCATAACCAAGCCAAGCAGCCCTGTTCAGCCCCATGCTGAGCACAAGATGACTTCTCATTTTCTTGGAACAGTCACTTTTTTTTTTTTTATAACAAGCTTGAGTTACTCCCTTTAACTTTTGGGAAAGTTTTAAACTGTAGTCTGCATCGTTGATGAACTACCTTGAGTTTGCGTCAGTAGCCTGCCTGGCAGTTCATCCCTTTTCAAAAATGGCCAGGGAAGAGGGCACAAGGGGTTATCTACATGTTTTGGGGATTCATGGAAGTTAGATGCACAGAATGATATTTGGGACACTGGTAACTGCAATTACACCTGTAAGGAAAGTATTTCATCTTTATATTTCACAAATTGTGGTGTTTTTTAAAAATAGACGTGTCTGTGTTTTAATATGCCAATATGTAAGGTTTAATATGCCAATACAAAAGGTAAGTTCTAGTCCAGGAAGAATTTAAGTTCTTTTTAAAGCAGTAATATGAGCCAGAGACCCAGCTGCACTTAAAAAAAAAAAAAGAGGAGGGGGTTGGTGGGGAGGGCAGAGAGAAATAGTAGGCAGATGAGGACATAGTAAAGAATAAAGCTAAGCACAATATTTGATGTAAATTTATTTCAGAGAACAAAAAAGATTTGAGAGAGACTAGCAGAGAAACAGGATGTGTGAAGGAAAATAAAATCAAAGGCATGTATCCAATGTACACAGTATTAGGACAAAAATTGTAGGTAATACCTAATCCTTTCACTTAAGATGCTCATGATATTCGAAATCTGTGTGTGTGTGTGTGTGTGTGTGTGTGTGTGTGTGTGCGCGCGCGCGTGCTGGAATAAGGTGATGGGGGTGTGAGAAGTATGAGAGAAAGGGAAAGCCAAAGAAATAAGCTAACTAAAATACAAGCACTATGAAATTTGTGCAAAATAAAAGTACTTGTTCTAAGCGTAAAGAAGGAATCATGTGATATGAGGGGAGGGTTGAAGGAAGAGCTCAAAGAGGGAAGGCAGGCAGCTGAGAGAGGAGGTTGGATCAAGGATGGGTCTTAGAAGGTGAGTGGGATTTAGCCACCTTGTGGGCAGAAGACAAGCAGAGGAAACACAGCATCAGGGCCAAGAAGTTTAAAAAAAAATGATAAAAAGGAACTTTGGATAATGGTGAATACCTGAGTAATACCAGCCTGGTGGGTTTTAACACAAACACAATAGGGAAAGGATTCCTGGGCCACACCATGGAGGGAGAAGGTCCATGATAAATAAATGTCATCAGTTACACCTGGTTGCTTGTGCTTCTGTAACCCTTGCTCTCAACACAGGTGTCATTTTAAATAGAGTGATTCAGAATTAGTTAATGTAATAATGCAGAACATTACGTAGAAAATATATGAGTGGGAACCTGAAATTAATATAATGGTAGACATCAATTATCACAATTTTTTAAAAAGTGGGCATGTGCTAATACTCTCATAGTTCCACACATTCACACACATCCACTTTGTCCAGAACACAAGACAGAAGGCAAGTCGTCCTGACCTACCTAGTCTTAACTCTTCCCAAGTCGGGGAAAAGAATTTGAGGAAGTGAGTGCCGTTGACAGTCTCGCAAACCCAAACCTACAAAAGATGCGTGGAGGTCATAGCTTTCTTCACTGACTCCTGTTCATGGACACTGTGTGCTTCCCCAGAGTTTAGAACAGACTCTCCTAGCAAGGACAGCTTTCCTAAGAGCCAACACTTCTCAGACATGTCTCTATAAAGGACAAATTCACATTTGTGAAACAGGACCCATTTTTTTTTTAACTCAGATGGCCCTTAATTAGAAAACCCACATTCGCTACAATTTAAGTCTCCAATTGTTCTTAGCTTGGGTGCTCTGTCTGGATGCAGGGGTACTTTGTCCCCCTAGGGACATCCTAGGGTACTCAGGAAAACAAACAAAAAGAGCCTGCCAAAATGGCTCTCATACCTGAAAAAGCTTTCTATGCACTGACATTTTCTAAAATCCCAAAGCCCTGTTCGTTCTATACATATATTAAAAAAAAAAAAAAGACAGCCCAGCAATGAAGAATTATCAGACACTGGTAATGAGGTAATGAGGGAAATGAGAAATAAAAACCTACCATAAGGAAACCACTGAGCCCTTCCCCACCCTCTACCCCCAACCCTCCAGCCATAAAGTCTGAACAGGGTAGTACCCAGATATGGCCGACCAGCAGATGGACTCATTCAGAAGGAATAAAACGAGGTTACACAGTGCCAGCTTCCAGCACGCCCCGGCCACAAGGAACTGCTCACTTCATGCGTGTTTCGTCCCTTCCTCACTTGGCTTCCATCTCACGTGCCTGCCCCAGAACCTTCATTCATTAGGGTGAGGGCAGACTCTGCTTTACGGACCTCCTGAGACTTCACTGAGTGAAGACACTAAGTGAACACACTAGGGAAGGGACAAAAAAAGATTAAGGAAAATCATGATTCAGTTATTCCTTAGCTGACGCTCTGCCCTGTTTGTCATCATCATCGTCATGAGGTTGGTTTTAAAACCAGCATTACCTCTCTTAAAAGAGTAGGCATGCATTTAGTAAACATCGGTTTCTCTGTTAGCATTTTGAGAGTCCTACTGCCTAACGTAAACTCCGGGGCAGGAATTCTGGACATAATTTGTTTTTTTGCAGAATGATCCATTGTTGACATGGAAAATTTCACTCCCTCCCCATAGGATGGTATCTATTAAGAAAATCTATAAAGACAAAGGGCTACTTTGAATACAGAAATTATTTTAAATTAGTTTGTATTTTATTTAATCATAGCAACATTTTATTTGCAGGACATAAATGTGCAGAAAATACTAATTATCTAGTCTATCGAAGAATGAATAGGCAGAGGCCATACAGATTTGCACACTGCTTTTGTTGGAGTAAGCATTGGCCAACTACAGCCCATGAGCCAAATCCAGTCCATGACCTAAGCTGGTTTTTGTAAGTGAACATTTTAATGACAGAGAACACACTGAACCTAAATTAAGCAGAACGTGACCCCGAACAACAGAAAAAAATCCATTCTTTTTAATAATAGGCCTACATTACAAAAAAGAGAAAATTGTACTCACTTATTACATGTTAAATTTTGTCAATAAAAGATTTCATGGGAATTGTTTTATAAGCACCTATGTAAGGGACCTGTGTAGTATTCTCCATTTTGCTTCTTGGTCCACAAAACCTAAAATTTACTGTTGGGCTCTTCACAGAAAAAGTTTGCTGAGCCCTGTGTTTGAACTAAAACCCCCAGGGATCCACATCCCACAGGTTAGGGGCAGCTGCTCCAGCAACTGTCACCACCCAAAGATAAGCTGACCAGTCAGTTTCAGGGACAAATGGGTAGGAATGGGGCAGGCAGGATGTAGGGGTGGCCATCCGAATCCAGTCATAGGTTGCTCATGTTTTAAAAGATGTGCACTACTTCCATCAGGACTTTTAGCTCACTGGCTTCCAGGAGGGAGAAAAACACATACAGTTGTTCTCCTGTGATTTTAAGCATCTCGAGCTACTCCTCGCAGCACCCGGAATAGTTGATGTCCCCCACACACAGGAGCTTCTCTGGGATTAGCCTTTGGAACAGTGTCATTTGCAAATCCACTGAGCCTGACGAGGAAAAGGACCTGACAGCAAATCAAGACCAAGTGATCAGAGGCTCTTCAAGCAGGCTAAGCTCTCCCGACCTTGGAATTCTGTTTTTGTGTTCAGATCCATCCAGGAGCACCTCAAAGCAGAGCTATCAGCCCAAGGTGTCCTTGGGCTGCCCTATCCAGGCCAGTCTGCCCATTGACCTTCTCTGCACCATCAGGGTGACTGTTCCACATCCAGCCCCACTGCCCCCGGAGCCTCCTCCCGTGCCCACTCACACCGCCTCACCCTGCCACAGCCCACAGTCTGTCTAATTGATTTCTCTTCCTTTCTGGTTTAACCCAGAGCCACCTCCACAAACCTCCAATAACCAGGTCCGTATGGGTCACAGAAGATGTTCAGGTTGTCTGACAGCTTAATTAGATCACTTTTGATGAGTTAGGCCTGCTGCTGTGAATAAGCATGGGTGAGAGATTTGAGGCCTTAGAGAAAGGTGGTACAAAATGTTTTTTCTTTGTCTTATGAACACTTGTTCAATAATGGTATGGTTTCTGTCCTTCAGGATGAGAAAGATCTCTGCCTGCTCCCCCCACGGCACTGTCTGCACACGAATGATGTGTGCAAAGTCCCTCCGGGATCCAAGCTGCTCTGCCTAAGTGTGCCTTTTCAAAATTACATTTCGTTTCTCTGAATAAGCAATACATGAACATAATGCAAACTGCCAATGTTACAAGATGTTGTACAGTGATAAATCAGTCTCCCTCCCAACCCTGTCCCGGAGTCTTAAGGGTGGTATTTGATTTATGCCACTAACCTGTGCTGTCTGACCTTGCCCCAGTGCTTCCAATTATGAGATCCCTGTATTGTTTGCATCTGACTTTATTGGTTTTTTAATGGATCTTTTATTTCAGATGGCTGAGTAAGAATGGGATTCAAGAAATACACAACTGTGCATTCAATGGAACCCAACTAGATGAGCTGTAAGTAGCCCTGACTCTTCTTCCAGGCCATTTAGAGGGAAATGACTCTTACAACAGTGATGTTTATGTGGTTTATGTTTCTCTTCTTCTTTCCTCAACTCCATCCCCAGGAATCTAAGTGATAACAATAATTTGGAAGAATTGCCTAATGATGTTTTCCAGGGAGCCTCTGGACCAGTCATTCTGTGAGTAGCCTCCCTCATTTCCATGTGAGAGATCAGCATCTCTAAGTTAGAAGTCCACTTTCTCTAATTCAGGGACACTTCCAAAACAGGGATGGCTATTAAGATTAAATTTTATTTGTGTCATCTGCAAAGATTTATAGGACAATTTAGGGCTGATCCACATTCTAACTTTCACTAAAATAACAACAATAATAATAACAACTAACATTCAGTGAGCACTTACCAAGTCTCAGATAGTCTTTTAAAAGCTTAAGATGCATTTTCTAATTTAATCATTACCATAACCTCTGTGGTAGGGGCCATTATCTTCATTTTAGAGGAGAAAAAACTAGCTTCCCTGGAGGGGTTAAGTCACCCAACGTCGTGGAAATTGTAGAGCACAGATTTAACAGAAAACTAGTCTGATTCACAGTACAGACCCTTAACCACTCTCTATACATCTCTTCCCTGAAAGGGAAAGCAAAGTTCTCCTTCATCTCCCTCCATGTCCAGGAGTGTCCCTCAGTGCAGTGAGATACATACATGCATTCATTTCTGGATCCTCTTTGCTTCGATTCTAGATCTCTTGGGATGCATTCAGTGCCTCGTAGCCCTGCATCAGCATCTCTCCTCCTATTGTTGCTTCCTCATCTCCATTTCTCTCACCAAGAGTGGCTTTCCCCAATTCTCATCTGCCCCATCCTTCCACAAGAGTCATTCTCACCCCTGCCTTCCCCCATGACAACCTCAGCCAACAGTGAATTCCACCTCCTGGGACTCCCATAGCTTTCAGGGCTGTGGGGGCGAAATCTGCACGAGCTTTTTTAAAAGGTGTTCTCCTTGGCTGTAAGCAAGACCTACTACATCTATTGACAAATGTACTGCAGGAAGAGGAATCCAGAAGGGAGGAGTAAGATACAAGAAGAAATGGTGAGTAAGTAAATAGATAAACATGTGAATAAATCTAAAGGTTTGCTAGATGACCCTCCAAAGCCTAAGGTCAGGTCGGGCATTTGGGAGCCACCAACCTGCACCTCTTATTTGGCAGTGAGTATATAGGTTACCTACCTGCCGACCTACCATCTATCACCATAATTTTCATAAAAACTTACACCGTTGACCTTTGAACAAAATGGGTTTGAACTGCGTCAGTCTATTTATATGTGAAGTTTTTTCAGGAAATATATACTATCTGCAGTTGGTTGAATCCCTGATGCAGAACTGTGGATGAGGAGATAAGGAGGGCAGGGCTAGGGAACTCGAGCATCCACGAATTCTGACATCTGCGGCGGGTCCTGGAACCAATCCCCCACGGACACCAAGGGGTGAATATGTTCTCCTTCAGGTTGGAACCCATGCATTCTCTCTTTGAGATCCTGTATGGTAAAGGAGAAACTCCATAGATGGTTCTTTGTGATAAAGGATATGTTTTGACCCTTATAAGACTATTCAAGAATGCCTGGTTTGAGATGGGCAATAGATACAAAAGAAGGACATGATCAGCTTGATTAAAGCAGAGATATCAGAGCAAACAACCACAGATTAAAACCAGTTCTCTCACCTCTCTAGGCCTCAGTTTCCTCACCTAAAAGAAGCAAAAACAGCAATCCCTATTTCCTAATATTGTTTGAAGCTTAATAATATTATATATTCTTATAAGGGGGAGTCAGACGATATAACTAAATATGCAACTTAATATAGCAGGTCACCATGTACACTATGAAGCACCACTTAGGGCACCGGGGTAACGAATGGGGAGCCCCAGGCCCACAGTCCCCTTGGGCAAATACAGCTGTGATGTAGATATTGCATGCAGAAGGCTTACTGGGGAGTGCTTGATGGAAGGAGAATCAGGCTCCGTGGGAAGCTGAACTAGAATGCATTTGCAATGCAAGTTCCAGCTGATCCCACAGGGAGCTCTGGAGCTAAGATGGCCCTTCGAAGTTGTACTGAATTAAGGCAAGGGGCCAGCCCTCTTCATCAGCAGTCATCTGGTGCAAGGCTTTCGGTGGGGGGCAGGGCAGTTCCCAGAGTAGACCCCAGCGTGCATGGTCCTCCAATGCCCTCAAGCAGTGGTTCTAAATTTGATCATGTATCGGAATCACCTAGCATGCTGGCAAAACCCTAATGGCTGATCTCCACCCCCAGAATTTTTGATTCAGTAGGTCGGGGTGGGCCTGAGAATCTGTATCTCTAATAACTTTCCAGGTGAAGCTGATGTTACTGGTCCAGAATGCACACTAAGAACCACTGTCCTAGAACCAATGCCAGGAACTGGGAAGCTGGGCCCCACCTCCCGAGTATCTCCTCCAAGAGTGAACCGTGGTCGGTCTTCCCCCTCAGCAGGCTCAGGTCCTTGCCCCTGCTAGATGCAGACAAGGGATACTAAGGGAGTTAGAGGGGGGCCCCAATCCAATCATAACTTTGCCTGAAGGCAAAACTTTCAGTTGAGTGAAAACCTGGGAGCCTCTGAAACACCTGAGGGTGCAAGGAGATGATGTTCTGCTGCGAAGAGAAATAAATGTTGAAAAAGCCAGGAGCACACAGACAGGCTCCACTGAGTTTCCGCGGAGCAGCCTAGAATCCTGATTTTCCCTCCTGAGCCTTGACCTTGAACAACAGCAGCCATCTACGTTTTCACCTGATATTCTGAACTCACTGAAGTTTGGGGGTTTTTTTTTTTTCCTTTTAAGCAATCAAGCAATTGCTGTTTCCTTGGGAAATCGTTTCCTGTGGGGGAAATTTAATGCATTGCCTTTGCAGGCTGGAGCCAGTACAATCATATTCTGATGGTTTATCAAATTGATTTGGCTATAGCTCAGATTCATTTGATAGTTCAGATTCAAACACTGAGTTATTTGTATAAGAATGATTCTCTTCCATTACCAGTGTACCCACAGTCCTATAGATAGTAAATTGCCTTCTTATTCCGCCTGGGATCATGAAAGAGAGGTCTTCTAGCCATCTGTCAGTGTAGTATACACCAGAAATGTGCTCTCACTTATGGAAATGATTGACCTGTAATAACATCTTTGCTGGGAAAAATAGAAATTGTTCAAATCAAATTTGTGGCACTGGTTATCACACACTTTATTAAATGGGGCACAGAGCACAGTTTAACTCCTGGCTCTCCTGCCTCAGCATCTTATTACTGACTGCTGTCTCCCTTTCTACTTTGTATCTCAAAATCAAGAATCCGAACGATGTTGAAACAGTTCAGGGTTACTAAATCACCCCAGCACCAGCCATCGTCTCGTCATGTCTCATATTCGTACTTTCCAGGATTTAAATTCTCAAAACCAGTCCCTGCCAGAAAGTAGCATGTGCTGAAATACTAACCAAAATGGCATCTTAAGAAGAAAGACTGCAGTCATGAGACTAGCCTGAAAGATAAGGATTAAAAACACCAGCCCATCACTACCCCTTTCCCCTTGTCCAGCCTACCAGCCCCAGGAACAATGTCAGTAATAAATATTCTCACCCATTCACTGAGCATATTAGGGCTTGCACTGTCATACAATTAGGAGATGCTGACTGAGCACCTACTATGTGTCTGGTACTATGCTAGATCTAAGGACAGAGAGATTTAAAAACAACAGTACCTGCACCATCCTGTCTCTTTCTGGTAGAGGGACAAACGATACTGCCCAAAACCAGAGGCTCTGCAGAAATTTTCACAGGAGGCTACAGTAACAGAACGGATGCCCATACATCTTTGACATGTGACACAGTGACTTTTAACAGATGAAGTGACAGTGTGAGAGGAGGAAAACTCTTAAATCATGCCTGAATTTCTGCAATGGCTACTTCACCCCCTTCCTACCTTCAGTCCTGTCTCCTTCCAATTCATTTAACAATAAATGAACACCTACTATGCACCAGGCTTAAGGTTCTCAAGACTGATCTTACAAAATCACTTCTTTCAATAAGTCATC
Organism: Vicugna pacos; assembly: GCF_048564905.1. Taxonomy (NCBI): domain Eukaryota; kingdom Metazoa; phylum Chordata; class Mammalia; order Artiodactyla; family Camelidae; genus Vicugna; species Vicugna pacos. The sequence goes on from NC_133001.1 coordinate 25,702,511, forward strand.
CTTCCGCTCATAGAAATTCCCAACATTTCTGCTTGGCCTTCTGGGCTCAGAAATGGAATCCCTTCTTGTGGTTCCCTTTATTCCTCAAAACATGGTTTTCCAGAATCACCCTTCTGAAAACCCCTCACTGCCATGCTCTGTGTTCTGGGCTTCTCTCCAAGTCTGCTTTTAGCCAGTCATCACAAAACCCCCTTCTATGAAGACATCAGTAACTGAGAATACCTTATTTTGTTACTCTCCCTAGGGATGTCTGCATCCTAAGAGTGGAAAGTACTTTTACAAAGGAATTAAAAATCTAACATTAGATTTCCAAGCCACGTGGAAGATCTGAGCCAGAGAATGGACTCTGTGTGTCTGTGTCTGTGTGTGCATTTGTGTGTTAGGGGAACAGAGAGCAAAAGTGGGAATATTTGTAGTTAAAGTCACAAACCACACTGAACAGTATCCTCTTATCTTTGTCCTTGCTGATATAAACATCTATGGATTTTTCTTAATTCATGGAGGTACCAGAGAAACATTTTTTTCTGCCAGTCCAACATGTGGAAGTCTTGATAGGTTCCATGTTTGCTCACTCCACCAGTATCCAGTAAGCTTGAAGAAAACACTTCCACAAACACTTTGATTTCCCTACCACCCAGGAACCACTTTTGCTAAAGACTTTTGCTTTACCAAACTGAATGTGCATCTCTCTCCTACTAACCACACCCTCCTTTCAACATCCACCAGCAGAAGATCTGGATCCCAGGACACTGACAAGATGCCACCTAGTGCAATTGACAGCGGCTTATATATTTTGCAGCTATGATGAGGAGGAATCCAAAATACAAGCTAGCTCCAGAACACTGAGCAGACAGAAAGGCACCAACGCTTTCCAAGCAGGCTCCCCCATCCAACACCTAGTCACTGGATTGCATGCAGGTCGATCCACCCAACACATTATTCTACTTGTTCACTAATCCATGTCTATCTCCTTGTCAACTTTGCACAAGGTGGCTCCCTTCCTTGGTGCCTTTGATACTCTCAGTCACATATAATTGCCTGCTGCAGAAACACCATTTGGCTGAGCTCTCTTCCAAACCACATTTCTTCTCTCAGTCTGCCTTATTTTTCTCTCTATAGAATTGCTCTCCTGTAACAAATATATAAGCCGCTGTAAAATGTTAATGCTGCTCAGGCATCTCTGCTAATCAGACAACTATTGACTGAGCAGATTTCATGAGCCCAGCCCTGTGCCAGTTACAAAGCAGGACACAAAAGTTTCTTAATAATGTCTGCTCTCAGAGCATCTGAAATCTGGCTGAGGAGACGAAACAAATACACGTGAAAAGTGGAACGGTATGAAACAATAGAATAGAGAACACAAGGAACTAGATTCTTTGTAACTGCTAGAAGTCAGAGGATATCATCACAGTTGGCTGGGGTGATCTATCCATTCCCTTTCCCAATCCTCCATCAGTGCCACCCCAGGCATATCTTTGAACAAAGCAACAACTTTCTGGGTGCTTACTCCATCAGCACTGCTGAGAATGCAAGGATCCCTCTGCCCTCAAGGAGAGAAAAAATGCAAATACAAAGAGTAGTACATTAAAGCAAGAGATAGAGAGGCAGAAAGTATACGGACTACAATGCTACTGCGCTCTTTATGGCTTTCAAGGAAAAATACCTGTTCAGCTGTTAGAAATGATGGAGATGATGGAATCAGAAAACTTAGTGGCTTAAAACAACCATTCCATTTTGCTCACAATTTTGCATTTTAGAAGAGTGAGTGGCTTATCTCTCATCTATGTGATGTCAGCTTGGGTGGCTGGGTCTGGGGGATCTCTAGCTCCAACTCGTCCCCTTCACTCACATGTCTGGTGCATCTCTGCTACTTGGTATCTCTCTACATGCACACATGCACTCACGCATGCGTGCCCATGCACACACACACTGCCTCACATCCTCCAGGATCCTCTGCACATGGCCTAGACTTTTTGCAGCATGGCAGGATCAGGGCATTCAGAGTCCATTCACAGCAGCTTAGGGTTCTATAAGGCCCAAATAGAAGCTGTCAGTGCTCTTAAAGGCAAAGTCCAGAATTGGTATAGCAACACTCTCATCATACTCTGTTGTAGTCCAAAGACATCACAGTCCAGCCTAGATTCAAGGGAAGGGCAAACGGACCCTCTGTGGAAGAGTATAAAGAATCTGTAGTCATCTTTAATTGAACACAGAGTAAATGAGAGAATATGATGGCATTGCATGGAATATAAATTTTTTCTATTTTGGGGAATCTTCAATTAATGTGATTTTTGCATATTCTAAACTCAAGTGGGAAGAGGCATAGCTAAGAAAAAAAATCATCTTCTGCTTTGTATGCTTGCTTTCAGAAATATGAAAGATGTCCCTGGCAGGTAATAAATAATTGCTCTGGTTTAAATTGTTCCTGAAGAACTTTCTGGTACACTTTCATCTCATTCTTTGGAGGGAATCTTGAACTGTCTTAAACAGAACAGGCAATCTTTGCTCCCTTCCACATTTGAGGGGAAATAGAGAGCCCATACACCAGGTGAAACAAAAACGTGGTGACAGGGACCAGAGCGAATGTCATTAGAGGAAGTGGTCAGAGGAGCAACTGCTGGAAAAGAGAAACTAGAAGGACTTCTTAGGGCAGAGAAGACAGTTGAAAAGCTCTGGAACAATGGGATGTACAGAGTAGGCCAGGACAGCTAGATCTTTCAACAGCAGAGAGCAAAGACTCATCACAGGGCAAAGGCTCATGGATCAGACTCTTACCTGCAAGGACCCTATCTCTGAGGAATTGTAATACATAGGGAAGAACGAGAAAAGAGACTTTGGAACACTATAAAATTTTACCCCATGGTGATAGCAATGAATGTTGTGAAAGGTAGTTAAAGTCCAGATGTGTGTGAAAGGTAGGGCCAAGTTCTTGTGCTAAGGGTTTGCATATGAGGTGTGAGAGAAAGAGAAGACAAGGATGACTTCTAAATTTTTGCATGAACAACTGGAAAGTCTGTAAGGAGAGCAGGTTTAGGGAAAGATCAAGAGCTCAATTTTTAATACCTCCACCTGCCTATTAAACAACAAAGAAGAGATTACAAGGAGGTAGTTGAACATAAGAGTCTGGAGTTTAAGGGAGAAGAGCAGCCTAGAGATAAAAATTAGAGCCATCCATCAGCATATAGTTGGTGTTTAAGTCATAAAGCAAGATGAGTTCACCTACATGTAAGTGCAAATGGGGAAAAGAAGGCTATGTTCTGAGCCCATGGGTACTCCACCAACTAGAGGTCAGGAAGTAACCAGCAAAGAAGTACTGTCCAAAAAGTTAGGAGACAAACAGTACTAGATATAAAGAAAGTCACCAGGAAGACGTAGAAATTCTGTATTTGTCTGTAATAAACTATAATGGAAAATAATTTTTTAAAAGAGTATAGCTATATACACATATATGTATAGTTGAATCACTTTGCTATATACCTGAAACTAACACAATATTGTGAATCAAATATAATTCAACTAAAAATTTCGATAATTTTATGTACCTAAAAATTGTCATCAAAAATACATAATGCAAAAATTGACAAAACTTAAAGTAGCAGTATACAAATCCAAAATCATAGTTGGATATTTTAATGTGGCTTTCTCAGAGGTGATAGAACAAGCAAGCAAAAAATCAGCAAGCATACTGAAGTATTTGAACAATAGCACCGATGAATTTGATTTACCTGGCATCCAATAAGGAGGGGAACTAACTGAAATATATACAGGTGTTACATAAAAGTAATCATTAATATTAAGCAGAGGATTAGCAGTGGTAGGTCACCAAGACTCATTCTAGGACTTGAAGGCAAGTGAGGATGTGGTCTTCCTCAAGCACAAGAACTGGGATGTCTGGTAGCTGCTAGACATTCAGTGGACCTGCCTGATGACATCTGGAGTCACAGAGTAGATGTTGCCTGAGGTAGAGGAGGAACAAGCAATGCCCTAACTTCACCCTTCCTCCCACCCTCCAATCTCCTACCAGTGCCATTTGCTGAACCCAACTGAAGGTTGATTGTCAAGGTGGTACCTGAAAAATGGAACCTGCAGAAGCCACCTCTCCTGCAATACAGAATAGAACACAGAAAAGGGCACAGAATGAATATGAGAGAAACCAGGCAAATGACCAGCACATCACGTCCGTTGCTGGGTACTTCATAGGAACGGTAATGGGGAATCACTGACTAGCTACACGCAGGAAGTTACAATCTAATTGGCATTTTAAAGTATTATATGCAGTGTAGGTTGTATTAAAGAGAGATGGACACAATAGTTAATTTTATTTGTGAAGCTGACTGGGCCATGGCATGCCAGAGAGTTGGTAAAACATTATTTCTCATGTGTCTGTGAGAGTGTTTTCAGAAGAGGTTTGCATTGGAATCAACAGACTGAGTAAAGAAACTTCACCCTCCCCAGTGTGGGTAGGCATTGTCTCATGAGTTAAGGGCCCTACTGGAACAAAAAGGCAGAGGAAAGGCAAACATGCTTCCTTTCTTCTTGAGCTTCATCTCCTCCTGGCCTTGGACATCAGAGATCCTGATTCTCTGGCCTTCAGACTCTGGGACTTAGACCAGTGGCCTCCATGGTTCTCAGGCCTCTGGTCTCAGAGTGAATTTTAACACCAACTTTCCTGGTTCTCTGGCTTGAAGATGGCATATCCTGGGACTTCTCAGCCTCCATTATTGTGTGAGCCAATTTCCATAATAAATCTCCTATTATACATCTCCATATATCCTATTAGTTCTGTGTCTCTGGAGAACCCTGATATGATGGCCAGGAGAACTGCCTTTATGAGGCTGTTGTGTCTCTCTCTAGGCATAGATTATGGTGATTTAGACTTAAGTTGCAGCAAAGGAGTGGACTGATTTGAAACAGATGTGAAAGTTAGGCTCGGGAGAACAAGAAACTGATGTCCAAATGAGGAGAGAGGGTCAAGGATGACTCCCAGGTTTCTCTCCTGAACAGCAGGGGAAAATGGAGGAGTCAGTTGCTGAGATAAGAAAAACAAATGGGGAGGAACATATTTATAAGGAAAATGGTAAATTTAGTTTTGATAGTTGCAAGTCATCAAAATGGTGGGATCTGATGGTCAACGGATTATCTGGGGTTGGGGTTCGGAAGTAGGATCTGAACTTGGAATTACATTTGGAATCCATCAGCATATACCTGGTATCTGAAACCAAGGAAGTGGGTAAGATCACTTGGGAAGCTTAGGTACAATCAGAAAGGGGCCTAAGTTTCAAGAAACACCAACATTAGAGAACAGATAGAGGAGAAAGAAAACAAAATTGGAAATGAGTCAAAGTAAGTAGAAGTCAAAAGAAATTAAAAAGAATGTGATGCCAAGAAAGAGTGTGCATTAGAGTGTTTTACAGGTGAAGTGCAATTGAGAAGTCAAGAAGGTTAGAACTAAGATGTGACTTAAGTGAGTACTGTTTCTCCAGAGATTGGGAAGAAACTGAGCTGGATTATGAGATGAGGAAACAATGACATCAAGTATGGACAACCAGGATAAGAAGTTTGATTGGAAAAGGGAAGTGACAAATAGGGCAGCAATTATGAGTGGGTTTCATTGAACACCAGGAAGCATTATAAATTTGGGGGCAAGAGAAGGAATGACACCAGGAAGCATTATAAATTTTTGAGCAAGAGAAGGAATGACACCAGGAAAACAAGGCTTTGAGAAAGTAATTTTCACCAGACTCCGCGAACATATGGGGTAGCCGATACATATTCACACCCCCAAGTCTCATTGCTCTGAGTGCCCACTGCTTTGACTAATAGGAAATGCAGACATTATAAGATTCTCCTTCCCCAAGTGTATCCAGGGATCCCCAAGGGTGCCTGAAATGAATCCATCCTGGTCATCACGTGCCATCATCCCTATCAGAAGCCCTCGTTCACAGCCAGCCTGCTAATCCCAACAAGTCTCAGCTGGTACCATTTCAATCTCCTTGCTCCTACCAGCTGGTCATGGTTGTTTTGAAGGTTGCAGCTGCCAACAGCACTGCCAGAGAATCACTCATGTCACTGGTTCTGCTGCCAGAAAGGGTGGGAGTCTGGAGCCCAACAGGCACCTGGTTAAATTGTTCATTGCTGGCTTCCATAGAGACCCATTTACCCAGGCAGAGACTCCTACAAAGCAAGAACAACTGTGTGTGTGTGCAATGTTTACTGATAATAGCTTCCAGCCATTAAGTGTTGGCTGGGACATTCTCTATGTACTTTAACTCATGTAATTCTCACAACAACCCTCTGAGGCAGGTATGATTATGACCATTACTATTTTATAGCTGAGGAAACTGAGACACGGGAAAGTGAGATAACTTGACCAAGGTCATGAATCTAAAAGATCGAGGGGCAGGGTACACATGCATACAGTCAAGTCTAGCCATGGACACCAAGCTCATGACCACCACTCTCCATCGCCACTTTGACTTGATGCCTCCGATGCCCACCAGACCCCTCTTCCCTTATGATGTGCTCTCTTCTCATCCTTTGCTGAAATCTGGCTACAGATTCCACCCCAGCTCATCAGATCTATTTTTACGTCTGGCTTGATGATAGGGACGAAATGGTCTTAAACCCTCTGTCCTGTGTAAATTAGTGGGTATCTATTCTATAAATAGACTGTGGAAGGAGAAAGGGCTGCAATTAAGCCCCAGATCAGCCAAGATGTGAGTATATCCAGGATACTGAATGGCCTGTTATCTAAATCCTCCTACCACAAACACGAGGGCCAGGGCTTCTACCAAACCAAATATCCTGTTAGCCAAATACTGATCTGACCGAGGTGTGCTGGATGTACCCATGTAAGAACATCACGACTGTGCCTGCCATTTTTCTAACACAGCAGAAAATATAGGCCCATAGTAATCAGGTTATGTTTACCTTTTCTCCTTATAGAGATATTTCAAGAACCAGAATCCACTCCCTGCCTAGCTATGGCTTAGAAAATCTTAAGAAGCTGCGGGCCCGGTCGACCTACAACTTAAAAAAGCTTCCCAGTCTGGAAAAGTTTGTCACACTCATGGAGGCCAGCCTCACCTACCCCAGCCACTGCTGTGCCTTTGCAAACTGGAGGCGGCAAATGTGAGTCTTCTGGTGTCCATCCCTTGAGTCCCACTTGGGCATTTCTCCAGTGCAGTACTTGGTCCACAGCTTCTACACCTTTGTGGAATGAAGAGAATCTACTTTCAGAGATCTCCCTGTTGAAAGGCCTCAGGCATACTTTAGATAAAAGCTTTAGCATTTTCTTTGAAAAAATGGGCTCACAGGAGAAGGCTACCTCCAGGGTAGACCTCCTATCAAATACTGAATGAGAGAACATGAAAAACTCCAAGCATGGTGCCTGGCTCATAATTAATACTTAGTAAATATCTGTTCCCTTTTTCCTTTGTACCAACATGGATTTATCTTCAAGTCTCAAGCTCTATACCCCATCAATGTGCCAGGGCCCATCAAAGTCAACTTTGAAGGGGAGAGGCATAAATCCCATATCAGAGACACCCACAACACAGTCCAACCACTCTAAACCTCTCTAATCCATCTTTGGAGATTAGCACCTCACAGGGAGGACAAAGATTGTAACATCTCTTCACTTTGGCTTTCTAGGCTGGTCAGGTTCGAGGAAGCCCCTATGTAAGAGGGTAATACAAATAAAGCCGAATCCCAGTGGTTAACTGGTTAAAAAGTTGAAGTTATTGTAGACAGGTTCTGGAGACAATGGAGAATGAGTATGTTGGAGATTATACCAGATATTTAAAGGATCCACTGGAGGTATAATCCACTAAATATCAGGAATTCTTACAGCTTTCTCCCTCTCCTGAACTCACGGATACAACCATCCCACGCAGCTGCATGCAGTCACATGGTACCTTGTCACCACTGCTGTACAGTAGCCCAGCACTAACACGGCTTCTGTGGCATTATTTCACCAGTTCATGCAGTCTCTTCTGTTACTCAGCCTGAATATGTGACATGTCCTCTGTACTAAAGCAAAATAAAACAAAACAACCCAACAGCACACACCCTAAAATGTTCTCAAAGTAGGGAGGAGTCCACATTTAGACCCCCTGGAAGGATCTGCAAGGAAGGGGCTAATTTTCAGAATAAGCACTCATCATTGGGAAACCATCCAGAATAGACTCTCCTCACAGATGAGCTCAAGGGCCAGAGAATTTCTTCCTAATGACTAGAATTTAAGAGCTTGGGCTGAGGCAAAAGGCTTGCCTCTTTGATATTCTGGGAAGTTATTCCAGCCAGGGCAAGAAAGATACCAATATCACTGCCAATTTAGTTCCACTAAATATCTCTCAGGAGAAATCTCAGAGGATGATCAGGCCACTGTAAGAGCTGCACATGGTGTGCTGTCTGGCCCAGTACCAATTCACCATTCTCTTACTCTGTTGCTCAGACTTCTCTGGTCTTGCCACCACTTGGAAGTACATATGTAGCCTCGGGGCTCTCCCAGCTAGAAATCCCCAGGTCTGCCTTACATTGTACCATGACCTGAAGCATTCCCTGATCCCACCAGACCACCTGGCTCTTACCTTCTCTAGGTCCCTATTCTAACTCACCATCAGGGCAGGTCGAGTGCAGCCAAGGAGAGGCCCAAGCCTCTTCTAGGAAGACATGCCACGGTGTAGTAACAAAAATTGTGCGGTGTTTAGTCTTTGTATTTAACAAATTCACAAACAAATCTATATGCTTGGGCTATTTAGGAGAAAATCGCAGGATTTATTTTTTAAATGTTGTCATTCCATGGTATACTACAGTAGGTGCAGTTTGGTAATGAAATTTGAGTTTAAAGTTGTATGATGAAATTGTTCACCCAATCCGCACTTGGAAACAATGCCTCCAAGCGTAAATATTAGGCCCTTGGGATTGTGAGATGGCCAACGGCCCTCCTGGACTCACCAAAAGACCTTGTCAACCACACCTCTCATGTGTCCCTCTGTTATTTCCCTGTCATAGTTCTCTACTCATCTTGCAGTGCTATTTTGCCCTTGTTTTATTCTTTAATTTTTTCTTGTATTTAGACCTTTTCTTCACAGCTAGATTTTAAACTGATGCACTGTGGCACATGATTAAGTACCCACATAGGGTCTACACCCCAACATGAACTTAGTCAGTAGCCGCCATCACCTGTCTTTCAACTGTCTCACTGCCAGGCACTGTGATACTTTGAACCTTTATCTCATTTAATTCTCACGAAGGTAACAATGCTATTTTTATTCCCTTCTCACAAAAGCAGACACTGAGGCTCAGAGACAATAAGAAACTTAACCAACACCAACTGAACTCAGATCCAAACTCTCTGGTCTGTCTGCCTCCAAAGCTCAGACTCTGGGCCACGATGCCATGCACTTCCGAAGTGTCTGTTCACTGATTTCTAGGGGCCCAGGAGTACCACCTTTCTAAACTCACCTGAAACTGAATTCCCAATTCTTAATGATACTTAGGGTTGGCCAAGTTACTGCAGATGCAAGACTTTATTTCCCTCGCTAACATTTTTGTTTCTATCCTTCCCTTAAAGATATGCATTGTTTACATTTCCCCCACTGGGTCATGTCACTGGGTCACTTCTGTTTCAGGAAAGGGAAGCAATATATTTAGAATATGTTGGTAACAGCATCAACAATAAGCATCTTCACAGAAGCCAACAGAGGCCCCAGGAAGTGAAGGCTATGTCTAGATGGTTAGTCAGACCTGTTGCAATGAAAACAAATCACAGTCTGCACTTAACAGCAAGGTTACTTACTTTCTATTCCTAGAACTGGGCTGCCGCTAATCCAATGACAGGGTTTAGGAGCTGGGAGTTAGAATGAGAAACAGAGTGATTCTCTGGTCCTCTCTTTGCCTGTCTCTGAACTTGCCTCACCTTTCTTGTAAGATCTCCAACTAAACCAAAAGATTTCCTGTGCATCTTCAATTATGTTTATACTAATTGTTTAACCTCCTTAATGCAAACTGTGACTGAGGTGAGAAGCCCTATCAGTCTTCAAAAAACAAACAAAAAAATGACACCTTCTCCAGGAAAAACAGAGTCCCTTGGGCCAAGGGAAAATGACTTCTGGGAAAGTCTGCTCACTTCCTTGGAGGGGAGAAAATGGGGGAGAGGGTTCTCACTAACAGCCCCTTCTCAGAAGTTGATGCGGAAGAGTTCAGTCCATGTCCATTAGCACATGTGGCCAGCCATCATCCTTTTGTAACCAATGGAATCTTTGCCTCCTCCACTCACCAGCCACCCTCCTTATGAAGGAGAGGGGAGGTCTTTGATGAGTTTTAACACTCACTTTCCCACTCACTTTTTAGATTATGTTAAGGCTTGAGAGAAATTCAGTCACTTAACATTGCCATGAGCTTGTCCTTAAGGGAGGGAGGGAGTGTGAGTGTGAGTGTGAGTGTGTGTGTGTGTGTGTGTGTGTGTTTCCATCCCCAAAAAGATCCAGTGTGAAATAGCCCCATTTCTTAAGCCTTTGCTTCAAAACAGAACTATCACCCTTTATCTCTATGTGCATTATCCACTTGTCTGGATAGAATATTTATTGTCTGGCTTTCATTCAATCCCTTCTGGAAGTGCCTCTATTCTGTTGACAAGGCCTCTTGTACACTCAGGTTTAAAAGAAAAACTAAGACAGAGAAGTGAGCCCAAGAAGAGCCATCTCTCCAGGGATGAGTTACAATCTCAGAATATATCAGGCCCCATGCAACCTGCGTTTGTTCTCTGGGGCAGTCACTAGTGAACTATTCAATATGAGAGTGCCAGGCTTACCTTGCAGACAAATACATGCCTGAGGCTGGTTGTGGCCCCCAGGGGAATGAAGTAATAAAGAACAGGGCTCTCAGTAACATTTCAGGCAAATTAGCAGACCTCCTGGTAGCCTGAGTATCAAAGAATCAGGGACAGGGCTGACTGGGAACTAACTACAGCCTCTGATCTTCTGATTTACGTAGATAGGCAATTTTTATTTGAGTCAGAAGACAATCCAGATCGTCCAGGACTGGAGTTCAGAGTAGAGGAAGGGGGCTATATCTACTACTCAGGCATAGTAAAAGAGAGCTGAATGGAGATGGGGAAGGGAGAGGGTGGAGTGGATATCAGGTCAGTAAATTATCTGCACTTAACAGCAAGGTTTAGCTAGTCCCAGGCGCCTTCCTCCCCACATTCAGGTTGTGGCCAGATGGTTTCCCCAGTGGGTTGTCCAACTCTAGGAATATACACACGAGTTATTCTGTTCATTTCCAGTAAGCAGCATTAACCCTTGAGCTTAGCCTCAAGGGTAGACAAACTGTTATTAAAAAAAAAAAAAAACCTCAGGAAGAAACCCCATTCTCTATTCTGTGTCAAGACAGTGATATATTTGCCATTCTGGATCTAACATGTTGATTCAATTCCTTTTTGTATTTTTCTAGCTCCAACCTTCATCCAATTTGCAACAAATCTATTTTAAGGCAAGATGTTGATGATGTGACTCAGGCGAGGGGTCAGAGAGTCTCTGTAGCAGAAGAAGATGAGTCCAGTTATGCCAAAGTATTTGACATGATGTACAGTGACTTTGACTATGACTTATGCAATGAAGTGGTTGATGTGACTTGCTCCCCCGAGCCAGATGCATTCAATCCGTGTGAAGATATTATGGGGTATGATATCCTCAGAGTCTTGATATGGTTTATTAGCATCCTGGCCATCACTGGGAACATCATCGTGCTGCTGATCCTGGTCACCAGCCAATACAAACTCACAGTCCCCCGGTTCCTTATGTGCAATCTGGCCTTTGCCGATCTCTGCATTGGAATCTACCTGCTGCTCATAGCGTCCGTTGATATCCACACCAAAAGCCAGTACCACAACTATGCCATTGACTGGCAAACTGGAGCAGGCTGTCATGCTGCTGGCTTTTTCACTGTCTTTGCCAGTGAGCTCTCAGTCTACACTCTGACAGCCATCACGCTGGAAAGATGGCATACCATCACCCACGCCATGCAGCTAGAATGCAAAGTGCAGCTCCGCCATGCTGCCAGTGTCATGCTGGTAGGCTGGGTCTTTGCTTTTGCAGTTGCCCTCTTTCCCCTCTTTGGCATCAGCAGCTACATGAAGGTGAGCATCTGCTTGCCCATGGATATTGACAGCCCCTTGTCACAGCTTTATGTGATGTCCCTCCTTGTGCTCAATGTCCTGGCCTTTATGGTCATCTGTGGCTGCTACACTCACATCTACCTCACAGTGAGGAACCCCAACATCATGTCCTCCTCTAGTGACACCAAGATTGCCAAGCGCATGGCCATGCTCATCTTCACGGACTTCCTCTGCATGGCACCCATCTCCTTCTTTGCTATCTCTGCCTCCCTCAAGGTGCCTCTCATCACTGTGTCCAAGTCAAAGATCCTCCTGGTCCTGTTCTACCCCATCAACTCCTGTGCCAACCCCTTCCTCTATGCCATCTTCACCAAGAATTTCCGCAGGGATTTCTTCATTCTGCTGAGCAAGTTTGGCTGCTATGAAATCCAAGCCCAGACTTATAGGACAGAAACCTCATCCAATGCCCACAAGTTTCATCTAAGAAATGGCCACTGCCCTCCAACTCCCAGGGTTACCAATGGTTCCAATTACACACTTATCCCCCTAAGCCACTTAGTCCATAACTAAAACACAGTGTGCAAATGTTTCTGAGTGTTGTACAATAATTACGTCTTGCCTTTGAAGAATATGTCATGGCATAACTGACAAGAGTATTTCTACATAGTTCATCAAATTTAATCTTCCTGGCACATCTATAAGGTAAACTGGTCAGAAACTATTAACTTTGTGTGATAAATTAGGAAGCTGAAGTATTAATAACAACACTAATAATTAAAATAATGTAATACTACATCACATTTGTTTTCTGCTTTGTAATGTTCACAGTCCTTTTGTTCAGATCATCTCAACTGATCCCTATAAATGTCCTATTAAATAGGCAGAACAGGGATTATTCTTGGAATTTCACAGATGAGGACACCAAGACTCAAAGGGTTAAGTGACTTGTTCAAAATTGCTTGATTTATAAGAGGCAGAGCCAAAATTAGGTGTTCTGACTCCCAGAGAACTTCCAAGAGATGCAGCACAATGTTCATTCAGTCAGTCAATCAGTCACTCAACAAATATTTATTAAACACCTATGTGAAGGCTTTGTAACGTGTCAACTTGAGTAGGCTGAACTACATTTCCCAGAATTCCCTTTCTTATATGTTCCCCATTAGGGTGGGCCCCAGGAAAGATTCTTAGGAAAACAGGAGGGCAGAAGGGAAGCTGCAGCCACTCTGTCACTCACACACCTGTTGTTCATTGGCTGATTCAGCTCACTGCTGTGAAGCAGCAGCTGGGCCCACGATTGCTCCACAGTCCCCTGGATCCTTCTTCAGGTTCTCTACCTCCTGAGCCAGTTTTGTGTGTTTAGGTCCTTGATGAAGAAGCTCAGAGTCTTCAGAACACTTTCATAACCAAGGTCAGAGGCAACAAGAACAGAAATGGAGCTCAGGTGGACCTTGTGGGGTTTCATCTTGTGCTTGTGGTTTCAAGCATGCTTGTGATCCTCCCTTCATGACTACCTGCCCTGGGGAGCTCAAGTTCCTGCATCAGATGAAGAGAAAACATCCTTATAGAGACTGCTTAACCAACCTCCACAACTGTGTAAGCCAGTTCCCTGTAACAAATGTCTACCACATAGATACACACACACATACATGACTGGTTTGGCTTTAGTTGAATCCTTATTGATAGAAGATACAACCTATATGGCATGCATATGGATTATAATGTAAAAACATAGTAGCTTTGGAATCAGAGCTGAGATTTTATTCTTGCTCCATGGTAAGCCAGGACTCCTCCTCTCTAGGCTCAGTTTCTTCCTTTCTTCCCGCTTCCTCTGTAAGCGGGAGTTAGTTATAATATTTAACTACTGGGCTTATTATAAGAATTGGGCAAGAAAATGGGCATAAAGCACCTAATGCTGTAACTGGCTTGATAAATGCTAGTTTATTTCCCTCCTCCCAGATCAATGCCTGGGCTAGTGCCTAGTTCTCCTGACCCATGATCTAGGACTCATTCTGTTACACCATACTGTTCCTAATAATTAACTATATTTCCCATATCTATTTTCATCAATGACCCCACCTCGACAATTTGGATCATAAATGCCAACCACAAATCCGCATCAAGCACTGTGCTGCGGCCAGCCCACAAAGCTCTGAGTCTCCTCTCAGAGTCCCCCTTCACATGTTGAAGCCAATCCCTCCTCTTGCTCCATGGTAAACATTTCAAAAGTTGGTCCCAAATGCATTAACAAAGAAGTCCTTATATGACTGAAGAAAAAGTGATCATCTCTGCCTTTATGACCAGACACCATCTTGATTTATTGTGAGTACTGAGTGAAGATTATAATAATTATCCTCGGAAATAGTTGAGAGCTATGCTGGTCAGTACAGGAGCCGCTAGCCACCTTGTGGCTATTGAGCACTTGAAACATGGCTAGCCCGAATTGAGACATGCCGTAAGTAAAAGAAACACTGGATTTCAAATACTGAGTGCAAAGAAAAAAGAGAACTATAGTATCTCAATAATTTTGATATTGATTATATATTCGAACAGCACTATCTTGGACATACGAGATAAACAGATTTTAAAATTAATTTCACCTATTTCTTTTTACATTTTTAATGTGAGTACTAGAACATTTAAAATTACATACATGGAGCATGTTTATGGCTCATGTTAAATTTCTATTGGAGAGCACGGCTCTAGAGCTGTATGAAAAGAAAGGATTTTCACTTAGCATTTTCCTCCTGAGGTCCCCTTACCACACTGCCACACAGTTAGGCTGTCCCACCTTCATCTGCAATCATTTTTCTTCTCTGTTCATGGCCAGAGGGAATGTATTTCTGAATTTGGACTCTAAAGCAACTAGCAGCCAAATTCAAAACAGGATACAGTATTAATTATTCCACAACATAGCTGTCGATAAACCACTGGTTTAACAGATAGTGGTTCTGAGAGTCAAGAATATATTCACAGATAAACATACACCAAGAGAAGCTCAGAAGACTTCTATTCCATTACTGTCACAACATTTCCTGGTAGGAGATAAGACTTTTCTTAAATAAGCAAACATATTTTTAGGTAGCTAAATTCAGCGTTTTCTAAACTTTTGGATAAGTCCTAAAGGAAAAACACTTTCTCCATTTCCTGTATTTGGATAAAAACAATTGGAGTCCAGTATTATCAATCACGATTCCCCATAAACAATGATTATACGGGTAACAACACCTCTAGTCTGTACTTCCCAGCGTGGTGCTTTAGTACCAGAGTGGTGACCCAGAAAGGAAAAAGGAGGAGGAAAGAGGAAAGGCAAAGGAAAGAAAACACAACCAAAAGACATGTCAACAGGTTATTCCATGATGTTCTTTTTCTAAAACTTTTATTTCTACTCTCGAACACCATAAAGAGGGCCAGCAGAACTCCCAGAGATTTCTTAAAGTACCCATGCCTCCAGATGTGATGTTCAAAATATTAACAACTGGTACAACTCAGGTACTGATCTCTCAGCATGACTCTGGCAGTGAGCAATCCATGTGGCCCTCCTGGTACAAAGTGAGTGAACACCAGCCCTGCACATTTACCTCCCACCCCCTGACCTCAACCTGGACCTACTCCCAAGTCTCTTTCCTCAGGCTTTAACCCACCAACAACTCCTTCAGTTCCACCCTGGCCAGCTTCTCATATCACCTTCCTCCTCAACCCCCTTTCCTCCAGATCCTCCTTCACCAAATCCCAAGAAGCTGTCAGACAATATAGGACCCTCGCTGGAGGGGTCAGATCAAAAGAGACTAAGTAAATCCAGAAGCTTTTAGGGAACAGAGCCAAATGATAACTGGGTATATAGAGTAATAATTTTTATTTTGCCACATACCGAAGCAGTAATGGGGGGATGGGCAATGATACTGTCAACTGTATTTCACTACAGGGCTCCATGTATTAAATATAAGGTACCCTTCAGACGCTGTTTCTGGAAGGGATATAGGGAGGGAGAAATAAAACAAGAGGAAAGTCCTTCTGCGCTTGCATCGTCAAGATGTGATGGATCTTACTAGAAGTCATACTCTGCCTTATTTAGGCCAGAATATATAACATTCATCAGAAAGTCAGAAAAAGATCACTGAGACTGATTTTTTTATCCTAGTGTGACAGACACAAGCCTTGAGTTTATAAACTTTATTTCATTTTATCAGAAAAGTTTACAAAAAGAATGAAGTTTCAGATTCTGGATAGTAATCTGGATGGAGAAAGAAGGCAGCATTAGAGAAAGAAGACAAGTACATAGAGTGTTTGGTCAATTGAATATATAACATTAAAGGAATTAACAAAAAGTCAACACAATATAAAACTCAACCACGAGGTTATGTTTGCTGGTTCTCATAAAAATCTTTTCAGCTGCAAGAAGGAGAAACTCCAACTAAAAATGTCTTAAACAATAAGGTCAATTATATAAAATGCTCCAGACATGGATGGGCAGCTCAGGGATCTCAAGAACCCAGGACCTGTCCATGTTTTTGCCCTGCCTTCCATGGAAAGTTCAGCTACATTTCTCTCGAGGTAACAAGGTTGCTGTAACAGCTGCAGACAGCATAGGTAGGCATGAACAAATCCTGAGACAAAGCAAGGAGATCTTTCCTTCCATGCATCTCTCTTTTCAAGGAAAGACAATTTCTTCCCAAAGACTCGCAGTGAACACTTCTTCCTACCCACTATCCAAGAATGCTACCCTTGCTCTAAGACAGATGGGAGAATGAACCTCTGCCACATTTGGCCTCTCTAGTGGAAGGATGGCTCTGCCAGCCAGGAAGGCAGAAGTGGATACTGCAGTGGGAGGAATGTTGGTAATCTCATCCTCCAACCTGAGTCAACCCAAATCTTCTCCCATGGGATGAAAACCACAAGGCTCAGGGTCAGGATGCATATGGCACCTTCACACCTCACATTTCGTGCCCCCACCCCTCTCCCCTCCACTTCCTACCTAGAGCCTAGAGTCCAGTTCCTCCTCCCCATGTTAATCTGTTCTCCTCCTCCCTGGAACAAACTCTACAAGTTTCTTGGAACTTAAAGCAACCACTAGAGTCAGACATTGCCCAATAAATGCCCTGTTTGAGGCAAGATATAGAAAAGAAAATGGAGAAAGGATAGATAAAAGAAAAAAAAGGAAGAAAGAAGTGAAAGAAATGCACCAGAATAGGAAGAAGGGAGACCTGAAGAGGAGAGAGAGAAAAGGGTGGGACAAATTAAACAAAAGAGGAACATGGAAGGGAGCCAGGCCCTGATGGTGTTTCTTTGGCTAGCACTTGCTCATCTTGGTCTTAAAACTCTTTCAACTTGTTGCCAAGAGTTCTATTCAAAACACTAAATAAGCTCAGCCTTAGATACCAGTAGAAAGGTCCACTGGTCATACAATGATGTTTAGACTTCCCGGTGCCCCACGTACCACGATCTGGATCCCCAAGCTCTAGTTTAAAGGATGAGTAATGGAAAAATATTTCTGAAGGTCTTCAAAGCCTGAATGTTTCACTTCAGACATTAATGTAAGGGCAGCTTGATCTTTTTCAAGTTCTTCATAATATTCTATTCTCTCCGACAGCATTATCCACAGCCCCTGTGAATTTTGTTCTGGGGTAGATACGTCTCAAAAGTGCTCTCAATCCCAAAGGTTGTAAGAGCACCCCATTTGTGCACTCTTGCTTCCTTTTCTTCTATTTTCTTTACTACACAGAATTTATGAATCTTGACACATTTTTTATAAACAAATACAAAAAGAGAAGGATATAAAAATCATCTTATTTTTAGTGCTATTTTCCACATAATAAGATGCAAAGAACATTTTCTGCTCTGCATTTAGAGAATTTTCAGGCAATATTTCCCCCACGTATCATTACCTAGGATCATTTCAACTTCCAGGTATTAATGAGGTGTATAAAGATGAGGTTTGGGTGGAGAAGGTTTTAAGCTGTTTCATAAACAGCAGAAGGTTTCCTGTCTCCAAAAAATGAATCTACCAAATAGTTATGTTTCTGTTTTCCTTTAGGTATATGTGTGGAGAGTGGGGATGGAGAAAGAAGAGAAGAGAACTGAAAAAAAAAATGCCAGTAAGAATACACTGCCTCTGTCTATAAAGTGATGGGAACCCTTCAAAGGACACATCCCTGCAGAAATCCTGACAAAATTCTCTCCATCTATTCCAAGGACTGGGTATATGGGATTGGGTGCTTAGTTTGAAGTAAGAGTAGATACACTCTCCAGAGACAGAGTGCAAGCCATCTAGGAAGACAAGGGAGTGAGAGGCCGGGAGGCACAGTGTTGATAGTATTTATGAGCTCCGCAACTCCATATGCTAATAGGTGGAAGGATTATTCCAACTACTTTTGAGGAAGGGAGTGGGATTCCCAAGAACTGGGCCACTGCCCACTTGTTGACCTTTCATGGTCAGCCAAGGAATAGTCATGGCACCTGTTGGAGTGCCATTTACCATGCTTATATATTACAGTGAGCATATAATGAAGTTCAAGGTCTACTGGAAGTCAAATCTCCCACCATCTTGGGCCTCAAGACCTACTGGGAGCTGAATTTTCTACCACCTTGGTGTTAACTGCTGTGTCATACCTTGAATGTCTGTGCCCTGCCCACTTCCTTCCTGACTTGGTAAGTACTAATGACAAGACACAAATCAGGGAAGCAAGAAAAGATATAAAATACCAGGGAATAATTAAAGGTCTCCCTGAAAAGGTGACTTTTGACTAAAAATAGGAAGGAAGTGGAAAGTGAGACAGGTGGATAGTGAGGGAAGGTTGCTCCAGGCAGAGGGAACAACAAGCTCACAAAAGCCCTCTGGCTAGGATAAGCCTACTGTGTTCTAAAAATAAGGTCAGTGTGGCTGGAGCAGAGAAAAGGGGGCTGGAGAAAGCAGCAGGAGCAGGGACAAAAAAGACAGGGAGCCAGATCATTTCGATAACTTTATCTCTAAAAAGGTGAAGGAGAAGTGGCAGAAAAATATCAGAAAGGCTATAGCAAGAATTAATTGAACTAATGCGTGGAGACTGCCAGCCTAGGGTTAGGGTTAGGGCTAGGGGTAGGGCTAGAGCTACGATGAGGACTAGGTTGAGGGCTAAGGTTAGGGCTGAGCTAAAGTTAGCATTTGGGTTAGGGTTAGAGCTATGTGAGGGCTTGGTTGAGGGCTAGGTTGAGGGATCAGTTGAGGGTTTGGGTTAGGGCAAGGGTTAGGACTAGGGTTAGGGCTAGGATTTGGGCTAGGGTGAGGGTTAGGTTTAGGGTTAGGCCTATGATGAGGGCTAGGGTGAGGGCTAGGTTGAGGGTAAGGTGAGGGCTAGGGTTAGAGCCACATGAGGGCTTTGCTGAGGGCTGGGTTGAGGGATAAGGTGAGAGTTTTGGTCAGGGCTAGGGTTAGAGCTAAGATTAGGGCTTGGCTGACAGCTAGGTTGAGGGCTAAGTCGAGGACTACAGTAGGGTTAGGGTTATGTCTAAGTCTAGATGAAAGGTTAGGGCTAAGCTTAGGCCTAGATTTTGGTCTAGGGTTAGGCTGAGGGTTAGGGTTAGGGTTATTGTTGGTTATGTTTAGAACTAAGATGAGGGCTAGGTTGAGTGCTAGGTTGAGGGCTAAATTTAGGATTAGGTTTACGGCTAGGGTTAGGACTATGGTTAGGGCTAGGGTTAGGACTATGGTTAGGGCTAGAGTTAGGGCTAGGAGTTGGGGTAGAGTGAGGTTTAAGGTTATGGCTAGGGTTAGGGTTAGTGATTGGGTTAGAGTTATGGCTAACATTAGAGCTTAGTTGAGAGCCAGGGTTAGGGCTTCATTGAGGGCTATGGTTGGGGTTTGGGTTAGGGCTAAGTTTAGATCTAGGGTTAGGGCTAGTTTTATGGCTATGATTAGGGCTAGGGTTAGGATTATCAATTGGGTTTGGGTTAGAGCTAAGATTAGGACTTGGTTGAGAACTAGGTGGGAGTTCAGTAGAGTGCTACAGTTGGGATTAGGATTAGGGCAAAGTTTAGATCTAGGGTTAGGCCTAGGTTTAGGGCTAGTGTTAGGCTTAGCGTCTGAGTTATGGTTAGGGCTAAAATGAGGTCTAGGTTGAGGTGTAGCTTGAGGGCTAAGTTGCAGGCTAGCATTAGGGCTATGTTTAGGGTTAGATTTAGGGCTCGATTTAGGGCTATGGTTTGGGCTAGGGTTAGGGCTAGGGTTAGGGCTAGGGGTAGTGTTAGCGATTGGGTTAGGGTTAGAGATAAGATTAGGGCTGGTTGAGAGATAGGTTGAGTGCTAAGTTGAGGGCTTTGGTTAGGCTTAGTGTTAAGGATAAGGTTATAGCTAGGGTTAGGGCTAGTGACAGGTTTAGGGTTAGAGCTAAGAATAGGGCGTGGTTGTAAGCTAGGTTCAGGGCTAATAAGAGTGCTATGGTCAGTGTTAGGGTTAGGGCTAAGGTTAGATCTAGGTTGAGGTCTAGGTTTAGGCCAAGGGTTAGAGCTCGGTTTAGGGCTAGGGTTAGGGTTAGCAACTGGGTTAGGGTTAGAGTTAAGATTAAGGCTTGGTTGAGAGCTCGGTTGAGGGCTAAATTGAGACTTACAGTTAGCAGTAGGGATAGGGCTAAGGTTACATCTAGGGTTAGGGCTAGGTTTAGGCCTAGGTTTTGGTCTATGGTTAGGGCTAGGGTTAGGCCTAGGTTTTGGTCTAGGGTTAGGGCTAGGGTTAAGGTCAGCATTTAATTAGAGTTAGAGCTATGATGAGGGCTAGGTTTGGGCCAAGTTTAGGGCTATGTTTAGGGCTAATATTAGGTCTATGGTTAGGGCTAGGCTTTTGTGTTAAGGTTAGAGCTACAATGAGGGCTTGGTTGAGGGATAAGGTGAGGAGGGATTGGGTTAGGGCTAGTGTTAGGCATCGATTTAGGGCTACATTTAGGGCATGGCCTGGGCCCTTTT
Organism: Vicugna pacos; assembly: GCF_048564905.1. Classification (NCBI taxonomy): domain Eukaryota; kingdom Metazoa; phylum Chordata; class Mammalia; order Artiodactyla; family Camelidae; genus Vicugna; species Vicugna pacos. The sequence goes on from NC_133001.1 coordinate 25,723,563, forward strand.
CTCTGAAATAGTCATTTCACAGTGAAGCATATGAGGGCATAAGTGCCCTCAGACCTGGGCTGTGAGGTCCTTGCCCTGGGCACCACACTGGAGAAGGCCCCACTCTGGGCCTCCTCTAGCCAGGCCTCACTCATAGCCAAGGAGGCTAGGATCCACGAGGCAAAAAGGATATGACCATCCAAGCCTGCACTGAATTTGCTGGTACTTGGGACTCCAAAATCCCCTGCACAAATTCTCCCGGACCACCTTGTCCTTCCCACAGTGAACCACACCCCTAGTGTGCATACCATAAGGCCTGAGGATCACTGTTTGTAGCGTGTTGATGGAGCTCAGTTGTGCATGCTGGGGTTCCCCATGTTGTATAGAACCAGATGGGAGGAGAAGGAAGGCTCTATCAAACAGTATCTCCTTACCTGAATACTGCAGATGTAAATGATGGTCTGCATGAAGAAATGGAAATGCACTGACACCTTCCCATCCCTACTACTGAGAAAACTACTCAAGGTTTTCAAAGATTTTTTCCCCCAGATAAAGTACTTTTTATTTTTATACCAAATATTTTAATATAAAAATTATGTAATACACAACCTGCAATCACAACAGTATCCACGTAACAGTGAAGGGATGGAGTGTAGTGGGAAGCATGGCAGTGGGAAGGTAGGTTTTCCGCATCCCTACTGCTTCCCTTGCCTACAATCACTCTGTAGCCTGTGAGAGCATGACGTTTCCCAACCTTAAGGGCAGATCAAGGCAGCGTGATGCTGACACTGAGACAAACCAACCTAAGGGGAGAAAAGCAGGTCCCCCAACATGCCATTTCCCCACCATGGCAGCTTCCAGGTAAAGCCAGATCCAGTTAGGAGGTAATAAGATAGATGTGACTGAGAGGAGAATCAACCATCATTCCTTAGCATCCTTCTGATCACACGTTTAGAAACAGAGTTTTCCAGGAATTGTTGGATTGAAAAGACCTAAAAATTGTCTTAGCTCTTCAGAGCAGGCAGGTCAGTTTTGTCACCTTTACTTGGGACATCGACACTGACCTGACTCTACCCTTCAGGGCACTTCACCTTATTTACCAAAACCCTTGGTACCTAACTGTCTCCACGTTGTTCCCTTGTCCTGTACCTTCCTGGTGACTTCAGCAACCTCATGAATCCCCCAGCGTGGACCCTAGCTTCACAATGTCTTGACTTACACATCTGCAGGGCCTTATACTTTCATGGACTTTAGTAACATGTAGCCACAATACTGATCTTTTAATTTGCAGAAATAGCTCCATTCTTCTGAAGTCTTCCCCCTTCAGAAACCTGATTCCTGACTCCCTCACTATTCTACTGCCTTTCTCAAACTGTCTTCCTGAAACCTGCCTTGTCTCCCAGGCTGTCATAGGGAAGTAGGGGGTCTAAGAAGTAATGCTAAGCACAGAAACAATATACAGGAGTCAATGAAATCCACTCTTGACTCTTTTAAAAACAACTGTTTATTTTTTCATTGCTTAAAAATCAATACCAAGATGTTCAAACTGTATAGAGGATTAAGTTCTTGTGTCCTGGATAAGGAAAGAAATAAAATAACTTTAGATGGAAAAAAAATTAGTTAGGAATGTATGCTTAATAGAATACTACTCTGCCATGAAAATAATAAAATAATGCCATTTGCAGCAACATGGATGGACCTAGAGATCATTATTCTAAGTGAAGTTAGCCAGAAAGAGAGAGAAAAATACCATATGATATCACTCATATGTGGAAATCTTGAAAAAAAAAAAAAGGACACTGTGAACTCATCTACAAAACAGAAACAGACTTGAAGACTTAGTAAACAATCTTATGGGGGTGGGAAGGGATAAATTGGGACGTTTGAGATTTACAAATGTTAGCCACTATATATAAAAGTAGATTTTAAAAAGTTTCTTTTGTATAGCACAGGGAACTACATTCAATAACTTGTAATAACCTTTAATGGAAAAATATGAAAACAAAAATATATGTATGTATATGCATGACTGGGATATTGCGCTGTACACCAGAGACTGACACATTGTAATTGACTGTACTTCAATTACAATTAAAACAAAAAGACAAAAAAGGAAAAAAAAAGAATGTATGCTTAAAATAAAAGGATCATCACTGAATAGAAACAACAAAATAAAAGAGGAAATAAAACTTTTAGCTTGTAGTGCTAGGTAAAACATAGAAAATTATCTCTATGACCTTAGGGTCAGCCAACATTTCCTAGTGAGAACCCTAAAAGCACTCAACATAAAAAAATGATGAATTGGACTAGATCAAAATTAAATATTTCCACCCAAAGACACATTAAGAAAATTAAAAGCCAAGCCAAGGCTGAGAAAAAAATATTCTCAATACATATATTTGACAAAGGATTCACACACAGAATACATTAAAAAAAAAAACTCCTGCAAATGAACAATAAAAAGATAAATAATCTAACGAATGAGAGGAGGAGAAACACACTCACCATATGCCCCAACAAAGCCACTACTACATTTTTACTCAAAAGAAATTCTCTTAAAATGCATCACAAAAAGATACATATACAGCAGTCTTATTCATAAAACCAAAAAAGTTTCCAAACCCAAAGTCCATCAAAAGGTGAATGGATCAATAAATTTAAAGTATTTAAATAATGGAATATTACTCAGCAATAAAAATAAATAAACTATGGATACATCCCACACACTGATAAATCTCAAAAACATTGCATGAAGTGAATGAAGCCAGACACAAAGGAGCAAGTACTGTATGATTCAAGTTCAGGAACAAGCAAGACTCATGTGTGGTGACAAAAGTCCAAAAGCAGTTGTCTTGGGATGGGGCCTTGGCCTGAAGGGGAACATTCTATGGTGATGGAAGTAGTCTATGGTTTGTGTGGTGGTTGCACAGATGTAAACAACTGTCAAACCTATCAAAAGGAAACACTTAAGATCTGTGCATTTTATTGTGCCTAAATTATACCTCAATTTTTTGACAATCCACAGAATAAATCTGACTGTGTTCCTTTAGTAACAATTAGAAAACAAGTTGTGTGTGGGGGGACCTCCTAATAGCAACAAAACCTATAAAGTATAGCAGTAAATATACGAGAAAAGTGTAAGACTTTCACAAAGAAAATGATAAAACTTATTGAGAATAGACCTAAATGAAGATAAAATATGTTCACCAATGTGAACTTTTAATATTGTGAAGATATTATTCACCCAAATAAACGTATAAATTCAACACAATTCCAATGAAATTCCCAGCTTTTGTTCATAGGTAGGGATTCATGGAACTTTAGAAATCAACTTGATGATATGAAGTAAGATGCACATATCATGAAACTTAGAATTTCCACTTCTAGGAATATGTTCCAAGGAAAAGCCTTACTCTTATGCACAAAAATGTATGAGTGCTCGGGGGGCATACAGGAGTTATGGCTACTAGCTTCTCACTTTGGCTCTAAAGTTGCCCTCACACTACCCTGTCACCTCTGTCTGGTGCTGCTGCTCTCCAGTCCACAAAGAAGGCAGGAAATGCGTACCAGAGTAATGTGGGGGGAGAGAAAGGTCACACTAGAAGTCTCTGCCAGTCAATCCCTCAGATGTCCCTGGCCTTCTTCCTCTCCAGTCTGGCAACCAAACACATTCATCTCCCAAGGGTTCTCACAGTATCTGTGTTAGTTAATGAAAATGGTTGAGATCCACCCATCTTTTTGTCTTGTGAATCTCCATTGTTAGGCTCAGAGAAGACAGCCAACACCGTGCAAAGACTGAGCCATATGGAACTCCAAGTTTATCAAGGTTATATGGTAAAAACTTTGTCAAGAGAAATTAAAACAAAAACGAAAACAAAAACAAAAACACTGTAAGACAATGAGAACAGAGCTAGATGACGTATCAGCTCCCAGCTCAGGCTGCACAGATTTCCCAACCATCCTCAAACCAAAGAGAGAACTTTACAATCAATTAAATCTAATCAAAGCTCACCAGGGCACTAGAGAGAGAACATTTGACTACTTTCAACAATTGCTCAAAGGCAATAACTCCTGAGAGGAATGAATAGACAAGTCACAGCAATATATCCCACAGGGCATAGTCCCTGCCCTCATTTAATTCACCTTAACTTTTAACATACTTTTCAAACTTTCATAGCTCTCTGTTACTTTCCCTCCCTGATACCAAATATCCATCTATTCCAATTTTATTTATTCTGTTCTAATAAAAAAATATAGACAATAACTGGGATAAAGAGTCTTTCAGGTTTCATGGGTTCTTATATTAGAAAGGCTACAATCTGGTTACTTCAGTGAATTCTGGGTAAACACCAATTACTCTGAGATTGAGCAAGACACTCCCCGTGGCTCAATTACAGAAATTCCAGATTACACAGGACAGAGTCAAGCTTCTTTTCTCTGCCAGAGTCAATTCAGCATTTGCACAGTATCCCACGGAAAACAGAAAAGAAGCCATGACTTGAGCCTCCTTGGAATATGCCCTGCTGGAGATATTATTTTCTCCTAATGAAACAGTATCAATTTAAAAGTCAGATCACTTCTGGATAAATGGTTAAAGTGTTCCTCCTACAAGGCCCTTTGAATAAGCATGAAATAAAAATGCTGTCATTCTGAATTATACTAATGATAAGATTGAAAATAAATCTTTACCATACTGACTACTGCAAGACTGCTCCCAAGTCCCCCTACTGTAAAACAGGGACACAAGACCGTCATCACAGGTCAACAACAATGTAATTCCCAGTAGTAATGAGCATTTCCTGATTTCTCCTCCTCTCTGATTCTAGACCTAAGAAGACCCACATGCAGACACACCCACAAACCACGACACTATCGTAGAATGGTTTCCCCTCTCAGTCTTTGCCATTATTCTTTCCCTATTTCCAACTTGTAGCCAAAATTCATACATCTGGTTCTCCCAATGACAGAAATATCTACTAAAACTCCAGCCACCTGATCGAAAAAGACAATGACCAACAAAGATTCTTTAGTCACTAGACCTCAACCTTTCTTTTCCCCTCACTGATAAAACAGGTCTTAGAGAAACTTGTAAGTGGCCCAGCCTCTGACAAGTTAAGTATTATCATCTCCCATTTTACACATGAAACAACTGAGGCTCTAGAAATTAAGTGACTTGCCAAGCATATCACACACAAGTGGCAACAGGTGAACTAGAACACAGCTTTTGTACTTGCTAAAATAGTATCCTCCCCATCGCTGACCCTGTAGGTTTTTAACCAGATGCTCAAGTACTCCCAATGCATCATAGCCTTGCAAAGAGTTGGGAAAACACTGGCATTCCTCAACTTTTATAACTTCAAATTTCATCAACCATTTTATTTCACAATATCAAAAAAGCTCTATTTCACTGTGGTGAGTTTCAAGCCCCTGCAATTGACTTTCTGCCTCCCTTTGTCACCGGGCAATCACCAGGCCAATACAAGGTCACCATCTAGTGGTAAAAACTACTAACTACAGACTACACAGCACATCTCCACAGACCTTTGCACCCCTTTTGATCTCTTCCCATGCCCACCTCCCACTACCATTATTTCCAGCAAACTTACAGAAATAATTTACAAAGGAAATAAGGAATTTCCAACTATGTAAAACATAAAGCAATTGTTTAATTATTTTAATATTTAGGCATTTACTAAGTCAATACACTTAGACACATACATAGGTAATAATCCACTCTATCAGTGGACTGTTCTAAGCAGCCCAGAGCTTGACATGCAAAAAAAACATCAAGAGAGCACTAGATATGAGCCCCATGTCAGGTCGCTGGAGATAACCACAACTCGAGGTAAGTGCTAGACTCTACTTCACTAAAGGAGCTCTACATCTTAGCAGCTTCCTGAGAACTGAGCAAGTACTCCTTCAGCAAAATCAGCTACTTCTAAACTAATGTGAATTCTGAGTCTACTCTCAAACAGCATGTATTTATTGAACACATGCTATAGGCTTACAAAATAATGCAAAGTATGTTAGATAAGTATTGAACAGTCCTCTAGCAAGCCTGTTTCTGCCCACCACTCACTAGTCCACAGAATCCACTGCCTTCATATCCCACAAATATTTTAAGTGATAAATTCTATCACCTTTTTTCAGTGCTAACTGTGAGCTTATCTGCAGCCTTTGGCACCCTTGACCAAGTGCTCTTTTCCTCATACTCTCTTCTGTCTTTAATTCCTTGGCCTAAATTCTCTTGATTATCTGCCTACCTCTCTGATTACACCTCTTGTTTTTAGCACCCCCAACTTCCAGAGATCTAGCTTGAGACTCCTTTCTTTTTTTTACCTCCCCCACCCCCGCATTGTATCTTGACAATCCATCACATCCGTGGCTTCAACACTCATGTCTGTATATCCACTCCTGACTTTTCTTCTTTAAGCTCTAGTTTTATGTTTTTAACTCCTTACTGGATATTTCCCCACTGGAATTTCAAACTCAGCATGCCTAAATCAGAGATCAGCAACTTCCCCTCCAAACTCCACTTCTCTTTGTTCACTATTTCAATCAGCCAGGTGCCAACTGCTGCTCCTTTAACTCCTTCCTTTCCCAATGCCCTCTCATCCAACCATCTCCAGGGATAGTCAAATCTGAACCTGCGCTGATCTCTCACTATCCCTTTCTCTCCTCTCTCCCCAAGGCAACTACTCTGATTCAGACCCTCAATTCTCTTCCATTCTGACCACAATCTTTCAACTGTTACTTGTTCTATGTATATTTGCGGAGAACCTATCATGTCCCAGGCATCTACCAGGGACTGGAAATATAGCAGGGACCAAATGAGACAGCAGCCTTGCTCTGATGGGGTTTATATGTTATTACGGTCAAAGAGAAACACAAACGTGAGGAATGGAGAAAGTCACAAAGAAAAACTTCAACATTCTCATCCTCATCTCCTTGATTTAACAGAACAAGTTATCTAGCATCATCTTAAACCTTTAGTTTCTTAGTTATTCTGTTCTACCCAATATACATGACCTGTAATGAAACTCAGAGAAATTTGAACTTTTCCATAGTGGATAGCAAAAAGGGAAAAAGCCAAAGTCTAAATTGTTTCCTTAAACCTTAAACTCTTGCTGAACTTTAAAATCATAAGAAACAACTACTAAACTTCTGAGAGTTAATCAAGCAAAAAATTGTACATGTGCTTTGCCATAACAAAAACTGTGACAGCAACAATTTTTATTACTAGGAGGCAAATTAGTAGTGTGTGCCTGTTTTGATCATTTGGTTGGAAACTTGAAAGTCTAAATTGTGTTTATTTTTCTTATTAGAAGGTATTAGCCCATCAAACTGATGCTTATCAAGCTAAAAGGCAATCAACAAAAGTTGTGTTTATTCATATTCTCAGTATTAATTGCTGATTTTTAAGGCCTTACGTACTGAGTGATTGATTTATTCACCTATTCTTTCACTTAACAAACATTTATTATAGAATGCTGTCTATGTGCCAGACTAGTAGGGGTAGAAAAACATGCTCAAGAAATTCAATCTAGCATGACAAAATTTTTTGTGAAGGTGAGAAAGATGAGAGTTATAGAAGAAACTCAAAGTTCTGTGGAAGTGGAGAGTGAGAAGTCAAGCAAAACTTCACCAAAAGAAGACATTTAAGTTGAGTCTTGAGACATGAGCGTCTTTCAGTTGAGATGGGGAAGGATACTGCAGACAGAAGAGAAAAGACGTACTCAAGGGTGTGACACAACAGAACATCCACCGGCATAACTGCCGATACATGAAATAACAATCCCAACTTTAGAAATAGATGGGGAATAAACTAGTTATCAAACTGAACAGGAATATTTATGTATAATCATACTTGCACAAAATTGGCAGATGGCAGCCAGTTTCTGACGCTAGCTTGTTTGACATGTATTCAAATGATCCTGACCATCCTTATAGAGAGAAAAACTTTCAGCCACTGACTCTGCGTTTAGTTATTTCACAATTCCTCCAAGACCTTAAATTAACAAACCATCAGTGTGCCCAGGTTTCCCAAGGCAATCATGAATTTATTAAAAGAAACTTTAGTTCTGCCTGCTGGTTTGTGTTATCTAGTGTGTGGCTGTTTTTGTTGTTACCACAGCAACATGTAGACAGTGAAATCTGGCATAGGACATGTGGTGTTGCTAAAATACTGCTTTATGAAGTACGTAACCAGAAGAGTTAAGGATAATATAACACGCCATTGTCTCTGAGGAGGAATCAAAACAGAGTAAAAGGGAGTGAGATAAGGGACTGGGTTCCAAAAGGGTTTCATGGACCACATCCCATGGCAAAGAATTAATAGCTCTCACTGGAAAAGTCTCTAAGGCAAACAGTGAGTTAACACCACTAATAACACCAATGTGAACTTGACCCTCCCAAAGAAGGAGAAGGTGCTCAGGCTTTCCAACCTAATTGACCACGGACCACTTTTTCGCCTAGAGGTGCAGGAACCATGAAACATACACTGAGGAAACGCTGAGTTAAACAGTATTATAGCTTTTAACAGAAAACTATATTAAGAACCTTAAAAGTATACCAGTAAGTGAAAGAAGCCAAGCTGATAAGGCTACATACTATTTGTTCCAACTATATCACGTTCTGCAAAAGGCTAAACTATGGAGACAGTAAAATGATCAGTGACTTTCAGGGGCTGGGGGTAGGGAGCAATGAGCAGGCAGAGCACAGCATGCTTAGGGTGGTGAAACTATCTTGTATGATACTATAATGGTGGATACCTGTCATTATACATGAATCCAAACCCACAGAAGGTACAAAGAGTGAGCCCCTAACATAAACTATAGACTGAGTGACAATAATGTGTCAGTGTAGGTTCATCATTTGTAACAAATGTACCCCTCTGATGGGAGGTGCCAATATCACGAAAGGCTCTGTATGCATATGTGGGCTCAAGGGGTACCTGGGAAAACTCTAATGTTTTCTGATAAATTTTGCTGTGATGGAGCTGCTCTAAAAAATTTCTCTAAAAGAGAAATTTCTCTATTTTTAAAAACTATATGATATCCTATTAAGAAAACTACAAAATCAGAGGAACAGCCTCTCATGGAGCTGTGATTCCCCAAGGTCCTTTCTCTACATATTGAAAACAGTGCTTGGGGGAACAACTGTTGACTGGGCCCTGTGCTAGGTACTGTGATGGGAACAAGAGAAACTGAAATCTTAGTTTCTAAGAGTTTGCAGTGTGAATGGGAGGGGAAAAATTAGAGGGGTGGGCGGGGGGTAGAAAGAGAGAGAGGGAGAGAGAGGAAACAATTAGAAAAACACATTTAGCTAATATTTACTGGGTGCAGTTCATGTGCCAGATATGATGGTAGGCTTGGGTATTTAGTAATGAATTGTGGTCCTTCTCTTCCTGGATCTGACTGTCTAGGTGGAAAGAAAAATATTACATCAGTAAAAACACAAATAAGAACGTGCTACATAGCCTAACAAAAGCAGCTTGATTTAGAATCGACTCTAGGCTATTCTGAGGAGATGATATTTGAGCTGAAATACACAGTACTAGTCAGTCGAAAAGTCAAGGGAACAGTGTTCTCTAGGCAAAGGAACAGCACGTGTAAAATCCCTGAGGAGGGAACAGCTTCCAGTTTCTGAACTGAAAGAGGCCTTGGCATTACAGGGGTGTGTAGGAGAGGAGAATGGAGAAGTGGGAGGGGCCTTGAGGACAGGTTAAGGAGCTTGTCTTTTATTTCATTGAAAATGGGAAGGCTTGGAAGGGTTTTAGGCAGAGAAGTGACAGAATCTGCTTAATGTCTGAACAATGTAGGATGCTAGGCATAGCTCACTTTCAGGTTTGCCCATTCAGTCCCTGATTCATTCTCTGCTGAAACAGAAGGCCACAGAAAGAGGAAGCCACTCAGATTGAAGTTGAAGTGTGACTGAGGGGTTGGGGGTGCATTTATTAAGAACATTTATTAGGAAGCTTATCATAAGCTTCTGTCAACAAAGCAGTATCTGTATGTATACGTGGAGGAAAAGAAGGGTGTAGGTTTTCCATTCCCAGACCTTGGTTTGAGTCAGCAGGACAGAAAGAGGCTGTGACAGTCCACGCCACTTCCTTAGCATCGGGACATAGTGTTTATGCCCAAGCCTCTGCTAATGTAACACAGTTTTCTCTGAGAGAGGTAATACCATCAGCAGTCACCAACTAGTGCCTCAGCCACGAAACAGTTAATAGTCAGTTAAAAGCAAGGGAGGGCCCACGTGAATGGAACTGGGACAGGGGAAAGAAACAATGGCATTTCAGTACAGGCTTCCTCTCCTCTGCATCTTTTTCCTTTCAAGAGTCAACTAGAAATCTGGAGACTCAGCTCTAGACCTTGCTGTCACAATCTAGCTGTGTGACCTTGAGTAAATCACTTCACTTCTCTGAGCACTTTTCTGTAACACTGGTAACTAGCAAGAGGTGAACTACATGCTCATGAAGGTTCTACTGCATTCTAACTTTGAGTCTATGATTCTCTTCACTGAAAGAAAGCCCGTCCTTGAGACCTCTCACAGAAGTGGGGGATGGAGCGCGAAGGGGGGAGGGAGGCAAGGGAGAGTTCTGCATTTGCTGCCTAGTTCACACCAGCCTTGTAACCTGCCTGTGTCACTCCCTGGCGACAAGGACTAGGCTTGTGAAGGAACAGCCAGGAGCTGTGAGACCACCCAGAAGGAGAAACAATCTGCCACATGTTCCCTGAAGCCCGTTTTGTCGTCCTTAATCCCCCCAAGTCCACGATGTGCAATTCTAACTCACACCACCAGGGTCGGGAGAGCCACCCCTGGGAGATGCAGGGTTCTTTCAGAGTGGGAGTTCAGAACACCTGCTTCCCAGTAGTCACTGGTGATCACCAAAGAGGCTAAGATTAGATTGCTTTTGAAAATATCTGAAGTTTGGTTTTTATTAAAACAATTTCCTATCTTATTAACCGATTTTTGAAATGGGTTTGCATCTTGACACAATCTTTTTATACATTAAAAAACAGAATATGCGGGGAGGCAGTCAAGATAGGATTTGCTTTATGTGGATAATTGTTGAAACTGGTGACAGGTAAATGGGGATTCACTACACTATTATTTTTAGTTTCATGTCTGTGTGAAATTTTGCAGATTAAAGTCTTAAAAACAGAGTGAATTTGGAAATTCTGAAATGTACCCATATTGGATTTTCCAAATATATGTATAAACCCCACAATAAAACTTGATGGTTAAATTGATAGGAAACTGGCAAACTGTGGCCTGTGGGCCAAACCTGGCCAACTGTCCAATTTTATAAAAGTTTCATCAGAACACAAACACGCTAGTCAGGGCTGTTCCAAAGAACTTTGTGATGATGGAAATCTTCTCTATCTACACCTACACGAGAGCCATTAGCCACATATTATTACAGAACTTTTAAAATGTAGCTAAGGAGACCAAGGAACCGAGTTCTTCATTTTATTTAATTTTAATGTAAATAGCCAGAGATGGCTAATAACTAACATATTGGACATCACAGGGCTAGAATTTCGATGCCTTAGCCAGTGGTGTGCTAGTAAATATTTTAATAATAAGGGGGGGTGCATGCTTGTTTACAAACAGAGATCCCTTGACTTGTAGCTGCCGAGTTCACTCATTCCCATGGTGTAAATACTTGCACTATAGTGGATTTCAAACTACATAATGCAGAACTGAGAAAGATGCATGGATTGGTTCTCATGGGCCAGGGCCTGCCAGGGCCAGCACACCCGGGGCTAGCCCGCAGTGTTTGGAGCTGAAGCATATGGGGAAGCAAAGAAGCTCAGATAAGCCAGAGGGGGACCAAGATACCGAATTCATTTGTGGCTGTGAATTGAGGCAGGAAAAAAGAACAGCACAAAGGTCCAAAACATGGGAGGAACAATTAGGGAAGAAAGTGGAACCTAAAATTAGGGGAAAAAGTTAAATTACTATAGAGCAGCCTCTTTCCACCTTAGCCTCATCTTTGAGGAACACCTGTGTCAAACAAGATGCCTTTCCCTAGGTCTGGGACCCTTGGTGCCCAAGAGAACCAACAGTTAACAATGTTACCCCCAGGTAAAAGCTAGAATGCTTGAAGATTCAAAAGAAATTCACTATTAGCCACAGAAATCACCCCAGCAGCAATCCCGTTTCAAGGCTACTGCCATAAACAGGACGAGACTGCAGAGGGAGAGCAGCAGCAGCATCTGCCTGCTCAGAGGAAGTTATCCCCAACTCCCAGCAGAACCGGAGATTTTCCAGGCTGGCAAGGTCCCGGGCTCCCGTTTCTTTTATTCCAAAGCCATGGAGCATGGGCACGGTTGTCCTTGGGGTGCATTTGCACAGAAGGAGCCACCCACTCACCTGAGGCACTGTTTTAAGATGGGGAAAGAGTGGGGAGAGAAATCAAGCCGTCCAGCACCAGATGCCATGAGAGCTGGGGAGCAGCGGGGAGAGAAGAGGGGTACGAGCTTGATAGAAGTGAAGAGGGTGAGGAGGAAAATCAGGGGGGGCGGGGAGCACCAGATGTGAGCAGCCAACACAAAACCAAATACAGACGAATACTCTAGAAGACACTGAAGACCAGAGGCACCAGAACGGGGTGGGAGGGAAAGAGAATCAGTGAAGCGGTCAATAAATATCTACTGCGATCACCAAGCAAAGGGCTATGCTGCAGGAACAAGGCAAGTCGTGCGGGCACTTGAGCCCCAGGTGCAAGTTCACGAGGGAAGAGGAGAGCTGTGGACAGGAAGTGCCAGATGGCACAACGGTTCTGGTGAAGAAGGGCACCTAGGCCAGTCCTGGGGAGGCAGGAAAGTCTTCCTTAAAAAATCACCATTATCAAGACCAAAACCCAAAGAATGAGTGAACAGGAGCTAACCAGGGGAAGATAAGGAAGAATATTCTAGACAGCAGATGGCACATACAAAGGCCAAGGGCCAGAGTATGCATGGTACACGGCCATTCACCCCTGTTCACCTGGGATGACCCTGGTTTGTTCTTGTTGTCCAGGTGCAAATTTCAATAACTCAATATCAATAGACACAGAAAGTGGCTCCATTTTGGATGATAAGAGGTTTCTCTATCCTCTGGCAGGACTTAGAACAGGAAAAAAATGGAACCTGAAGAGACAAAGACTGTGGCCACCTTCCCCACTTCCCACCCACCTGCTTTCTGCTGCACAAAGAATCTATGCCAAGTCCCCAGGGCCCGGCAATGGTGCCAGTGTGTTCTGGAAGGGCAGACCGGCAGAATGACAAGCAGCAAACCAAATTAAGGGCAGGCCCTGCCAGTACTAGAAACAAATGGGAAAAGTAAGACCGCAGGGAGAGCCAAGTCCAAACTAAGTAGAGCAGCTAACCCTCCAATTCTGCCAGGAAAAGGTTTTAAAAAGCTCCCAGGCAAAACCAGAGAGAAACTTGACTACTATCAACCAGTTAGCACAGGATTCTGACCCTTCATCAAAATTATTTGGAGCAAACTTAACAGGGGAATTTAATCTTAGAGAATCAGACCCAGACTCTCTCTCCTAACAAACACAGTGCAGGTGGAGAAGCCAGAGGAGAGCTGAAGTTCTACAATGTTCTGTTGCCATCACAACGGAAGAGACTATAACCGCTTTATTACTGGGGCAGGCAATTACGTGAGTGCTCCTGAAAACCTGAGCCCTTTAGCGAGTTGGAGTTGATGGAACAATAATGAAAGAAAGACAATTCTTTTATCACCAGAAAATAAGTGTTAGTTTTCAAACAATATTTGTGCATCTCAATACCTGGGTGATATTTTTCAGTGACCACCGTGGGGCTTAGGAAAAGAAGTTGTGACATTCTGTTCAAAGTGACTGAGACAGGGACTTGCCCCCAGGTTCCAGGTAGGCAGAGCTAACCTGAAAAGACTGAGACAGGACACTTGTGCCTGGGACGGTCCTGGATCACCAGGTCCAGCTAATCCCATTCCTCAGCATGATAGCAGCCTAGCCTTTAGCACTTTGGTTGGCCTTCTTCCTGAACCCTCTGTGGCATCTCCTGTCCTAGGTTCCTGGTGCCTACTTGTCCTTTTATTTTGGTTCTGTGGAGTTCCCAAGCTACTCCCAGAATCAACGGCAAAGTGAACAATATTATCCAGCACCGATGGCTGGTCCCACCATTTGCCACTAGAATCCGCTGGCCTGTCTTGACCTGTCCTGCCTTCACATGCACTCACATTTCCATTAAGGGCCTAGGAGAGACTGGAGCAGTTGGGTGTCCTTTACAGAGAAATATTAATTAGCCAAAAATATTCCAAAAGGGAGAACTGTTCACTCCAGTTAATTTGATTCTCTAGTCAATAGAGAATTCAAGGCCAAGCCAGAACTGCAGCGGGCTGTGATTTAACGATGAGATGTGAGGGAGACCTTCAACACCTATTGTTTATGCCTGAAATCTATGGACTCTTAGAACATGAAAAGCTCAAAAATAGTTTAGAAATCTAGTCTAGCCCTTTTATTTTTACAGACAAAGAAATGAAGGTCTAGGGAGATTGTTACCCAAATTCACATAATTCATTATGACAAAAGGATATTTGTTACAACAGCAATGCCAGACCTACCATGAGTGAGATATGGGTATATTTGCTAAAAATTTTAAGTAAATTATTAAAGGATAATTTTTAAGGTAAAAGCGTGACTCTTACATGATTAGAAGATATACCTGAGTGAGTATTTTTATTTAATTTATTTATTAATGAGGGAATCAGTAAGATATTGCAACAAGTTCAAAGGAGAATGAAGAGCAGACACATATACAGGCAACCAAAAAGGAAAATGATGCAAGTCCAAAGGCAATGAAAGACCCAAGTCCCAAGATGATCAGATGATCCAGAATGGGGCACTGTACAACCCCTAGCAGTCCACTGAAGAGTCCCTGTAATTAGGTTTTGTTTTTTTTTTTCCATTTCAAAGTTGTTCTCATTTTTTCCTGGGAAGGTCTAACATTTCTACATTAACAAGGCTCCTGTGGTCCCTACTGGTGCCTGTCTGAGCCTTCTTTCTGCTAGCATTTGCCTGATTTATGTGCCACACTGACCAATCCAAATGTAGGAAGAGCTGTCACTCGTCCTGGCAGAATTCACCAGCACCCCAAATATCCTGCAGTCCTACCACGCTACCCAAAAAGAGCAGGGAAGAATCCCACCGTAAACTTTATGTATATTTTGCTAAGTAAGTCTCCAAGAGAGAATGCCTTTTTCCTCTAGTGGCATATGATGGTCTTGATGACATCATTCACCCAGTCTTTATTTTTAGACCTGTGCTCCTCACATCCAGGTATCATTCCATGGGGACTGGACCAGAAGATGGCCTGAGTGTCTGTGGATAGCTATATTCAAAATCAGCTGGGAGACTCTGACCCTGGCGGATAGGGCTCAATGTGTCCCCTCGCCACCCCCACCTCCCAAGAAGTTCTTTTCCAGATGCTCCCTAGTGCCCCTTGCAAATAGACCATTTTCAAGTATAACCCACCAATCCCTGGTAATCATTTGAATCCTAAAGTAAGAACAGTTTCACGTCAAGCTCAGAGCATTTTCCTTAGAAGCATCTTCCTAGAGAAGTGGTGCAATGCTTTGGAGAGCTCAGCCTTCGGCCTCAGAAAGACCAGTATTTTAATCTTATATCTGTTACTATCTATAAAATCACATTAAAAACATCACTTTTCAGGGTTATCATGAGGATAAAAATGCAATAGTGCATATAAAACACTCAGCAAAGGTATCTGTTAATTTTCCAGTATGGTTACTACAGGCTGGAGGCTGCCCTGGCTTTGCTCCCATCAGTATCATTTCTCAGTTGCATTCTGCATCTCATCTCCATAAATGGCCTTACATCGAACCTCCCAGGTGGTTCTCCCCAGCTCTAAACTCAATGTCTCCCACTCCACTTGCTGATGAATGTGTATACACAGTCCTGATGGTCTGCCCATTCTACCACATACCTGCACTGACACCTGCCCTCTGCAGTTAAGTGCCCATCAAAAGAAGGGTTGCCCCCATCCCTTTTACCCAAGGCCCCGGCATCCAGTCCCTGAGCCATTAAAATTGCCTTGGTTTTGAATGGAAGTTTGTCAAAATCCTCATAAAGAGCTCATATGCAATTCCATTATCAAGAGGCTTGCGTAGAAATGACAACGAAAATGAAAAATATTGACTAGAGCCGCAAAGCTCAATTTTTTAGCAGTCAAAATTATACCTTTTCATTCAATTGGGGCCCTAGAGAACAAAAAATAAAGATAATTAAACAGATTTATGATGAAAAATTTACAGAAAACATCTTCCTGTTCAAAGTGATCAGAAGTGCAGACACTCAGAGAGAAACGCAGACATGCAGAAATGTGGGAGAGATGCTTCCCTGGGATATTCAAACTGTCACCTCTACCCCACAATAGCTTTTTCCTCCCCACTCCTCAGAGGCCACCTCTGAGTCAGGGTCACAGTAGCATGTGACATCTCTGACCTCCAGGAGAGACGAGGGAGCTCGGCAGCAACAAACAGACCCCACGGAAGCAGCTCCAGAAATTAACACCTGGACATGCACAGCACATCACTTACTGCTCTGTTCCAAACCCTCCAGGGGTTGGCTGTCACCTACTATATCAAGCCCTAACTGCTTCGCTTGGCACCCAAGGTCCTCTCCAGGTCTGCTTGCCCTAGCTGTGCTCCCCTGCTCCCCACCCACCACCCTTCTCCCAGCTGGACAATCAGTTCCTTCCCCACACCATGCCGCTTCCCAGCATTTCACGTTTGTTCACACTGTGTCCACCATCACCTTTTCCTGACCCTCACTGATGCCTTGCTTCTCCCAACTCTTACTGTACTGGTATCTTTATTTGTTTGAGGTTTGTTACCACCCTTTCTTTAATGAGACTGTGTATTCAAAAGCAGGGATGGGAATGTTTCTATTGCTGTATACCCCATAGTAGCTATCACAAGACTGGATTCATAGTAAGTATTCAATAAAATGCCACTGAACAGTTAACTCTCTTCTGGGTAAACAGAGTTGAACATAAACGAATACAATTTATGGCAAAAGTGAAAGGAAAGCAAGAGAAAATAATTAACATTTGGTGAATACTGGCGAGGAGCTACACTGTACTTCTCATGCTATCTCAGGAATTCTTTACAGTAAGTCTATGAAATTGTGCTACCCCATTCTACAGATTAAAAAAAGATTCCACGGAGGTTAAACAACTCTGCCAAGGGTAAGGCAATTTGTGAATGATAGAGAATTCAAATTCAGGTCAGTCTGACTCCAAAGCATGTGCTCCTTCCAACGTTCCAAGAATTTCTGTACTCACCATCATTGTCACCATAGCCATCTTTGTCTGCAGTGGCATTGAGTCATTTGGCTACAGAGAGACTTTTAATGGGCACATACCATGTTTTTGCAGGCTACAGGCCTGCAGGTAGACAACAGAAGACACAAACCTATCCATGGCAAGACATTTTCCTTGACTCCTTTCCAGAAGGGTCCATCAAAGAGGCAAAGAGGGCCAGTTTCAACAGGCTCCCTCCCCATGTCAATTCTCCTCCCATCTTTGGCCAATTAACTAGGGTGAAGACCTGGGTCATCTGAATATACAAATAACTACAAGGCAACACAAGGAAAAGGAAATTAGGGAAATTCCTTGCTCTATTACCTCCTAGCAGTGCATCCCTGGGTAAATCTAGTAACTTTACTTCCCTGAGTTTTAGTTGCCTCATCAGTAACTTAGGATCCCTTGAGGCTCCACAAGATGGTACAACACTAAGTGCTACATAAATGTTGAAAATTAAGATCCTAAATTCACACATTGAAGAGTAGATTCAATCTTATCTCTTTGGGAGAAGATATCTAACCAAATAATCAAAGTGATTTTTTTAAAGAATGGTAATTTTTAAAGGATAAAATCATAACTCTTGCACAGCTATAAACTACAAAATGAACACATGTCATACATTTTATTTAATTCATTAAGTAATCATGGAAGTAGTACCATGTTACAATCAATTCAAAGGAGAACTCAAAGAACACACAAATATAGACAATCAAGAATGCTGAAATAAAGTCACAGAGAGATGTGGTCAATATACCCATGGAAATAATCAACTGCATTCCAAGGGACAAATTTTATTTCCATTTCTATAGACAAGAACCATTTGTGTTGGATTTAAAATTCTGAGATTTACAGAGATTAAAAGACAGCTCAAAGACAATGGGGGTAGATGGCCATAAAAATCAGATAATCCAGACAGGTGTGCTAGACCACACTTAGAATTGCACAGGATACCCAGTATTTTTTTTCTCCCTATTCTCCCCTAATTAACAGGTATCCCATCTTTCCAAGCCCTTTCCTATGAGGGAAGCAAGAAAACAGTGACAGAGTCAATGATGAAGAAAAGAAAAGTCATCTGAACAGTCAGAGCTTCATAAGCCTGACCTTACAGGACACCATCTCCTATCCAGTGAACTGACCTTCGCCTGCCCCTTGCCCACCCTGGGCAAGGGCTCTTGAGCCTTTTTGCACACCTTCACCCAGCATACCCTCCAAAGCGGGTACTCAGGAATGGCTTAGGATAAATCCCTGCTCCCGAATAAATCAATGTTGCCCAGGAAACAGGACCATTAACCTTACCTGAGTGCATGTGAGACTAGAGGTTCTCAGGCCATGCCTCTGACCTCCTGAACTGACTCTGCTTTTATAACATGATCCCCATGTGATTTGTATGAAACCAAAAGTCTGAGAAGTAGTGGTTTAAATAAAATCTTAGCTCTACCCCTAATTAACTGTGTCACCTTGAGCAAATCAGTTTACTTGGCCTCAGTTATCACATCTTTAAGTTGGGTCACTGGTCTCAGAGGTCTCTCCTGATCTCTGAGTCTATCTTACAAAGGTTTTTTCTCTGACGTCCAGCTCCAAAGCTAACAACATGCCACCAACTTCTGGAGCTGGGGTCATGCAGAGATTCAGCCAAGTCTTGCTTACATTTTTCTCTTCTGTCCTTCTCCGGAGAAGATACACTCACACAATGACCTTGATGACATTACCTCTCTTTCTGGAGGACCAGTCAGGTGCCAGGATCTCCTACCAAATGAGCAGGAATAATGTGCCAGGATTTCTTACCAAATGAGGAAGAAATCTCACCATCTGCTTCCAAGTCAGGATTTTCCACAGTCCTCCCCCCACCCCGATGGAGTGCATTGCTTTTAAAGTCCCAAAATAATCAACTCTGACAAGAAAGATTCAGATATGCTTTTCAAATCAGAAAAACACACACAGCACACACACATTTCCTGACAACCTGATAAAATGAGAAAGCGAATTATCAGCTTGTTATTTTTAACTTATTTGTTTTCTTCAGGCAAGCCTGCTGGTTCTGCAGGGGCCCTCTAACCCCAGTGCAGCGCGTACAGTGTAAAGCTTTACAAAACCCTGCCCTTGCCATGACAACATAGAGTTCCCTCCACAGTGAGCCAGAGCTACATGCAGACTGTGTTTGGGGGATGTGGAGGGGTGATGGGGTCTAACTGTATAAGGAGACTGAATGCAAACAGTGCTATCACATGTAGATGAAGTGTTTTCCCCCATTGTTCCTCATTACATTTGCATTACTAGTCTCCCCTGAATGGGTTCCCAACTGAACTCAGTGTCCACTTGAAATTTCTGCAGAGCACAAAAATTCTGGTTCCAATGGGCTCCACAGCAACATTCTAGCATCACTGGTCCAGTCAAGAGGAACCAGCAGCCATTTCTCATATCTGTCCGTCCACTTCCCCCTGCGTCCCTGAACACCAGAACCCTCCTGCTGCCATATTGGTCCTCTCTCTCTCCCCAGATCATTCAATGGTTTGATGAGAATTTGTAGTACACTTACTCCCTGCCAAGTCTTGTCCTTACAGCTCAAGCTTTGGTAGTAAACAAGACAGACCTAGATCTACATCTCTCTAAAAGCTCAGAGTTCGGTGGGAACACACAGATCTTGTAATGACAGAGACACAAGTCACTTCAGCGTGTAATGTCAGCCTGTGACAGTAGGGCCTGATCTGGTCCTGACATGGAAGAAGGCTTCTGTGGTGGATTAATTTCTTGAACAAAGTACTTTCCTCCATATCCCACAATGTCTTGTGTCTGATTCTCCCCTCTACAGACAGAGGCATTCAATACTTTAAAAAAGGAATAGAATTTTTATACCAAGAATACAAAGAGTAGTCTAGTATCAGTTTTTGGGTTTTAAAACAGATTTTTAAAGCCACTGTCAGAGCAAACTGGCTTAAAATCCAACCCTTTCATTGGTAACTGCTTGGGCTTCTTGAGAAAAAGATTTTTTGAGTTCTAAAACTTAGACTTTAGTATCAACAATGAAACCTTAAAGGAGTCAGAATAGCAGATTATTCCATGACAGTTCTTCAAAATGAAGATAATTAAAGAGTCAATTTATATATTTGCTCATACCCCAGGGGTTAGGTGTAAAGGAGAAAGTCAGCATGCTTGTGGATGTCTTGTGACCACAAAAAGCTGCAGGTTGGCAGAGGTTAGGTAGTGGATCATCCTGCCATGGATGCTATGAGGACATGATTAGTTCTGTCTTGATACTGACCGTCCCCCTTGGTCAAGCAAGTTGGCACACCTTAACAGAAGCCAGAGGTATAGACACCATGACCAGTGATGAATCAAAAAGTTGGTGCCAAAACAGATACGACATGGTTAGAGACCAACGACTTGATGCCTTGACAACTTGCAAGCACCCCTACAAATTAGATGCAGCCCCATGGAGACCCAGTCAGAGGGAAAATATCTGAAGTAACTAAGCTTAATTCTGGAATTAGAGAAAATCTTGAAAGTGATTGAGTTTAATGGATTAACAAGATTGCCACTTTTTCTGCCACTAGACAAAAAGGGCTTTAGCCTAAAATAGTTGAGATAAAGAAAGATAAAGACACTTCCATTTGTTGCACACCTGAGTTTTGTGAGTTAAATATACATCACTTCCCTGAAAAAACAATTTAAATGAGGACCTAATTGTCCCAGGTAAGTTTTGGCCAGCTGGTCACACATTCCAAGAGGGAACAGCTCATTTGACACCATGCCCAGGAATCAATACAGGATTTGATCAGCTTAAGGAATTAAAGGTCAGCAAGTTCCTGGAAGAGGGTGAAGATGTGTCTTGACAGAGAAAAGACTAAAAAGATTAGACTTCATCCACAGACCAAGCAGTGGAGAGGCACTAAAGGATTATAAACAAGATAATTACACCATCAGATTTATGTTTTCACAAGATCATTCTCTGCTGCCACCAACCCCTCTTCACCCACATCCTCACACACATTCATCTGGCCCGAAGACTCTTCTAATACACTGCCCCACATTCCAGAACAGCTTCTTCTCTACTAGCTGGTGGGCTTTTTTTCTCCCCATCCCTACAGAGTATTCCCTGTCCCCTGGTCTTTACAACATCCCAGTGAGGTTACTTTTTGAGAGGTTGAGATGAGAGCGCCAGGTCTTATTATGATATTATGGTTAAGGACCAAGGAATGACTTAATCTTGCCTTGTTTATTAATTATCCCTATACCCTCCCAGCAAAGTTCTAGGGAGGTATTCACGAAGAACCAATGCAGAATGAAAGATGTAGTACCATTTTATTCCCAGCTGCACTAGCACACCTTACAGTACAGCTGTGATTAAAAGCTAAGTTGGATCAAGTTTCAAACTGAGAGTAGAGCCTCCTCCTTACTCCCTCTCTCCCAATTCTAAACAATGCAGCAAAGATGCTTAAAAATGACAACTGAGAATAAAATTAATAGTCAAGCCCATAAAAGAAAAGGTGAAGACTGGATTCTGACCTTTTTAGGTACAATGATCCCCCTCCCCCACTTTGAAGGCTCATCAAAGACCTCAGGTCTGACCAATCACCAAAGCAGAAGGGGGCTGTACTTAAAAGTTCAGGCCTGACAAAGGGAGAAAGGCATTAAGTCCCCATCCCTCACGTTTACTGCCATAATTTTAGTTGTACCTTAATCCACAGTATTGACCATCAAGTTTTATATCCATCAGGAAATGGCTGTGTTAGTGAGGGAGAAATTCCTCCCTCTATGCCTCTTGACTTCTTGTGGTTGGACTAATAATAAAATAGACACAAGACAGAATAACAAGAGAAAAAGAAATTTTTAATTCATGGGCACAGAGGTTTCACAGAAACGGGACCTAAGAAGTAGCGAAAGCAGGAAGCTTTTATACTTTTTTAGACAAATGTCTAGGTAGAAGAAATTTTCCTCTACCTTCTAAATCCTTCTGGCAGATCTAAGAATAAAACTGACATAAAACGGATTAATAGGAAAAAATCGAAGAGATGTTGAACAACAGGAAAACTGAATAACTCACCAAAATGCCAAAGTCTTCACCTTAAATACCATCTTCTGCTGAAGACAAAAGAGGATATTGGGGGTAGTGGTTTGGGACCTCCAAGTGGAGGAAGGCAATTGACATGGAAAAGGAAAAGCCAATATTTGATTTAAAAAAAAAAAAAAGTTTGCTGGGCAAACAATGGGACACAGAGTGGACCCTAGGCCCTGCTGAGATTCCCTATCACCACCACACTTGGCCCATATTCTTTGCAGACATCTCTGGTGAGAGCTGTATTCCAGGAGCAAGCCTTCTATCTAAATTCTTTTAGGCAGTCAGGGGGAAGGTCAAAATTTCTTCCTGACTCTTACGGGCCTTGATAGTTTTCAGTTCAAAGTCATTTGCATGTCAAAGAGTCACATCTTGGGGTAGTAAGTTTTGTTCCCTGCACTAAGAAACTAAGGCTTTGGGTGCTTAATTAGTAAGGAATTTTTAAAAGTTTGTGTTTGGCATAGTAAGTTAAAGAAGTAACAAGATTTCTTTATATAGGTTTCTTCCCCCCAAATTCCCTACCTCTGAAGATAAGTATGTCCTTCTGCCTCCTGGTACAGGAAGGGTACCTTTCACATGGGAGACTTATTTCCTACTTTCAGGGAGACAGAGACACTTTTAGGTCAAAGTGTTTCTCTTGCATTGGCCATTTCTTAAGTAAATTTAATTCAAAATAATCAATATGCCTTTGAGACTCCTGGGTTCCTGCCCTGGGCTCCACCAGTTGTCACCCTAGGGGGAAGAGTCAGAAAATTCTCAGGGAGTTTTTGTTCAAAGGACTGCTGTGAGAATTGTTAAAGAGGAAAACCACAGGCCTAAAGTGGTGTCAGTTGTGCTAAAAGCTCACAACACTAAACCTAGATTTAGTACCTAATCTTCCCCAGAAATGTAAACGTCATCAACCAGTTTGGAATTTTCTGGTCAGCACCAATCAATTAATCTGCCCCGTGGGCCCTCTCCATCTCCCAGAGGAAGAAGAGGCAATCTACATGATAAAACCTGTACAATCCCCTTCCCCCAGGAAAAGATGTCCTGGACTGAAAAAGAATCCTTTCTTTCTATTGTGAATAGTTCCCATGCCCTGTCATTCTTCCTATAAAAACCTTCCATTTCATACAGTCAACCCCTCGGAGGGCACTTGTAGCTGGTAGATGGGTTCTTGTCTGATTCATGAATCACTGACTAAAGTCAATTAGATCTTCAAATCTACTCTGTGAAATTTTGTATTTTAACAGAATCAAATGAAAAGAATGGCGAACAGTCAGCTCAGTTAAAACATGTCCTGAGTGCATTGTCTTGCCCATGCAAATCTGGAAGAGGACTGAAGGCGCAGGCCTGAAGGGATTCACAGCTGTCTCTGCAAATTCAAGCAGAAAGAAAAGCTCCCAGACGACACTGTATTGTGGGGAGGAGGCTTTTCAGGGCCTCTCAATATCATATCCCAGAGATTACTGTCTCTTCATCTTCTTATGATTTTATAAGAAAAGTTGATTCAAGGAGAAAAAAAATTTTTTTTAATATTTTCTTTATCATGTGCTACCTACTAAGCAAGACCAAAGTCTAAACTTTTATTTCCCAATTTCTCCCCAAAGGACTAACTCAAACACTGATCTGCGGCCTGTCTTCCACCATGTGACAATAAAAAGATAAACATACTTTTTTTTTCCCTAAAGGCAGACACTAGAGGCCTGATTGTTATATATTAAAATTTTTAAAATAAGGACTATGCAATAACTTAAATGCCAGCAGAAGTAGGGGACAGGAGTGCCACACTAAGGGATGTTCCCAGTCACTGCCAGACATCATCTTTCCCTGGGTCTCCTACAGGGAAACCTTGAAATTACGTCAATGTGATGACAAAGAATCAAGATTTCCCTCTTATTTTCCAAAAAATAGACACAAAGTTATCCCTAAGTGGCAAGAACAACAACAAAAAGACAAGCCCATGTTCAACAACTGGTCGACAGTTAAGACCTCAGATTCCCTACCTTCACTCCTACCCAAAAAACAGAAGAGCTTTAAATAGAAGTTATATTGAGGGGCCGTGTAGGAAGGGACAGGAGAAAAAAAGATTCTGGAAAGGAAGATTCAGCTACAGCTTCCCAAAAGTATGAGACAACATGTACTTCTTGGAGGTGAGGGGTACACAGTGAGGGGCACACACTGTGATGTTAGTAATAGGAAGGACAGGGATATAAAACTGGAGGTGTACCAGTGCGATCCTAGGAACAGAGGAAACGGGGATAAATGTCCTGTTTTCAGTCTGTCTACTGTATCAGAGAAGAGAGTCACACATTAAAAATAATAGTAACCAAATAGTAAATAAAGAGCAACTAAGCTGACTGTCTTCATTGGGTGAAGAGAAGTGAAGTATAAATAAACTCACACACAAAACCCTCGATCACCAAAAGAAAAACCAACCCAAAACAAAACAAAACCTAATTTAAACTAAAAATACTTATCTAAATAGCCTTGACTCCTCCCTTATACATTTAGTAGACCAAAAATAACTTGCCTTTTTTAAAGCTGAGTAATTTTTTAAAAGCATAGGATTTATACAAAGATAAGAATAAAAAAGTTTTGAAAATCAAGAAAAGCAACAAATGGGACCTAATTAAACTTAAAAGCTTTTGCACAGCAAAGGAAACTATCAACAAAATGAAAAAGACAACCCACTGAATGGGAGAAAATATTTGCAAATGGTATCACTGATAAAGGGTTAATATCCAAAATATATAAACAGTTCATACAAATCAATATGAAAAAAAACAGTAAAAAAGAGGTAGAAGACCTATTTATAGACATTTTTCCAAAGAAGACACATATGGCCAATAGGCAGGTGGGAAAATGGGCAATATAGCTAATTATTAGAGAAATGCAAATCAAAACCACAATGAGATATCACCTCACATCTCTCAAAATGATTATCATCAAAAAGTCTACAAACAACAAATGTTGGTGAGGATGTGAAGAAAAGGGAACCCTAGTACACTGTTGGTAGAAATGTAAATTACTGCAGCCACAATGGAAAATAATATGGAGGCTCCTCAAAAAACCAAAAATAGAACTACCAGATGATTCAGCAGTTCTACTCCTGGGTATATATCCACTGAAAATGAAAACACAAGTTCAGAAAGATACATACATCCCACTGTTCAGAGCAGCATTATTTATAATAGCTAGAAGCAACTTAAGTGTCCATCAACAGATGAATGAATAAAGAGGATATTGTGTGTGTGTGTGTGTGTGTGTGTATAATGCCTGAATATATATATATACACATACATACACACACATACACGAATACTACTCAGTCATGAAAAAAGAATGAAATCCTGCCATTTGCAACAATGTGAATAGACCTATAGAGCATTATGCAAAGTGAAGTAAGTCAGAGAAGGACAAATACTCTTACCACTTATACATGGAATCTAAAAAACAAAACAAATGAACATATATACAAAACAGAGGCAGACTCACAGATACAGAGAGTAAACTAATGGTTACCAGTGGGGAGTAGGGGCAAGATAGAGATTAATAAGAGATACAAACTACTATGTATAAGATAAATAAGCAACAAGGATATATAACCATTATTTTGTAATAACTTTAAATAGAGTATAATCTATAAAAATATTGACTCACTATGTTGTTTACCTGAACCTAGTATAATACTGTAAGTCAATTATACTTCAATTTAAAAAAAATTTAAAGATTGTACAGGAACATTATTATTCATAATAACCAAACAATGGATAAGTTTTGATGTATTCACACAATATAATATCATAAAGAAATCAAAATTAGTGAATTACTGCTACATGCAAAAATATATGAATCTCATACCCGAACCTTTCTTAAAGTAGCCAATTACAAAGTATCATACTATATGATTCCATCTATATAAAGCATAAAAACAAGCAAAACTAATTTAAATTGTATATTAGAAGTCAGAATAGCGGTTGCTTTGAGGAACTTGAGAGAGGAGTGGTCAAGGGCAAGGAAAGATGCTCATGGGGTACTGGTTACGTGAGTGCTCACTTTCAATAACTTAACTGAGCTACAAGCTTTTGATGTGTGCATTTTTCAATAGATTTTTTATACTTCAATTTTTAAAGCTGATTTTAAAAAGATAAAAATTCAGTCAAAATTATTTTTATCTTTTTAAGTGGCTTTATTTCTATTGTGTTATGCTACTAGAATTGTGGAGTTTGTTACAACAGGTAAAACTACCCTAATACAGAACTTTAGAGGTCATCAACATTCATTTTATAGATGAGAGAACTGTGGCCTGGAAAATTAAGGGACTTACCCAATGTCAGAGCTAGTAAGTGACAAGCTCTGGTCTGTTAGGCTGCAAATCTAGCAGGTCACCTTTTTTTTCCCTTTTTCACTATGTCTCACTGCCTCAATTTATGTATATACCAGTTAACACTCTCATCCTACTTGGCTTCAATAAATAAGCCATAATAATAGGGAGTGATATCTACTCACTCAGCAAACAATTTCATATGATATCAGCTACCCAAAAATCGCCCCTGAAATTACCCAAATGTCTTCTTGTTAACCTTGGTCATTGAGTTTGGCATACAACACTCTGAAAAATAATACTTTTCCCAAGATGAAAATTTTATTAGCTAATCCCAGGTGCTTGGCTACCCAAAAGCCACATGTATATTTTGTAATTTTTCTTACCTATTAACATAAAGATTACTGTGATTAAACCAAAATATGCCCTCTAATGTCTCTAAAAAATAGTATGAAAGAATAAAGACCTCTCTGAAACGAACATTTGAAAAAAAAATTGAACGTATGAACAAAAAAAATCACATATTTTAGCTGCTGGAAAAAGCAAACCACATAATTTTAACAATCTTTAAAGAGACCCTAGTAGCATTACTGGGTATTTCTCTCCCTGTGAAAATCTCAGCCAGAACTAGGCAGCTGTCCTAGGTTTTTAAATTAAGTGAGTCACCCAGTGGAGGCTGAGAGATGGCAAGAAAGAACCCAATCCACCTACCCACCATCTTCCCCAGCTAGGGCTGGTGTTGTGAGATATGGGAGCCAGGAACAGAGTAATCCTGGTGAGATCTGGACTTCCCACAAAGAAAACTCAGCGCAACAGGTTTATGGCATAATAATGAACCAGACTTCCCAGTCTCCGCTGTTGATCACCTTCTGTTTTCTTGTGCCTTGCTGTTATGGACTGACTTATATCCCCCTAAAATTCATATGTTAAAGCCCTAACCCTCAGTGTAACTGCATTTGGAGATAAGGCCTTAAGGGAAGTAACTGAAGTTTTAAAACTTTAAAAGGGTGGTGCCCTAATCCAATAGGACCAGGTTCCTTCTAAGAGGAGGAAGAGACAACAGAGATCTCACTCTCCCTCCTCAGGCACAAGAAAAGGCCATGTGAGGACAGCTGTCTGCAAGCCAGGAAGGGAACTCTCATCAGAAATCGAATCGGCTGGCACCTTGATCATGGACTTCTAGCCTCCTGAATTGTGACAAAGTAAATGTCTGTTGTTTAAGTCACCCAGCCTATGGCAATTTGCTATAAAAGCCTGAGCAGACGAATACACTTGCCAACCTGGACAACTGTATTGTTGCCAAATCATCTCCAGGCAAAATCCTCCCTTGGTGTTATTTGCACTTTCAGAGGGAGTACTTAGAGATCCAAAAGTCTTCAGTCTCTACACAGCTTGACTCCTTAAGGGTGAAATTCCAGGCACCATGACAGACCTTGCAGGGAGTTAGGCATAGGAAATGGACTGGCAGGTTTGGATAGGGACAGATCAGAGAAACTTAAATGTCCATCTAAGAAGTGGAGAATTTACTTCAGAGACAATGATGACTCACTGAAGGTTTCTGAGAAGGAGGTACGCCCGAAGCTTTACTTCAGGGCGATAACTCTGCCAGCAGTGCAAAAGATTTTTATTATTACTATTAATTTCAGTGACTTTTATAATAGCTAGCATTTATTGAGCACTTACTCTTTGCCAAGCACTCTATATGCATTATCTCCATTTAATTAAGTGGGAGAAAGACTGAAATGGACCAAAAAGATTACTGGGTTTTTTCAATAGAAAACTAGGCATGAGTCAGGTTATAACTTTTTTTTTTTTTTAGCTTTTCTACAACTCTGTGAGATGTAGAAAACATAACAATGCAAATAAATTTGTCAGTTGAAATGCAAATGAAATGTGCCTAGTGCAATTGATTACTGCCTTGTGGATAAAGTCAGTTTGCACCTATTTTTAAATTCATTTTTAAATTTATTTCGGCATTCCTTATTGCCTCTATCACGTGTGGTTCTTTGAATTCTCCTTTAAGTCAGTTGTATCATCTTACTGCTTCCCTTTAAAATTAATGAGTTATATAAAATCTTTGACACTTGTTCATTTTATATTTGTATGTCATGATTTTACCATTTAATAATTCTCACAACAACTCTGTGAAATTAGTACTATTATTATCACCAGCTTACAAAGAAACTGAGGTTCCAAGAAAGAAAGTAATCTGCCAAGGTTACACAGTGACCTTTAAACTAGGTTAGGGATGGGAAGACTACCTGCTTTACCAGACCACCAGATTACCATCCTCATGCCCAAACGCTAGAACTTGTCTCTGAAGTCCTCCCCATCCCCTCTCTGCTGAGTGAGAAGTCCCCCTCCTGTATCATACTGTCCACTGTCCACAGCATTTCCACCATCAACTCAGCCATCTGACTGAGTAATCCCTGTAAACTAGTAATGGAAAAGTAATGGCAAGAATGGATGTTCTGTAGCTGGGATTTAGAATGACAGCATCTCCATCTTTTCTGCATGTCCTGTCAGTCACCACCTCTTGGGCATATGTAGGTGGAGGATGGCTGTAGGACAGGAGGAATGGGCATCAAAGGTGACCATTGGCTCTGTCTGCTAATAGACTAACACTGACCACCACCATGAATAGAAGCTCTACCTCTCTGCTTCTAATGACAGCAACTGGAAGTATTAAAGGTATTGCTCCTAACAGTGATTCCTAATCCCTTTCACATACCCCCAGTACCATGGATTTACAAAAGAAATGCTGTCAGCCTTACAAAATGAAATCATATGATGACAATGAAAATTCCCTGAAAGTGTATAACACTGTATGTTTTAAGCCCTTTCATACCTATTATTGTGAAATAGCCTTGGGAAGTCAGCCAAATGTATATCATCATCTCCATTTCACAGCTGAAGAAATTAAGTTCTACATAGATGAAGTGACTCACCCCAAGTCAGCTGGGAAGATACTGCAAAAACTGGATTCCCTTCCTTAATCCAGATTAGGTTTTTCTCCACTACCCTAGACTGCCCCTCCTCTATCTTTCTTCCCCGGTCACCACTCCACACACATGGTATTTATTTTGGCCCATGTCAGCAGTCCAGTAAGCACAGTCTCTCAGCTGACACTCATCCCCAAGCCTACTGCTCTAGGCTAATTCCTCCTCCTCCTCTGGGGAGTAATTTGCATGTCCCTTCTTCCACTGTCCTGGACTAGATTAGTTGTCCCCTCTCACTTGTTCTCATGGTAACCTACACTTCTCTAGAGACCATTCATTACACTACCATGTAATCGCCTCTTTCCTTGTCTAAATCGAGAGCTCTGTAAAGGCAGGAACGTGGCACACGGGGAATGATCAACACATGCCTATCAAGTGTTGAAAAGAACCCAGATGTTGCCTCAGAACAGATGCAAGGTCAGGTCTGACCCAGGTCTTCCCTATCAACTCGTACATAAACCAACAGCTGGGCTCAGGCGGGGCTTTTAGTGAAGCTGAGCAGGCAAGTTTTCTGAATTTCCAACAAGTCATGTTTTCTAAAAGAAACCAAAACGTGCCCCCTCAGGGCCAGCCTTTCCCCAGGCCCAAATATATTCCCAAAAAGCAAATTAAGCTCTTCAGAAAACTGTTTTCCATGTTGCAACCCAGCAAGGTGCCACTTGTGCCTTCAGGGAAGGCAAATGATAAACATTTTGTCCTCAGCTGTGTCACTAGTGAAACGGGACGAGTTAGGCCTCCCGCCTTGGTTGGAAGGGAACATAAATTTGAACTGAATTCGCTCTCCTGCCTCTGAGATCTAGCTTCTTTCTGACTATCCAGATGCCCCAGTCTTCAATAACAACAGCTAATATTTTTTTAACTCTTCCCAGATGCTGGGCACTGCTCTTAGCACTTGAGATGTATCAATTCATTTAATCCCCACAACAATCCTATGACGTGGGTACCATTATTATCCCTATTTCACAAATGAGGAAACTGAGGCACAGAATGATTGAAAAACCTACCACGGTCACACAGCTAGTAAGGAGTAGAGTGGAGATTCAACACTAAGCAGTCTGGCTTTAAGAATCAGTCAGTCCTTGAGGACCAGTTTAGGCCCCACCAGCTTAGGACCCACATTCTCCAAGAAGCCTACCTCACCACTCTAGCCCGGATATAAATCCTGCTCCTCTGACGAAGTGCTCCAGCTATTATTTTTAGAACAATTTATTTAGGAATTAATTCCCCATCTGGTGTGCTTCTATGAAAGTCAAGACCAAAAGATGGTGTCCCCTCTCTTCCCCTCAGGCCCAGATGAGGGTCTTCACCATGCATAGTATTTTGTCGTTACAAAGGGGATGAAGGGGATAGAAGGTCAAGGGAAGAAGGGCCAGATATGCAAAAGGAGAGCTAGATTATTCCTGGCTAAGAGGACGCTTGTCACTCAGCAGAAGAGGCTGGGTATATTCCTGAGGGAAAATCTCTGCAAGATCACCAGCAAGTTAGCTCTGAGAAGAGAGACACCTCTAGTGTTTCTCACTGACTCGAAAAACCAAAACAAAATGTGCCCTGCCCTCTGTCAGATCAGACAAGAGCCCTGAAGCATCACAAGGAGGCCGTGGAACAAGAGGTTAAGCTCTGGGCCCCAGAGCCTGTTTCCTCATCTCCATTTGATAAGTGCTTCATAATTAATGATGTGGAGATGACAATCTCTCTCCTATTAGGCCGATTCTTTTGCAGAAATCAAGAGTCTGTCAGAGGAAATCCTTTTGGGCAGAGACTGTTTAATCATCTTCATTACCATCATCATTATCGTCATGATAGATAACAGTGATTGAATTCTTATGAGCGAGGCGCTGTATATGAATTATCACGGCTCATCCTCCTATCCACGGAAAACCTTTATTAAATACTGGATGGCACAGACACTGAGTCCTCACATTCAACCAAGCTAGCGCCTGTCTTCAGATGGTTTTATTTCAGGCAGCCCAGCAGAGGACCTGCATAAGGTCGAACAAAACCTCTGACATGAGCATTACTGAAAAACAAGGTTTCTACATCACTGGCAGCAGGATCTATAATGGCCTAAGGAATGGGTTTGAATCCTTCCTCAGCTACGCACTGGCTATGTGACAATAAACAAGTTACCCAATCTCTCTGAGCCTCAGTTTCCCCAAAGATAAAATAGAATGTCTCACCAGAGCTGTGATGATCAAAGGATACAATGGCTGAGAACACCTAATACAGTGAGCCCCCAGGAGAGAGACCCCCCCAAGAGAGGCCCACTCCTCCTCCCTATGCAGGTATGCAGCCCCCTTTACATATAAATGCCTTGCTGACCAATTCCCCCTATTCTTTTTTTTAACCATACAAAGCTATTACATTATTATTGACTATCTTTCCCAAACTATGCATTTCATACCCGTGATTCATCTTGTAACTGGAAGTTAGTACCCCTTAATCTTCCTCCCCTATTTCCCTCACCCCATTGAGATCAACTTTTAGAGAAATCTAAAATTCTTCCCTGACTTAGTCAACAGAAAAAAAAAAGTATATCTTTTCAGCTTTTCCTGATATCCTTCATCTTGATATTGATTTTAGCCTGGTTTTGATACGGATTATTCTATGGTATCATAACTGAGGTGGAAGACAGCTTCTACACTGAGCGCCTCCCGACTGCTGACTCTGCTACCTTCTTCCTCTTTTCAGGAACTTCTCAGACTGTCCGTTTCAAGCAGCACTCCCACCCTCCGTTTCCATTCTCCCTCTCTACCACTTTGCCTCAGGAAATCTCAATTTTCATAAAACTGTAACTCCAAGCAGATCCCAGCCAGGAGAAGCCCCCGCGGCCTCTCCTATGGAGGGATATTCACAGGCTTTCTGCCAGCTACTCTCATTTGTCCTTAGAGGTCTTTGGATCCCACTGCCCTATTTGTGGATGTTTTTCAGGTTGTTGAAATGCTCCCCCACCCCAAAATTCAGGGGACACGAGCCATGGTTGTTACTGAATACATACATAACTTACAGCTTTTAATAGACTCTCCAGAACCACACTCCGTGTAACTATTTCAGCATCTCTTTGTCCCACCTCTTCCTGAAAACGTAGGGGTGGTCTATGTGGACCTGTCACATTGTGGTGACAGTGGCTGATTGTGGGACATTGCTCCTAGCTTCAGCACTAGGATGGTGGGAGAGATTTATAAACTTATTTTTCATTTCCAGCATCAGGTCAAGAGCCTCTGAGTAAAGAGTATGATATAATAGCTTCTGATAAAACTGACAGTGTAAAGTAGACAAAGTAAACAAACAAAGTTAGGTTCATAAAGTAGATTTCATTATCTGGAAACATGTCCTTTGAAGATGCTGAAACATTATCATTAGGTCTCTATCGAATACTGTTTTTTCTTTATGTATTTAAAAAGTTTAACTTATTTAAACTAAAAAACAAACAAACCAACAGTTCACTCATTTTTCCCACTCCTGCCTCTGGCAACCACCAATCTGTTCTATCTATGAGCTGTATCTATGAGCTGTTTTTTTGTTTTCTTTTCAAGATTCCATATATAAGACAGATCATTAGGTATTTGTCTTTCTCTGACTTATTTTACTACTGAAGATGATCCCTCAAGGTCCATTCACTTGGTCACAAATGGCAAGGTTTCATTCTTTTTTTTAATGTCTGAATAATAGTTCATTGTGTGTGTGTATGTATGTATGTATGTGTATAGATATATACATATATATAAAACAATTTCTTTATCCATTCATCAATGTATACTTATGTTGTTTCCATAACTTGGCTATTGTAAAAAATGCTGTAATTAACATGAAAGTGCATATATCTTTTCAAATTAGTGTTTTCTTTTTTGGGGGGATAAATACCCAGAAGTTGAATTGTGGACTATGTGGTAGTCCTGATTTTTTGAAGAACCTCCACCACTTACCATAGTGGTTGTTTCCATTTACATGCCACAAACAGTGCACAAGGGCTACCTTTTCTCCACATCCTCACCTATACTTGCTATTTCTAGTTTTTTTGAAAATGGCCTTTCTAATAGGTATGAGGTAATATCTCACTGTGGTACTGAGTTGCATTTTCCTGGTGATTAATGATTTGGAGCATCTTTTCATGTACCTGTGGGGCATCTGCATGTCTTCTTTGTAAAAATGTCTATTTCAATCCTCTACCTATTTTTTTAATTGGATTGCTTGTTTTATTGCTACTGAGCTGCATAACTTACTTTTATTTTGGATATTAGTCCCTTATCAGATATATGATTTACAAATATTTCCTTCCATTCAGTAGGTTGCCTTTTCATTTTATTGATGGTTTCCTTTGCTGTGCAGAAGCTGTTTAGCTTGATATAGTAGCAGTTGTTTACTTTTGCTTTTGTTGTCAGATTAAAAAAATCATCACCAAGACCTATGTCAAGGAGCTTATCATCTATTTTTTTTCTAGGAGTTTTATGGTATCAAGTCTTACTTTTTTTAATCCATTTTGAATTAATTTTTGTGTATGGTATAATATTGTGGTCCAGTTTCATTCTTTTTCATGTGGCTGTCCAATTTTCCCAACACCATTTATTAAAGAAACTTGTTCTTTTCCCCAGTGTACATTCTTGTATATCCTTTTCTCCATTGTATATTTCCCCACTGTACATCCTTTGTCATAAATTGACCATATATGAGTGGGTTTACTTCTGGGCTCTCTCTTCTGTTTCACTGAT
This sequence comes from Vicugna pacos, assembly GCF_048564905.1. Classification (NCBI taxonomy): domain Eukaryota; kingdom Metazoa; phylum Chordata; class Mammalia; order Artiodactyla; family Camelidae; genus Vicugna; species Vicugna pacos. The sequence goes on from NC_133001.1 coordinate 25,757,972, forward strand.
GTATTTCTCTGTTTTCATGCCAATACCACTCTGTTTTAGTTACTACAGTTTTGACATAAACTTAAGACAAGACACTATAAACCTCCTAGAAGAAAACATAGGCAATACATTTTCCAACAAAAATCTTAGCAGTGTTCTAGGGCAGTCTACCAAGGCAACAGAAATAAAAGCAAAAATAAACAAATGGGACCTAATTAAACTTACAAGCTTTTGCACAACAAAGGAAACTGTAAACAAAACAAAAAGACAACCTATGGAATGGGGGAAAATATTTGCAAATGATGGGACTGGCAAAGGCTTACTTTCCAGAATATACAAACAGCTCATACAACTCAATAACAAAGAAATAAGCAACCCAATCCAAAATGGGCAGAAGACCTAAACAAACATTTCTCCAATGAAGACATACAAACAGCCAATAAGCACATGAAAAAATTCTCATTATTGCTAACTATTAGAGAAATGCAAAATCAAAACTACAATGAAATATCACCTTATCCCAGTCAGAATAGCCATCATTAAAAAGTTCACAAATGATAAATGCTGGAGAGGGTGCAGAGAAAAGGAAACCCTCCTACACTGCTGGTGGGAATGTAGTTTGGTGCTGCTATTATGGAAAACAATACAGAGATTCCTTAGAGGGGAGGGTATAGCTCAAGTGGTAGAGTGCATGCTTAGCATGCAAAAGATCCTGGTTTCATGCCCCAGTACCTCCTCTAAAAATAAATGAGTAAACCTAATTACCTCCCCTTAAAAAATAAACTTAAAAAAAAAAGAGAGAGAGAGAGATTCCTTAAAAAACTGAAAATAGACTTATCCTATGATCCACCAATCCTACTCCTGGGCATACATCTGGAGGAAACTGATTCAAAAAGATAATTGCACCCCAATGTTCATAGCAGCACTATTTATAATAGCTAAGACATGGAAACAACCTAAGCATCCATTGACAGATGACTGGATAAAGAAGTTGTGGTATATTTATACAATGAGATACTACTCAGCCATAAAAAATAAACTAATGCCATTTGCAGCAACATGGATGGCCCTAGAGAATGTCATTCTAAGTGAAGTAAACCAGAAAGAAAAAGAAAAATACCACATGATATGACACATATGTGGAATCTAAAAAAAAAAAAAAAAAAAAAAAGATGAATGAAATTATTTATAAAACAGAAACAGACTCACAGACATAGAAAACAAACTTATGGTTACCAGGGGGAAGAGAGTGGGAAGGGATAAATTGGAAGTTCGAGATTTGCAGATTCTGACCGGTATATATAAATTAGATAAACAAGTTTAGACTATATAGCACAGGGAACTATATTCAATATCTTATAGTAGCTTACAGTGAAAAATATGAATATATATGTATATTCATGCATGACTGAAGCATTGTGCCATATACCAGAAATTGATACAATACTGTAAACTGACTATACTTCAATTAAAAAAAAGAAGTTATGGTATATTTATACAATGGAATACTGCTCAGTCATAAAATATGACAATACCATTTGTAGCAACATGGATGGACCTGGAGATTGTCACTTTAAGTGAAGTAAGCCAGAAAGAGAAATACTGTATGACATCATTTATATGTGGAATCTGAAAAAAAAAAACAAAAACAAATGAACTTATTTACAAAACAGAAACAGACTCACAGACATAGAGAAATTGTAATTACCAGAGGGGAAGAGGAGTTGGAGGAATAAATTGAGAGTTCAAGATTTTCAGATACTACTATATATAAAATAGATAAACAGCAAAGTCCCACTATATAGCATAGGGAACCATATTCAATATCTTATAATAGCCTATAATGAAAAAGAATATGAAAAGGAATATATATATATGTATGTATAACTGAATCACTATGCTGTATACCAGAAATTAACAGAACATTGTAAACTGAATATACTGCCACCTAAAATATACTTTGAAATCAAGGAGTGTGATGCCTACAGCTTTGTTCTTCTTTCTCAAGATTCTTTTGCCTGTTCAGGGTCTTTTATGGTATACAAATTTTAGGATTTTTTGCTCTATTTCTGTGAAAAATGACACTGGAATTTTGATAGGAATTACATCAAATCTGTAGATTGCCTTGGGTAACATGGATATTTTAATAATAGTAACTCTTCTAATCCACGAGCAAGGAATATCTTGCCATTTGTTTGTGTCTTCTTCAATTTCTTTCATTTATGTCATGTAATTTTCAATATTCACGTCTTTCACCTCCTTAGTTAAAACTTATTCCTAGGGATTTTATCCTCTGGATGGAATTATAAATGGGATTGTTTTAATTTCTCTGCTAGTTCATTATTAATTTATAGAAACTCAATAGATTTTCATGTATTGATTTGGCAACTGACTTAGTAATTCTAACAGTTTTTTGATGAAGTCTTTAGAATTTTTTATACATCTCATCTGCAAATAGTGACAATTTGACTTCTTCCTTTCCAATTTATGATGCCTTTTATTTCTTTTTCTTGCCTAATTGTTCTGGCTAGGACATCCAATATTATATAACTTCTTTTATTTTCCCTTGGACATGCATTAGTTACTATTCAGTTCTTAAGCCTTTGGGGAGAAAGAGACAAAGTACAAGAAAGACAGCTTTATGATAATCCCCACTTTTTCTTTATGTTCCCAAATACTTGGTGTTGGCATATACAGCTAAAACTGAGTATAGTTCTGAAACCTGTAACAGTTCTCCCTTTCAGTGGCAGACAAGTCGTGACTGAAATCCAAAGCAAAGAGAGGTCTTTTTAACAGTCCTCACTTGAAGTGTTTCCTCTTCCTCTTTGCCTGTGCGAATAAAACCCATGTTTGCAGGCCCAGTTAAGATTATACTTTCCAAGAAGCCTTCCCTGACCAGCCCAGTGCACAGTGACCAGTCCTCCTCTAAACACGTGGTTCTTACTCATCATACCATTCAGTTCACAGTTACTCATCTGGACCCCTAAGACCATCTTGCAAGGTTGCCTCCTACTTTAAGTGAGAACTTCCCTTATTGTTCCACCCTCCCTCTGACCACAAATAGAATTTACACTACCTACACATTTTACTGTTCATCTTCTTGGATAATTAATTGGTAGAGACGTCTGTCCCAACCCCTTCCCCACCATCTATTTAAGTAATTAACACTTAAGGCTTTCTGGTTCAGGTTGTACAGAGTGGCACACCTAGTGGCTGCACCCTGGGGAAAGTGGATCCTCCCCCAAACCCACCCACCCACCCAGAGACCACAGACATAGGTGAAGTTGCTGACAGCTGAAAAGCTCTTGCCTCCTACTGCCCTGCTATCTCCAGGGCAGAATTATTCAGTTGGTTTGGGTGCACAACTAACTCTGAGTCAAAATAAAACTCCAGGCCCCAAAGTGAAGAGCTAATAAATCCTTAATGAATAAGACCTTCTAAATTGAGTTGCTTTTATGAGGCAATTTGTGAGCACTCTGGCTTTTTCTACTAGGGCAGCAAACTGCAACTATAAATATTAACAAGATGGTAGATGGAGCTAGGGGTGTGGGGCAGAAAAATTGGGGATCAAACATTGTTCCTAAACAGGATTGTCCAGTTTAGTGGGGTTCCTTCTCACTGCCCCTTGCTCACTAATCTAGGCTGCTTTTAGGGAAATATAACTCCAGGAAAGACAGAGCAACCTGCATTCGGGTGGAATATAACAGCATCTCATTGTGCTAAAACCATGGGAGTGTGGATATTATTAATTCTAAGGATGATTGACAACTTGAGGGTGTGTGTCCAAGAAAGATTCTCCCACTGCCTGCTTGTGGAGTAGGGTGTGTGTGCGTGTGTGCACGCGCGTGCGTGCTTGGGGGTCAGTGATGAGAAGGGCTGTTGCTGTTTTGTTGGTTTGTTTCCATGAATAAAACATAGGGCACTTTAATTTTTTGAGGGTTCAAATAATTTAAAATGTTTTTATTTCAAATAACTCATTTGGCAATAGTTCTATATGCCAAAGTGAAAGGAGTTACAGGAAGGCAAAAAGGAGAACAGACAGGAGGCCCACTAACAGAGCGAGTTTAGGATCTGAGTGTTTCTGAGATCAACTACTATCTCTCTAGAGCTCTCCGCATAGTAATTTCACAAGAGTAAAGGTTACAGAGAGAGAGTTATGTGCCATGCGGATTACGTATTTTCTGTCATGTTGCTATTAATCCCCCATTACAGATGGGAAAACTAAGGCCCAGGAAAAAAGCCACCTGCTCAACCTTACACAATTTGCAATTTCAATGGTAGAGATTCAACCCTAAGTCACTTTACCCCGGGAATAGGGTTCCTAACCCCCGTGTGGTACTGCTTTCCACTGTAAGGAGCCAACAGACCAAAGCATGGAGGTTCTGAAGGTGTTTGAGCCTCCTCAGTGCTCTGTAGTTGAGGCCCCCACTCCAAGAGTGGAGCTCTCTGCTAGGCAGGGTGCCTGCAACGCGGGAGGCGTTTCTTGGCAGTGGGAACCTCCCCTGGGACTTTCCAGCCCTGGTCATCAGGCCATCTGCACTTGTCCCTGGACCCTGCCCCCAAGAGCTGCATAAACACAGTCCATCTTTATACTCGACTTTAACAGAACACAGTAATGTAAGGCACGAGGAGCTGAGAAAAGGCCAAGTCAGGGCCATGAAGGAGGACGAGCTTTGGAGGTTATGCAGTGTGAGTCAAAACATTCACATCCCAGGAAGCCTCCTCCTGCACCTGGGTGGGCCCTGTGCCCTTGCCGAGTGCCTGTGGATTAGGGACTCGGGCTGATGCCAATCCAAGGAGACTGCAGCACTCACATGGGGTCAAAGCCTCAGCCAAAGGATTCTATCACCACAGGGGCCATCATGTGCCCTTTCTTCCATCCACTTACCCCACACTGTGCCCCACTCACCTCTGCCCTTTTGGACTGTGTCACCTCCAAACCTCACTGCTTTGTGGTTGGTGTAGCAGGTACCCTCACATCAACTTCTGGCAAGTCTCCTGTGTCTGCCCTTAGCAAAGCAGCCTATTTGAAGAACGACAGCCGGGTTCAGATGGATCATGCACAGGTTATTAGAACAGCGTTCTTTCTGCTGCAGTTGTGACAGAGGTGCCATAGATACCAGAATATCACAGGAAGTGGTAGGCAGACCGCCCAAGCAGACATGCAGAGTGTGAGAATTTACAAAGAGAATGATGGACAACTTGGTCCATGATGTGTGGATCAACAAGATCAAGGATACAAAACCGGGTTAGAGAAGGATTTTAAGAGAAGCTGGTTGAGAGACTTCCTTGGAGGGAGGGGTTATGAGCTGTGATTCTCTGCTCCCATCTTCGGGGACAGGGACGTGCTGCCTCTAACAATTCACCTGGAGAAGGCTCCAAGGCAACCACTCAGGATGCGCTGAAGCATGATGTCTGCACCCAGGGGTGCTGGGCCGGTGCCTGGCTCACTTCTAGAAAGATCACAAGGATTACAGACTGAGGTCTGATTCCTGCCCAGGAAACATAGGAGCTAAGAAAAGGGCACCTGCTTGGTGAGGCGGAGAGAGGCTGCTGCTTTCGGGCGCACCTGTCCTGCCAGGGGCATGGCAGCTCTCCCTTCAGCCACATGTGCGCCCCTGACAAAAGAAAACTGTCATGAGGTCATCATGGGCCCTGAGCGGTGGCCTGTGGATGGGGAGACCTCAGCTGGAAGAGGCTGGAGGTGTACACAACGTCCAGGAGCTGAGGAAGGAATCCCAAGGGGATACCTGGACTAGGATGGGGAAAGGCACCCAGCAGGGAAACCCCAAAGAGCTTATGAACAGTACTCACAGAGAAATGCTTCCTTAACCACTTTCTATGACCCAGAAAGGATGCAACCACCCAGCCACCGAAAACTAGATACCCCCTCCCCTCTTCTTATACCAATCCTGGGGGCATCAAAACAGCAACAGAGGCTGAGGTGAGCAGAGGTGACACACAAGGCGAGGTCTCTGTTCCCACAGGAAGACTTACAGAGAAACACAGGTCCAGTCGTGGGGGCAGGCAGGAGACTGGTTCATGTGGCCAGGTTCAGGCTTTTAATACTTGCTTTGGACCAGACATTCTAATTCCTGAATCGAGTTATGTAACTCATAGAGTCCACTGGACTGTGTTTCCTGGGATGAGTAGAAAAGCTGTGGAGCCTGACTGAATAGTCCTTCCAGGGGCAGATGAAGAGCTCCCCACTGAGTTCCATCTAAACATAGGTGATGTGTTGTTCTCCCTTGCACGGAAGTCCTGCTTCTTCCACACTGATCATAAATCAACACAGCGAGAGCACACTTGCCGCTGGGTCCACCAGGACAGGTAGAACAAAATAGTCCATGGGTTCTCTCTCCATCCCAAACAGGTTCTCCTGTCCTTCATTATCCCACATCCTCCCATAAGCACACCGCCTGACGGCAGTTTTCCGAAAAGCATTCACGGAGACAGTTACTACCTGGGGGATCCAAAGGGGGACTGAGGACGTTAATCTCCCCCACCTGCTTTCAAAGCCCTCATTGGGCTCTGTGGGGTATGATTTGGGGCTGCTCCCCAGAAACCCTCCCACTCCTCAAACGTCTCCCCCTCATCTCTCTCCTTGGCCTGCCCCATTGTAGAAATCTCATCATTCCTTTGTCATAGTCACGTGTTAGAATTCAAATATCCTGCGAAAGGTAAGATTTTTGTTCAACATTCACACATTACTGTGAATTTCTATCTTTCTCAAAATTTTAACTTATGATAATTATTTACCATTATCACAAGTGTCATGAGTAAAACAAAGTAATTATAACACTGAATATGCTTTTTAAAAAATGCACATGCCCTCCAGAACTTCTGACCCTTCTTCCAAGAGGGCTCACACACCCACCATACCCCATCATCTTGGAAAACTGGCTGAGAACATGGTGTAGAAAGCAAAAAAAGTGAAACTGCTTGGTACTGGCTGGTCAGCGTGTAGGGGAAACGGGAGTGATACAAAGATTGTATCAAAATAATGGGGTGTCATCTGGGAAAAGCAGTCTTAGGCCAAGGAGATGCAGGAGCCATGTTAAGACCTTAGGGTTTAATTTTCTAACTCCTGCTACAGAACCATAAGTTTTTCTAAAAGGATAGAGAATGACATGTTTGGATTTGGGACTGTAAAATTCTGCCTCATAAAATAGCATGCCAGCTCTTATTATATAATTCATTGCTCAGCTACAAAGGTGTTTGGGGAAACCAGCTGGGGATTAGAGCAGGGAGGAAGCAGCTTTGAAATCAGGCAGTCCAGCACCTCCTTACAAGCTGCATGACCCTGGGCACATTCCCTACCTTCTTTAGGCCCATTTTCTCATCTGTACAAATGGGATAAAAATAGACACCCTGAATGTCTGCTGTGAAGCTTGCAGCATCACTAGAAAATGTGTCAAGCAGAGTGCACAGCACACATAATGGTTGATGTCATTTTCAGCAATTTGTAGGAAGGATCACGGAAGCTTTACCTGCAGACTTGCATACCAGGAGAAACAAAAAATGAGGGCTTGAGGACCCCAAAAGGGAAAAGATAAGGTAAGTAGGGGCTTCCCTGGGGGTACTGATGGTGACGCAGCCCTGCAGCCACCTGCCTGCAGTGTGACATCAGCGTGAGCCATCAGGCAGTGACCCCCAAGCAGAAGCAGTTTCGCCTTTATTGTTTTTGGATCTTAGGAGATAATCACCCCAAAGAACCTGGGGTAATCCCCGCCCCATCTCATCTAGATCAACCCCTAAGGGAAGGGGTTGTGGGGGAAACCAAAAGGGCTGAGGAGCTGCAAAGGCAAGAATCATGGACAGAGGAAATGGGAAAGCCACAAAAAACTGTCTTTGTCAGTTTCACAGTCCTGCTGAGGCCTCTCTCCTCCCATTGCCACTGCCCTCCCCACCCCCACCTCACCCAGACACATACAGAAGTAATTAGAGTCACACAAAGCCAGTCTTGTCACACTCCAGGCCAGGAACTGACAGGCTGTTATCTGCACCCGGCTGGCTACTCGCAGGCACTAACAGGATGGAATCCCGCTATCTCCGCCATCTTCCCTTATCTACAGCCCCAGGTGGCAGCAACCCTAGCGGGATGCCTCCAGTTCGGCCTCTGATGAGCCCAGGCCCAGCAGGAACTGTCCTGTTCCTAACTGGGAGTCTCTCACCATGCTGCTTAGGGCTCCAGAGTTAGGACTCCTCCTTACTGGAGGGCATTGGGTCTGGGGGGGATGCAAAGGAAAGACACGGCTGATGCCCCTGGACTGAGAAGATGAGAAGAGGAGCCTGATATGCTACTTTCCAGGGCAGGCCGTCTGCTGGGGGAAGCCAGTCCCATGATTTCAACCTGACAGTGATTCTGAGGCTGTTTCGCAGCTTAGCAGAGAAACACAGACTTACCTGCTCCCTCTCTGGTTCCCAGCCACCGCAGGGAGCCTCTCCCTCCACCCTTCAGTGTGAAGATTCTAGGAAGTTCCCACGCCTGTCCTATGCCTGTTATTTTTGCACTATAATAGACATTATCTTATTTAAGGCAAGGAAGGCATTTTTGTATTAGTATTATAAAACCTTTCAACATAGGCGTAATTATATGTATTTTACATGTGGGAAAAGTGAAGGTTCTGGATGTTAATTAATATGCCCCGAATCATAAGATTAGTAACAGTAAGTGACGATTTTAACCAAGTTCGCCTGCCTGCAAAGTTGGTACTCCCTACAACAATAAACTATCCTCCAATACCAGGATACAGACAAGAACATGAGTGAACATGACTCCCAAATCCAGGGCAATTGGGTGATATCCACTCCTCTCTGAAGCCCCAGGAAAGCCTCTTTGAATTGACGACAACGCTAAGCTTCTGTGCTACAGGTTAAGTCTCGTACCTTCTGGGGAAGTCAGTCTGTTGGCCCCTGGGACAAGGATAAATAACCGACCACAGTGCTCTCCTTCGACAATGTACAGCCATTGCTGGCAAAAGCGCCCAAACTAGGACCGTATCTCACAGCCTACCTTGTACTCTGGATGGCGCCACGGTTACTCTTGTCAGTGGAATGTGAGCAGAAGCAAAGTCCACCAGATATGGGCTACTGTTTTTAAAAATTAAATGCACTCTCTTCTCTGTTTCTTTCCCCTCCTCTTGGTCAAAAGTAGAGGGTGCCATGACATGCTGGTGGTTCCCAACCTTAACTACACATTAGCATCACCTGAGGCTTTAAAAAGCATTCCCAATGTGAAGGCCACACCAGAAACCAATTAAATCAGAATCTCTGGGGTGGGAACCAAGAATCTGTTTTTAAAGCTGCACAAGAAGCTGAGATTGAGAACCACTGCCCTAAGGGAATGCTGAAGCCACAAGATGGAAAAAACCTGAGCCTCTGAATGCTGCAAGGAGAAAACCCACCCACCGACAATCATCACGTGCATTCGACATGCATTTAACTGTTAATGAGTGAGAAATAAGCTTCTAGTGTGTTGTAAGCTGCAGATACTTTGGGGGTTTTAGTTCTTATAGTTACCAGTAACTAATGTAGCCCATGAGGAATCCAGACTTTACTCTTTATTCCAAAGGAAACTTAATATGCTTCTCACTGGTACTATCTACCATGGGGCTGAATCCCGAATGCCTGGAAACTAAAAGACCCCTGTCTGTGTCCAGGGACCCATGTGAGCAAGCCAAACCATTCTGAAACAGCAAGTGTGCAACAGGGCGCGTCCCCAAAGTACAAATATTGCTTCCAATACCTTCTCATTCATTATCTTGTTTCATCCTCATAAAAGCCCAAAGAGGAAGACCTAAGTGATGTGATGATACCATTTACAGATGGAGAAATTGTGACCCAGAAAGGAAAACTGGCTTAGCCAAAACTTACATGGCCAAAGAGCAGCAGAGCCAAGTCTAGAGTTCAGTTTTCTAACTTTTCCACAATACCCTGAAACTCTGATCCTTTCTTTGGAGTCCCAAGATAGAAGACAGGAACTAATTTGCCATGGACAGGGCCAAACTTAGGATTTTTCTCAGAATGCTGTATGGTGGCATTAGATCCTGGAAAGAAGGATCAGGTACAAACCTTACCAGTAACCCCATGGCCAGATACAGGGCAAGTTTATAAGCTCTGATGTAAGGGACAGTCTATTCAACAAGATGTAAATCCCATCACTGGGGCATCCTCCTCCCTTTGGGGACAAGTATCATGTTTTCCAAAGTCTTCTGCTGCAACCCTAGGGTCCCCTTGGCATTGAGTCCCTGCCATCCCAGGGTAATGAGTTTCAGAAGCTTCCCCCAACTCCCAGCAGGAGACACCTGAGAAAGTGGAAGACTTGTTTAAAACAAAAACAAAAACAAACAAACAAACAAAAACACTGCTCATTTCAATTCCACAAGGTTGCCAAGGACTGAACTTGCAGCCTGCCCTATTAGGTGACAATATGGTGCTGAGTGGAAGGTATGTGGCAAATAAAAGGGGCCTAAGGTTGCATAATGAGAAACCTGGAGGTCATAGTCATGTCCCTTGTGATGTCAGTCACATCCCTGTGGCTTACATCCAACTAAGGCTTAAACAGCAATGCAACCCCAGTGGAGTTCATTCCCTTTAGCAATGCAATCTGTTCACACTGCTTACTAGACTGTGTCTTGGCTCTTCACCGAGGTCATTGGGACCAAGAAAATGCACTGGGAAGTACCCTCAAAAGTTTTGTCTAGGTCATCTCCAATCTCCAATGTCCCTAGTGAAAGAAATGATTCAGATATGACCTTAAAGTCTGCTGTCACAGGGCCACCACACTGCACAACTCCAATGGCACCATTCCCATCAAAGTCTACATTTATGGCACCCCCTAGAGTTGTGCAGTGCACAGCCCACACAGCAAAACACTTCCAGCCTCACCCCTGCCTCCTCTCTGCAGGAAATTGTATCTCATCTACCTGAATGTGAACTCACTCTAAAAGACAGGAATTTGCTGACTTGAGAGATGCCAGGTACCAACACTAAATGAAAATTAGGCAACATCCCAAAGGAACAGAAAACTATCTCCTCCACTCACCCAGCACTGGGTAATGCTCTAAGATACATTATATCAAAACTGAGTTATTGACTCACAAGTTTGTTTTCCTCCTCAGATTACGAGCCCCCTGAGGTCAGAGACTCTAACCCATCACAGCAGTTGGCACAGAGTCTGGCACATAGTAGGTGCTTAATACACCTTTTTTGACAGATGGATGAGTGAGCAGATGCATTCATTTATGAATTCATTAAGTGCTTATTCTATATCAAGCTCTGTTCTAGATACCGAGGATGCAAAAGTAAATAAAACAGGCAAAAATCCCATCCCTGCCCACACAGAGCTTTTATTCCAAGAAGTATTACATTTCTCACTCAGAAATTGAGTGGAATAAATAAATGAGTAAAAGCTCTGAATAAGTTTAGGTCTGCAGTGGTGGGGAGGGGGGACAGTATTTGTACAATAACAGTCAACAGTTACTATGCATAAACACACATCAAGGGTTGAATCCCTATAATCTAGGAGGCAGTGTGGTGAACTGGTTAAGAGCATGGCTACAGAATTTTACTGTCAGAGTCATACTCAACTCTGCCATTTGCTAACTATGTGACCTTGGGCAAGTGACTTAATTCCTCTGAGCCTCAGCTTCCTCAGCCACCAAATGGGGATAGTACAGTTACTGTGAGGGACTGAATTATGTAATTCCCGTAGAGATCACTTAGACTGGCTCCTGGTACACGCTAAGCATCCACAGATAAATAGCTACCGCTACTGTCCCATTTAACCTTCACATCAGCCCTGTGAGACAAGTACCATCAGCATTTCGGCAACGCAGAAAAGGAGGCTTAGAGAAGTAAAAGGTGGTATCTCAGGTCACACAGATGGGAACTGGCAAAGCCAGATTCAAATCAAGCCTGTTCAATTCCAAAGTCCCTGCTGTTCCCATGAAAGACTAGGCTTGCCAAAGTAGGCATCACAGAGCAGCTAGAAGGGCTCTGAGAAGACCCCCTACCCCATATACCTCCCAGTGAGCCAACCACAGTTGCTATTAGCCGTTCAAGTAAGGCATCTCACTCTAAGTTCCTTCTATAAAGCAGGGACCCTCTACCGCTCCAACACAGCCAACTAATCGACAGAAGGCCAGCCGCTAGAGGATCACCAGAGAATGGAATTCTGGAGTTACTGACTTTGTCCTAACTTTTGTTTTGTTTGTGGGGTTGGATTGGAAACCGAGGCATCACCTAGGAAGAGCAGGCTTGTGCAGGAACTACACTGAGCTGGTAACAGGAAGGCTCAAGAGGGAGGAGGGGTTACAGAGGGAAAACCACCACAAGGACACTGCAGGTTGTTGGGGGTCACATTTTCATATGATATGGAGCAGAAGGAAAAGGGAGTACACATAGTGAGGAGGTGGTACTACTGGGACCCACATGTGGGAAGACTCAGTACAAATGAGGCTGGTTATTAAGACGTATCAGTAGTGCCTTAAAAGTCTCTGTGCCTTAGCCTATCCTAGAAGAGCCATTCCATAAATGTTGGAGAGACCATGGGTAGGTGAGTGGGCGAGTAGGTAGATGGAAGGATGGATAGATGGATGGATGGGGAGGTAAGTGGATATGGATGGATTAATGGATGGATGGGTGGGTGGATGAATGGGTGGATCTCTATACCACATATAAAGATTCATTCTTTGCTTACAGACAGATGTATTTTTAAATAGTGGTCATTAGGAATTGGTGAATGGCATTGGAAATGGTACCATAACTGATTTAGTTTTCAATATCACTGAAGCGTATTTAGACTAATCCATCTGCCTCAAATAAGGACTTACTAGTTTCTCATCAAGTCACATTTTTCAGTCATTCTTTTATCCTCTCTGCATTCCCTCTCTTAGACAGCTAGTTTTCTCCCACAGAAAATACCACCTACTAGAAGAGAACTCCAGCATCCCCACCCCCAGCTCTGGCCTCTGTCCTGAAACCCCATCCTTTCTCTCGCTGCCTGTTCTGTGCGTTCATCTGGATGTCCCAGTATCACTTCGATCTCAGCATGCCTACACAAATGTTGACATCTCCTCTCTCCTCCTCGATCCAGCCCCCTTATCGAACTCTTCTATTTCTAAAGATTTCATCTCCATTCTCCAAAGTTTTAGTAATAAACTTAAAATCAGTCTTTCTATATTATTTCCTTCCCTCCATAAGTGATCAATCACCATGTCATTTTATTTTACTATTACAAAGGCCTTTTGAAAATGTTCTCAGACCCTGATTTCTCCTCTCTACAATCAGTGCCTTGCACATATTTATCCATTCATTTATTCATTAATGCTACTCAAAGTATTCATGCCTCTATCTGCTCAGCACAGAGTTTTGAGCTAGGGATTCAAAGATAAATAAAATAGTCACTGACTGGAAGGATCTCAAAATCTCAGCAAACACTCCATAGAGTAATACACTGACTATATCTGTCCCCTCCTCAAAAAAATTTTTGGCAGCTCTTATTGTCAGGGATTCATAATCATTGCCCAAAACCTGTCTCGTCTTTGGCCTTGGCAGCTGGTTTTTAGTGCAAATTCAATTCAGTGCTTACAGAATAATTACTGTGAGTTGTAACCAGCCATGTCAGAGCCTGGGCCCATGCCCACACCTTCTCTCAGAATTATGATGCTCAGACTTGGGATGCTGACTTGGGGCTCAGAGAAATAGGAGAATTGGCTAAAATTAAAATATTGGTGATAAATCAGATAGTCACCCAGAGCTAGGAAGGCTCAGGCTGAGAGAGCAGAAAAAAAGAAGACTAATAACAATAGTAAAACTACTCTCCTGGAATATAAGAAATCCAGAAGCTCAACCACAAGTTAGCAGTTCTGGCACTTCTGAACCACGCAGGGTACAGACCCTAAGCATATCACAGCAGCTCCTAGGATGACCTCTGTGAACCATCTTGTTTAGCATTCCCTCTGATAGGGGCCCCCAACGAAAGTTCTTAACAAAAACTATATTAATAAATAAATAGACAAAGTTATGGAGGGAAAGGAAAGGGAAGCAAAGGAAAAGAAGGAAGAGAGGAGAGAAAGTTGACACTGTATGAAGCCTCAATAAACTAGAAAGGTAAACTGGACCTTTTCAGATCCACGAGGATGCCCGATCTCTAGGAGAAGCGCTCTCTCCCTATCATCCTAAAACTCAAATACCAGAAATCTTAAGACTTAAGAGGGAGAGAGAACAAAATGAGTCATGGTAGAGAATGTGAAACCTGATAGGCTGAACCCCCACCTCCCCCAATTCTCTGGATTTTCAGCTGGGTCAGGGTTTGGGGGCAGGAAATTCTTCGAGGGCTGTGGAGGTTATCCACAAGAAGGAGGAGGGGAACTGGGAAAGGACCAGCTGCAACAAATAAAAAACTAGACAGGCAGCATAGGTTTGGTGCATGACCTTCCTGAATGGAGCACAGGGGCCAGGCCCAGGTAGAGGCCCACTTAGGTGCATTGAGTCACAGAAACGGAGGGTTAGAACTGGAGAAGATCTCTGCATTCTATCTGAGGAGCCAGAAGTCGGTGAATGTTGATGGATGAGGACTGGAGCTTCATCCCGATTGGCTGCCAGAGGCCCCAGGAACAGTCATTTCACTTCCTCCCATTCTAAATTATCTTCCAAAAAAAGATTAATGTAAGGGAACAATTTACTTAATCTTCTTTAAACTTCAGATGTAGAGGTTGAGGTTTGTTGATCCTTTATCCCTTCGAGATATTTTTACCCTAATCAGATGTTACTAAATGTTAAATCCCCAGTTCTGGGTGAGAATGGGGACTCTCATGAGAGTTACGGGCTCCTGGGTATCCGAGGAAGGAAAAAGAGTAGAAATTGAGGCGGGCAGGTGAACAGGGGCCCAAGATTGCGGGCTTTAGAGGAAGATTGGAATGTAGTGCTGTCACATGCTTGGACGCTTGATCCCAAATTTGTCTCTGACTCTTTTGGTCCAGATTTCTCTTTTGAAGCTCAGACTCACCTACTTTGAAGGATTGCTAATAGAAATAATGAAGACCTGGCACAGTATTGGTTCTCTCCCATTCCTTTCACTACATGATGTGATTTTCCCTCCAGCCAGTGCCAGTTGAACATTCTAATTCGCCTACTTAATTTTGACCACCTTGTTGTCCATCTAATGTTGACAGGCTCTGCCCAACGACAATGAAGGAGATAGATTTAAAGTTGCTTTTCCTTCCCAGCAGCAATTTCTCTCTCAGGGTATAAGAAGAGAAAAAAAGAGGAGGCTAAAGCTTTATGTCATCTGATGAGTGGGTAAGAACAGTAATGGAGTATTTCACAGCCAATAGGCTACTACTTTGATGATCAGTCCTTCAGCCTCCACCTAGCCCTTCTAGCCTGGGAAGTGCCTCAACCACTGGCCAGGCAACCTGAGTTCTGGTCCAGGCTCTGCCACTGACTTGCTAAGTAATCCTCAGCATCCTTTGTATCCTCTTAGAACTTCATTTTCCAGTGTGTAAACTGGAGACAGTAATACATCCCCACCCTCCACGTGACTTGCCGCACAGAGGAGTCCTAAAGATCACACCGGGCGACAGATTTTAAGGCTAAAAATGCACAAGAGCTTATGACTATTATTTTTATTTGGATGGCTTGAGGGAAGAAATGAAAACAATTTGGGAGGAGGATACTGACTTCAAGAGGAGTCTGCCCTTATGCGCTGGAAGGAAGAAAGGAAGGGTGGATTAGGGCAAATTCCACCCCATGTACTGACAAACTGCTATTTCTACATGTGCCTGGAAGAGTTGGGAGGATCAGAGGAAATGTGTATATTTACAAGCTAAGCAAAGAGAAAAATGTCACCATAAAACCGAGGGGGAGGGATAATATAGTAAAACAATATAGAATGTCCTATAACCACAGAAACAATAACAACGCTAAAACAGAAATAGCTTATTAAGTTAAAACAGCAGTAAATCTGTCAGAACAGCCCATAGAAGCTCTCATCTTATGAGAGTAAAAAGCCTCTTCCAGGCTTATTGTCTTATCCTTTCATTAAACTACAGTTTTATAAGCTAAATTACTGCCAATTCTTGCTCAATTCCCAGAATAAAACCTAGTTAAACTCTTAATTCAGGAGATATATCTTTTGCAAGTGACAGATCCTTAACAGACAGTTCCTGAGGCCTGATGACTGAGGATGCAGAAAACCAAGGCACAGAAGAGCTCCCCACAGTCTGGATCTGGGACCCTGTCCAGCTGTCCAGCCTGCTCTCTTATCAGACCCTCAGGCACTTTCTCACCAAGGAAGAGTGGACAGGGAAGCTGTTGATTCCCTTCTCCAGCTAAGAGGGTTCAGATCTCAGGACAAGGTGAGGTTCAAGCCAGCCAGCTCCACTCCCTCTTTAACAAACTAGGCCTACAGTCCCTGCAAATCCCCGTGTCCGCCCAGCACCATATACGCCAAGCAGCCTGTAACCAAGGAATTCAGTACGCTTCTGCTGGTTAAGCCTGGGTTCTGAACCACTTCCCTTATCCCACTGCTGGATTGACTTTCAATTCTCCTTGCCTCTGAATGGGTTGCTTGCCTGTTTTGTTGTTTGTTCCCAATTTGCTTCTGACTGTCAGTTCTCAATTTGTAATCATGGTTTTCCCCCTACCATAGCCTTTTTTTTTTTTTTTTTTCTTTCAGTTGAGGCCTATTGAATTTGGGACCAGAGACGCTAGGAGCCCAGGGCACAGCTGGACCATCCCTTCTTCCTGTTCTCCACAGAGTGGAGTTAAAGCCCCAGTGACCCTCAAAAAGAGGACTAGACCATCCCCAGACCAAGGACCAAGTGTCTACCACATTACCCCAGAGAGAATGATGTCTTTCCTAGGGCCTCTGGATATGCCCATGTCCCCACCAACATCCAGCCTCAGAAAACCAGCCAGATAGGAAACCCCCTTCCAGGATCCCAGGATATCCTGGGGTTCTCCTTCCAGCAAGCCTGCTTCCAGCTGCCAGCCTCTCTGGCCAATGCAACCCCAGGAGCCTCTGTTGGACGCTGCCTCCTGAGAGACTGGTCCTCCTCCTCCCAGGATTGCCAGGTCTAATGGGCAGGAGCTGGACATCAGTACTTGCACAGCAGAGGAAGAGGGGTAGGGGGAGTGGGCAGGGATTACGACACTGGGACGGATCTCAGTGCTGTGTGCTGCCCCAGGCCCTTAGGACAAGGGAGGATCCAGTATTGGGTAAGTTAATATAAAGGAGCACATTTTGGATAAAGTCATCTAAGTACTGGTTTGGCTACAACATCCTGGATGTTTTACTGATATCTGATAGACATGCATTCTTGTGGCAGTGTCTCAGGAATGCATTCCTGTTTTCCATGCCACCCACATATCCAGCTTTCTAAGCTAAATTATTTCCACTACTTGAGAACTGTCAAGGATGAGCATAAGTGCCTGATAGGGTCATGTGATGTTGCACAGTGCCTTGCACCCCATGCAGCAGCCACCACCCCTCTTCCTTGTGCCCAAACCATAGCCCCACTTCTTCCCTGGCCTCCCACCCCACCCACACACAAACCAGATGTCCTTTTCCTGGCCCAGCCCCGTCCCTGCAGGCCCAGCTCCAGCTGTTGCCTGGGTCTGAACTGACCTTGACCACAGAGCAAACTTATCTCATCCTTCACAGCTCTCATCAAATCTACCTCCTCCTTGGAGCCTCCCCTGGCTCCTCCATGTTCAAAGTCATCTCTCTCACCCTTGATATCCCCAGGCACGTGGCTTCCAGACTCACTGTAGCACAGATCCTTGTCTACCTGGTAGAGTGAGACAAATGATCAAAAAAGAAAGTAAATAACTGGTGTGAACATTGTTTTCCCTACATCCACCTGTGGACAAAGGAGCCAACATTGCTTTTTTTCAAGATCCAAGATGATCTTTAAACACATACATGCACAGATGAACACACAGACATACACACAGAGAATTTATATTTCAGGCCCACTGAGGAAGACTGAGCTGGGGTTGCTGAAAACGAGGCACAGATTTAAGCGCTGAGAGGAAGAGAGAGAAGTTCTCTTCTTTCCTTTGAGATAGGGTTTAAGGGTGAGATGCCTCACTTAGAGGCAGCACCCTGGATGGGTGGGGATAGGAGATTGGGGGCTGCTGGATGGGTGACTGTGGTCACTGGGGGAGGTACTAGAGGGCTGTTCCTGTGATTTCCCTCAGAGAATCAAGACTGAGAGGCAGCAGGACAGGATCACTCTCTACAGGGCCTTTGTGAAGCCAAAAGGACAAATATGAAGATGGACAAACCACAGCCCTGCCCGGTTTGGGGTTCCATGAAAGTCCAGGATTTGTCAACAATCTCCCAGAGTAGGAAAGGAGCCCCAGTCATGACTGAGATTTAATTTTCCACCAAACAGGTAGATGGAGACTCAGGGCTGACAAATTTTGATCTAGAAAGGTAAAGGATTATGACATGGGTTGTCTTAAAACCCATACCTGCTACCTTTGTGTTAAATGACTCGTGGGCATGATCGCCTTCCCCACGGGATTGGAAATCCCACAGAATCAGAGGCTCTTTCCTCCCTCATCCCAGCCTTCTGCACCCCACTCCCAGCCTTCCTGGTCTAAATTATTGAAAGCAGTCCCTGAGGTGGCAAAATAAAATTAAAGGAAATGATGCCATTTCACTGGCAGTTTGCAATCCACAACCATAAAAGTGAGTGGCTGGGTCATCTTGCCATAAATCTGCAATTCTGCTGGAGAAGCAGACAGAGGCAGCAGGGGAGCCAGGCTACTGCTTTGTTTTTGCAACGCTTTCCATTGCAATGCCCTTTATATATGCAGCCCGGGTGGAATGCATCATAAAAGGTGACATTTTATCACAGCAGTCTGTAAATTTTACAGAAGCGGGCTCCCTGTAAATCACCCAGCTTATTCCCTCACTGACTTTATTACAGCAAATCCAGTCATGGATAAACTGTATGCCAGTTTACTTGAAATTTATCTTTTTTTATTCAAGCTGAACTGAGTCCTTTTAATATTCTTCTCTCTTCTAATGATAAGGCATAATGATAACCTTATTTTCTATTCAGACAGCTTTAAGGACTCATTTCTATAGAAATGCAGTTCCTAGTCAGGGTCTCTTTTCTCCCAGAGCCATTAGAATGCGTCTGTTGTGTCAGAAATCATGGGTCCCCTCCTGCACCATCTTTTAAGTCCATGGAACTTCATTTATTTTTATTCCTCATTGTCCCATAGCGTGTCTGCTTCCATGGGTCCAGGGCTCTTCCCTCCTACAACAGCTGCAACAAGCCCTCCCCGCTGAGTCCCACCCTCCACATCATACATGTAGGGGTAACACAGCCACATGGAACTGATTGTCTTCCCACCCTCCATCCCATGTGGCTACAGAGCCAGTCCGAAGCGAGATGAGCTGTATGTGTAATCAAAGATTCAGTACCAAAAAAAAAAAAAATGCCTGTAAAATAATACCTCATTAATAATTTTGATATTGCTTACATGTTGAAATAATACTACTTTGGCTGTGTTAGGTTACATACAACATATCAAAATTAATCTCTCCTGTTTCTTTTTACTTTTCTAACATGGCTACTCGAAAACTTAAAATGACATTTGTGGCTCACATCATATGGCTATGGGAGGGTGCTGTTCTGGGCACACCCTTCGTTCCTTCCAGTCAAAGTGTCTCTCTTTCGCCCTCTCCAAGAAGTTGAAACCAGGTCCCCCTAAAACTGAGGTTCCCTGCCGAGTTTAACCTCTCTACCCAAAATGTCATTGCCTTCCTTATTGCCTCTGATCTCTACCCAGTGCTAACTAAACGCAAATCAACCAGTCAGGTGACTGAAATCGCTGTTGTCGATAACATCACTAACATACACACTCAGGTTGTTGCTGCAGGGTGAGAGAAGCTAACAGACCCCCTAGATTATGGACCACCAGACCGGAGACTTATAAACCGTAAGCACCGTGACTCCCAAAATGCCGATTAAGAAATGTCACGGAAATGTATTCAAGGTGTCTTGTCTTCCAAGGGGCTCTCCAACTGGAGCCAAGATGACCACGCTCCCCTGACCTCCTGTTTCACAGCACACCCCAGTTAAAAGCAGTGCATGGTTACTCAAGGCCTGCGGCCTGCAGGTGCAGTTTGAACAGATTCTACGGTGTTAGTTCCACCTGTTAGTCCACAGGCCTGAAATACCTTGACTTTAGTGTGGTAGACAGACAGGATTTGGAATGAGGAGAAATGAGTGTGAATTACAGCTCTTTTGCTTATTACCAGAAAGATTTATCCTCTCTCTCTCTCTCTTTTTTTTTAATTGAAGTATAGTTGATTTACAATATTGTGTTAGTTGCTGGTGTACAGCATAGTGTTTCAGTTATATATTCCATATATTCTCTTTCATATTCTTTTTCATTATAGGCTGTTACAAGAAAGTGAATGTGTTTTCCTGTGCTATACAGTAGGACCCTGTTGTTTACCTATTTTATACATAGTAGTTTGTATCTGCTAATCCCAAACTTCTAATTTATTCCCCCCTCATTTCACCTTTGGGGCAACATGGATGGACCTAGAGATTAGCATGCTAAGTGAAGTCAGATAGACAAATATCATATGTTATCATTAACACATGGAATCTAAAAAACAATGATACAAATTAACTTATTTACAAGATTTACCCTCTTTAATCTCAATTTTCTCAGCTGTAAAATGGAAAAGAAAAAATCCTGACTCTGACGTAATATACTCGGAACTATCAGTTCTTCCTGGACTCTTTTTCTAGGTAAACAGCATTTGCAGAGATCTACATGTTTGCACACACATGCCCTGATCTCTAAAAATTACCTAGGCTCTTTCCTTTTAAAGTGTGATCTGTGGGCCAGAGGCATTAGTATAACTTGGGAGCTTGTTAGAAACACAAACTCTTCGGTCCTTCCCCAGACCTACTGAATAAGGTTTCTCAGGGATTTCTCATGCATGTTAAAATTTCAGAAGGCTTTCTCTAGAAGGCTGATTGGAACAGGAAGTGAGACGTAGTCAAAGAGGCTGGGGGCACATTTTAATCCGGAATTTAGGGTATCAGGATACAATCCACAACTTAGGTTTTCTCAGCAACCTGCTTTCAGTCTAAGGGGACTTTGAGGGACTGAGGTACGGGGCTAACCAGGCCACCGACAAGTGTGAGCCACTCTATTCCCAACTGCAATCTGACCTTAAAATAGGTGAGCCCTGGGGGTAATAGTCTCCTTGCAGGGAAATCAGGTCACACTCTTCCTTCTGCGTAGAATGAGTGTCAGGTTTTAGCATTGGCTCAGATAGGAAGATGTACTTACCCTACAACTCAAAAGAACAGGGGCCTGCCTGGTGATGTGCCCTTGATGAACTAGTTCTTGGAACACGGGAAGAAATTAATGAAGATAGAAAGGAGATTCCAAAGACCATGAAGAGAGACTATGTAGAGAAAGGAAAAGCCAGCACTGAGAAAACAGTGATGCTCAAACAGAGGAGGAGAGATGGTGGGCTGTAGAAGGTGGACAGAGAGGGA
This sequence comes from Vicugna pacos, assembly GCF_048564905.1. NCBI lineage: Eukaryota > Metazoa > Chordata > Mammalia > Artiodactyla > Camelidae > Vicugna > Vicugna pacos. The sequence continues at coordinate 25,779,505 of NC_133001.1, forward strand.
AGGGCCTTGAAAGCCCATCAGAGAAGTTGAGATTTTATTCTATAGTTCATGAAGGGCCTCAAATGTTTATGGGCTTTTGTTATTTTGATCAGCTTGTTTATGGAAAAGATGTGGTCCACATATATGTTGAAAGAGAATTCTCCCTGAGTCTGGTCTTTATGCACATCTCAAACTGTCTCTTCCAGGATGTCTGAATAGCAAACAGCCTTGGAAATTAGAGATGATGTGTCCCTCCTGGTAAGAGGAAGGATTTGTCTCCTGACCAAAACAGTTAAGCTTAAAGACCCCTCCCCAGAGACATTCCAGGGGAGTAAAGGTAAAGACTTCTTCCCATCCTGGAGAAGACTGGCTTACTTTCCAGAGAAAAAGAAAGGTCTGTCTCTCTGGGAAGTGAAGGATGAGCAGGTTGCCAGAGGTCCTATATAAGATCAGAGTTTCCTTATTGTGGAATTCCTCTCCTGTAATATACCCTACCACATGCATAGTTACTAGCTGGCCCTCACTGCATCACCACGTACAGACTGAGGCTTGGAGAATTTGTGCTAAGAAGTTGCAGGTTTTTCTGTGCACAGTAAACTATCTTTGTCTCTTCTGTTTTCTGTTTGTACGCACGCACACACATACATACTATGCTGTGGTAGGATAACTTGATAGCTAGTTTGTAGAATAAAATCTCAGACCCTTCACAATTTCTGACTTAATACAGTGGGTTTAAAATAATTAAGTGAAAAACAATGCCACTGACCCAGGGTAGACAAAATATATGATATCACTGTTCATCAAAACCCAATGACAAAAATTTTTTTTATATAATTTGATGCACTTTTACAGACAGTGATTAAACTTTCTGGCCATTTGTTCATCAACAAAATTTAGGGTTAGAAAACTCCTTTTTGCCACAGTGCAAGTCTGAGCAGTTCAGTCCTATTCAAAGATACAAAACCCAACAGACTTTCCCAATACTAGGGAAGTGGCAAGAATCGTTTAAAGTGTGAACTAGACGTTTTAGCATGATGTTAAGAATGGGAATTAGGGTAAGTAGAGCTCCAGAGATGTGGTCTATTTAGAAATCCAGTTTGAACTTGAATAACTCTATGTAAAGACACTGAAATTCTCTTAAATTGATATTAAAGTCAATTGTTCAATTAAAAAAATTCTAAGGCATTTTATTATGGGATGCAAACTTCAGAGAGACAAGAAATTAAAAACTAAAATGTTGAAAGAAGAGAGGCTGAATAGAAACTGGAAATACCCCAATTTTTTCCAATTTCATAGTAAGGAGAGAGAAGGTAATAAGGCAGTCACACTGTATCATGATTGTAGTTTTGCCAATAGGTTATATTTAAGTTAACTTCTCTGTAAATTATACATCCATTCCACAGAAGGGGTTCAGTGATCCAAAATGAATCATTTTATCAAATCCAAAGGGAAACATGCTCTTTCTACCAATTATAAGAGAAAGTCCTGAAGCAGATCGACAAACCAACCATCTCAGCTAAGAGTAAGCAAATGGTAACCACTGAAAGCTGGAGACATAAAAAAGCATATTTCAGTTTGTGTGGCAAGAACATAACTATAGAGCACATAATTCGGGATCTACTGCTAACCTGCTCCACCCAAAGCCACAAAACTACCTCTTTTAGAGAATAAAAAACTACTTGACACCCAACGTCTCCTCCACAGTCCTAACAACCTCTCCCTCCTCTGTTCTCATCGTGGGTCCGCAGACTACCACCCTCACACACTGCACAAGGCAGGGCCAATTCACCCTGTGCTTTCCCTCTTCATCCCAAGTTTTCCTAATTCCCCTGACAAAACTTTATCCAGAAGGCAATTCCTGCCTTGTCCTATCTTTCAGAAAAGGAGCTACTGAGAAGCATTAACACCCAGATCTCTTCCAGGGGAAACGTCAACATGAGAAGGGTTTGCCTTGCTCATAGGATGGATCCATGAGGGTGGGTGGTACCCAAATTCCATTTGGTCCCCAGGGACAACACTAGCTATGTGGAATAAGAGTGATTGGAAAGGGCACTTGATTGGAAATCAAACGAATCACATTTTTAAAATGGTTCTGTTACTAGCCAACTTTGAACTTTAGGCAAACTCCTTGACCTCAGTTTCATCTGCAAAATGAGGGTGTTTCACCAGAGAACACTGCCAGGTTAAAAAAAGCTACACCTGTATAAGTAAGAGTGAGTAGTGACCTACATGAAGAAAATGGAAGGGCACCCCCAAAATGTCCCATACCCCCAAATAATAAGAGAAAATAAAGTCTACCACCACAAAGATATGCTTTATAACTGTCTTTGCTCTTTTCCATACTCTTTGTCTATTTGGCCCTCACAATTAGATAAACAAAAAGAACCACTTTTTAGGTGCATATCCCATGTGAGGAAATAGAAAAATCACAAGACTAGTCAATGATAGAACTAGCACTAAAATTAAGTCTATGCTAACTCCCAGCCTAGGGCATTTCATCTACCTCTTCGGGGTTCTAAGGAAGGCAAGCATTAGAGACCATATCATTTTGCTTCAATAGACCTCAAATGTGAGTCACTACTTATGGTTTTCTGCTCCATCAATATGGAAACTGCATGCAGCCCTCAGCCCATTGGCACAGCAACAAGACACACTGTTCTCTAGAATGGAAAAGGAGCAGAAGATTTCCTTTGAAGCTTGCTAGGTGCTCTCCGGAAGACCATTCTTGAAAATTCATTTGAAAAGCTAGGAATCTCACAAATCTGGTGCATTTCCATCATCGTGGAACCCCTATAACGAATTTGCCAAATGACAAAAATATTGTGCAGCCAAAACTTTGGATGCAAATAAAATGCACATAAAATACCTGGAAAATTAGTCAAACTCTACTTCCAACAGCTAATGATGTGACTTCAGTGTTATTTACATCATGCTAGTCTGGACTTCCTTTCCTAGAATTCACATAGCTGTTTCCAAGCTTGCCAGCTTCTAGTTTATATGCTCTAAATTGAAACTAGCATTTCTCTCCTTTCATTTCTCAAATTCCCTACTTGATTTTTGAGTCAAAAGCTACTTTTTTTTCCAAAAAAAAGTAAGAAGGAGGTTTATTTTCATTCTGTGACCCAAAAAAAAGTTTGATTGAAAATAAAATACAAAGTTATTACTATCCAATAGGAAAAAAAAAAGGTGTTGTTAATAATTTACAGGAATGAAAAACATCCATTCAACTATGGGGTAAAGTGAATGTCTTAAATGATCTGTGTGTAGATTTGGGACAACTTTTTGACAAAGTAGAAAAAAAGGCTGTAAAGCAGCACTGCATTTTCAAGTCTCTAATTACAAGATGTAGTTACTTAATTGCACATTGTTAGCACCTGATTACAGAGATCTGCACTAATTTTGTAATCGTGCTTAATTACACTAATTAGGCCAATAATCAACCCACAAAAAAATACAAGGAATTCTGCATGAAGAAAATCCTTAGTAGAGTGGATTATACGTAGCAAGAAATAGCCACTAAAAGCAAAGCTATTTCTCACATATGTCCTACCTACAACCTCCCAGTCTATAAATATTGCCCCAAAGTGTGGCCCGGCACAGATCACTCCGAGTGTAGACTTAGTCATTGGTTGAGAGAAACAGTGACTTAAAGCAAGGGAAGGAAACTCTGAGATATACTTCTACTATTCTATCTTTACAATAGGGGAAACTGAGTCCCTGCAGAGCTGCCCAACTCGTCCAAAGCCTTCAGCATCTTTCTCATGAGCCAGGACTTTGTTACACAGATACCACTAGCTACAAACTAGCAAGCCTACAAACCTACTGGGAGAAGACTGGAGTTCTGAAGAAGGGCAGGGAGAGCTGGAAGCTGGGATGGCCAGCTGGGGGTAGGGGGTGGTTCTAGGGAAAGATGAATTAGAGCAAAGAAATGGAGGAGCAAGAAATAACAAGCCATACCTGGGAGAGAAAACCGTATGTAGGATGATAATGATACTTTCATGTTTCTTTCTTTCTTTCTTTCTTTCTTTCTTTTTTTTTTTTTTTGGTGGGGGGAAGGTAATTAGGTTTATTTACTTATTTATTCTTAGAAGAGGTACTGGGGATTGAACCCAGAACCTCATACATGCTAAGCATGCACTCTACCACTTGAGCTATACCCTCCCCCTCAAGGATGATAATATTAACCTCAGTAACTCCCAGTGTTCGTAGAGCAGTTTAGTGTGTGAGATAGTTTACTACACAGTCAACCATTTCACAAACTATGGGGAGAGGATATAGTGGACATTGCCTGTTTGTTTAGTTTTGTATCTGATCACCCAGTATTGAAAAACCTTCCTGCTGAGGTGAACTCTTTCCTCTGGGACTTTTGGGAGACACTGTAGAGGCTGAAAGAGCAAACATGTTTTTCTTCCTGCCTTCACCAGCTTGGGCCTAACATAGGGTCCAGATGTGGCCATCTAGACACTCCTTCCTGGGTCTTTGAACCTGTAAGAAATGACTCACAGACACAAGAGATAGTAACGGTCATTCAGGGGCAGCAATGAGGGAAGAATATCAAGAGGAGGCAGTTCCAACAAGGATGTCTTCACCCGAGTGCTCCTAGCTATGACCTTCCTAGCACCTCCTGGTTTCTGCCACTTTTCCCATTGATTCTGGGAGCTACCCACATCCTTTGATCCAGCGTTTTCCTGCATCCATCAGCCAGTCTGTGTCTGTTGTTTCCAGACCTCTAACAGGTACAGGCAGGTTTTCAAACCCAATTTTACAGATGAGAAAAAACAGGCCCAGAAAGACTGGCATTTTCCCAAGGCTCCACAACCAGCATGAGGCTAGGCTGGGACTAACACTAATGCTTTTTCCATGACACTCGATCTTCAGAATTACCATTCAGTTAAGTAATGTCTTCTGAATAGTCTGGGCAATGGTTGCTTCTCTGATTTTTCTTCTGAAAATGAACATCTTTTTGATTGTGGGTTCTGCTATCAGATTTAAACAACTAGTATCCAACTCTATTACAAATGGATATTGTCAGGAATATATGTAATCTAACTTCTTTGCTAATTTGCAGCCTGTTTTCTCTCAGGTATTTATCCAGCCTCTTGGGAGGGCTTCTCCAGGAAGAATGAGATTTTGAGGAGCCTTTGCAGTAATTACATTGCATTGTGCATATTCATGGCCTGACTTCCTTCTCTGGAGAGGCCAATCAGAAAAGCTGATGGAAATCTCTCCTCTGATCAGCCAGAGAAATTCACTGCCTGGGACTGCTGGCCTTTGTCATGTCTTGGGTTTGGCATTGAAAACTGGCCCTTCTAAGAAATAGGACCCCCTGTCCCCATCCCTGGCCAAGAGGAAACTGCAGATCACTTTGTAGCCTTTGGCTGAGGAGGTACAGGGGATAACCACAGTGGCCACCTTCCAGGTATTGAAGGGCAGAAAGGGGTCCTTTGAATCACAGAATCTCAAGGATAGGAAGGACTTCAACAATCACCTTGCGAATCACAACCAACCTACCCTGTCTTGACTCCACCCCTGCTAAGATTTCCCAGCTAGGTGTGAGTGGCACTGTCCCACACTTGCAAAGCTCTGTCCATCAGAAAGTTCTTGCTTATTTTGATTCCAAGTCTGTCTCCCCATAGTTTCCACACACTGGGGCCAAAACAATCCAATTATGTTTTTCACATGAAAATTAAGTGTCACTCCATATACCATGCCCCTCTGTATATTAGTGGAATCTTTTCCCCTACCTCTACCTAAAGACTTGTAGTTTATTCTTAAAACCCAGCTTAAGCCCCTCCAGGAATCCAGTGACCTGTCACTACCAGGATCATCACCAGGTTGTGCCCCCCATTTTGTGTTCATATAGTCATCACGGTGCATACCGGGCTGCAGTCCCCACTAGATAGGAGCTCCTCCTTGAGGGCAGGATCTGCTTCTATAGGTATTCCCTAGCATATAGCCTTATGAATAAATAAATAACTTTTTAAAAAATGAGTAACGAGGGTCACCTTTGAGACTTCTTCAGGCTGCAAATACCACAGTCATCTTTGCCATGTATGACGCTGAATCTTCTCCCTACCCCAGGCATCGTCTACAGAGAGCCATGTGGGCGTCCTGGACCCCCAGCCACTGGGAGTTTAATCAGCCAGGGGCCTCAGCTGCTGCCTCAGAAGCCACTGCCACATTTGCACTAAGACCACACTCCCCACAGGCCGCCCCCAGCTGACAATCAAGTGTACTAGGAACATTAAATCCTGGAAACACACAGCATTCTCAGACAGCTGACTTTGGCTGGAGGAATCCCCAAGGCCCTACCCACCCCTTCCTCAGCCTGCTTGACAGTCTAGGATGCTTCCACCCACCCTTTCTTCCCTCTCTATTACAACTAGGGTAAGACTTATACTGTGGTCTGATGGCTCTCCCAGCTTTCCCTAGCTCTCTCCCCATTATTCCCTCCAGGAATTTCCCGGAATAAAATCACTACGTGTGTAACCTTATCTTGGCATCTAGTTCTCAGAAGTCCCAGACTAATACGTCCCTCCAATTCTGCATGTACACTCCTCTTCAAGAAAGTTACTTTCATCTATACATTACCACTCTGCAGTCAGGACAGCACCACACAATCATCTCCTTCATTCTAGGAATGATGCTTTCATTAATACAACCTAAATGGCACTCGCTTTCTTAGCAAGCACTTCACACTGTTGACTCATATTGAGTACAGCATCCAGCAAGCCTCCTTTTGAATAAAACTAACTAGACCTAAGCCCAAATGCCCTTTCTCACTTTTATCTCCATCCCGCCCCTATTTGCAGTTAAGAGCCACCACAAATTTTACTTCCTGTGAGAAGCTTTCCTGACATAACAGCTCCCTCCCTCCCTCTCTCCCTTCCTTCCTCAACATTCAGCATGTACCACTGTTATGTAATATTGAACAAATTTTTCTTGAAACTTCTGTCTCCTCAGAACAAAGTGCAAAGATTAAATCTCAGTCTTCCCGTAAATCCTATGCCTAGATGGTAGAGGATGCTTGTCTATTTGATCAATAAACAAATGTCTTTTCTCTCTGGGTACTTTTAAAACTCTTTGGGAACATAAATCAGGTCTTCATCTCTTAAATCCCCCAGAGTGCCTGGCTCAAGTGTGAGTACATGCAGATATTCAATACGTTTATATTGCAATGACTTGAGCTCCTGAAAGGCTTTTATGGCATCTCAGTCCCATGTCAAACCCCAGTTCAGAAAGGATGCTCAGGACAAAGGAGCCAGGAGGAGAAAGAGACTAAACATGGCGAGCTTTCCCTGGGGGTAGGAGGATCTTGTCCCTGGGCTGCCATTCTTGACCCCCTTCCATCTGGGCTCCAAGGAATGGCCACAATAATCTTTCAGGAGCCAATCAGATGGTGTTGCTCCTTTGTGCAATCCCTTAGATAACTTCCCCTTGCACTGAAGACAAAAATCCAAACTCCGTTCCAGGGCCACAAGGCCTGCACGCTCTGCCTCTGACCACCTTCCGAACCTTGTCTCAAATAGCACTGTCCTCCTTCTGCACCACTGTCCAGGGCTCTGACCTCCTTTCAGCTCCCCAGCCCCTACCTGCTGTCTGCCCCCAGTGCCCTCGCACACTGTTCTTCCACCTCAAACCCTTCCTCCCAGAGACATCTCCTCTCTGCCTTCTCCTGCCTCCAACTTATTCCAAATACTGCTGGTTTTTCTTTTTAAAATTTTATTTAAATAGTGTTGATTTTGAAATGGGTTTCTGGAAGTTGGACATCATTATAAAGACTGTGATGCATTTTTCTACCTTGGCTTTGAATAAAAATTCAGCCTAAAATAATAGTACTGTTTGGATTAGGATCAGGTGTATGTTTCCCACAGAAGTCCCCCACCCAGCTTCCTCTGACCCCCTCAAAGACTTTGGAGGTCAGACAAGTACCATCCCCAGCTCACAGATGAGAAAACCAAGGGCTAAGAGATTTATTGTCTTGTTCAGAGTCACTCAGCTGGCTAGTGACAAGTAGGAATGAGACCCCAGACATCAGGACTCCCAGTAGACAGGTATGTGGTGCTGGCTCCCTTCAATCACACAACAAATTGTCTCCAAATCTAATGACAGAGAGACCTCAAAAATAATAATAATTCAGAATAAAGTCTGAGGTTAACCGAGGATCAGCACAGCCAGCCAGCAGCACCACTGTCTCTGGCTGCAGCGGCCACAGAACCCTCCACCGGAAGAGCCCTGACCTTCCAGAACCATCCTCAGCAGGTGTGACAAGGAAGGAAACCAGCTGCTCCCCAGCACACACTCGGAGAGAATCAGCTGAGCCTCCTGAAACATTTCTCCTGCCCCGCGCAAGAGAGAAGAAGTGGTTAAACTTGGAGGCCCTGCAGAGACATTATCTTAACACTTTGGAAACATTTGTGATTCACATCCTCATTAGATAAAAAACATTGCAAAGGCTTTCAGGGTTTGTGGGGGGAAACATCACATTGCAGCAATAATGACACAGAGCAGTATTAGCATTTCTGTTGGTTCATTCAGCCCACAGTCAGGAGTGGCAGCAGCCACTATCAATTTATAGAAATGGGTTTTAATTCCTGAATGGCAATCCTGCTACTTAGAGTCAAGATAAATGTTTTCTGTGTGTGCACACAGATAAGCACAGAGCTGTGAACTCTGTGCCCGTGCATGTATGCATGCATCTGGTGAATTACAGTGATAGCTTTTCCTTGCATTAGTTTAATGTCCTGGATAAGGCCCAGGATGTAGTCAGAAAGTCAACAGCAAGTTCAAGTTTAGTCAACAGTCATCTACGGTGTTTGGACATTCTTCAGAACAGATTGTTTTCACACTACTTCAGAGAAGGATCAGGGAAATCCAGCTCTAGATTTTATGGAGTAATCACGGGTAACATTTGTCAAGTGCCGTCCATAGATCCCTGTTTCAGAATCGGCTCATGTGGCTGTTAAAATTTCAGTTATTGGGCCCCAGCCCAGAGCTACCAACTCAGAATCACCAGGGAGGAGTCCCAGGAAACTGCCATTTTAACAAGAACCCAGGGGACTCTTATGTATCTAAGGGAGAGACAGGAAAAGAGAGAAAAGGCTAAAATCTAAGGTGAGAGACAGGGAGACACAGAGAGCCGAGAGCAAGACCAAAAGAGAGGTCCCAGTCATTACCCCAGCACCCCTTCCCCAGCTGCCTTTAACAAGCTCTGCCCAGGCGGGTTCCAGGTCAGCCCTGCCAAGACCTGTGCCCAAAAGAGCCAGACTTGTTGATACTATATAAGCCCACCCCCACCATCGAGTGGGGCCCAGGCATGGTCTGGCTCCCCAACACCTGGCCTCTAGCTTGAGGGTTAACAATGTTTAGCCCCTGCACATCTCCATGAGCATCAGGCTGCAAACATCCCCATCTGTACACTTGGGGGTGGCCTATGTGTCTATTAGACCATGATTCCAGCTTCCCCTTCAATCTCGGCTTTCCCACAGAGAAGCTGTTGACCTTCTGCCCTCACACCTGCCAGGCTCTCCCCTGACAGGACTCCACTCTGGGTTTCCTCTGTCTCATCCCTTGTCAGCTGTTTGAGAGATGACAGGGGAGACATCAGGTGCTGCGTGTGGGAATTGTCATTATGTGGATGCTACGACTATCATATGGTCAGATCTCAAAGAGAAAGACCCTTCCCTGTGTGAAAGAGATGGGAGTCACCTACAGGCTAAGTCACTCTCAGCTTTAGAGACAGACTGGGTCTCAAACTAGCAGCCTGAATCCTCAGGAGAACTGCAAGCCACATGGTAAGGTGGCTGTGAACTATCTTGGAGGAAGCCCATTAGTTGTCACCTCCAAGTGAAGAGGAACAAGGATCAAGGAATGAGGAGCTCATGCCTGCGAAGTTATACCAATCCTTCCCTCCCTTACTATCCCACAACCCCCTACCCACGCCCCTTACACACACACACGCACACACAGAGCTAGAGTATAGATTATCAGGAAGGATCACAGGACAGGGCTTGAAAGCCTTAAGTACCATGACTTGGAGCAGATTCACAGATGTGAAGTGTGTTAACTATTCCTAATTGCTGTCCCCTAATATTTAACAGTGCTTGAAAATGCCAGCTGCTTCAGCTGTGCTAAGAGAACCAAGAGACAGGACTTTTATTCTCCTGAGAAAGATGCCTTCCCATAGAATGTCCGCTTAAGTCATATCCAAGTCAAACTTCAGAGATGAGTTATGAGTACACCTATGCTTGGGAATAAGTTGTTTAAGGTCAGAGGATGGGGAGGAGGATACACTCTGAGGTTAGCAGAGTGATGCCAGCAGTAACTAGATTATAAGAACTCAACAGGAAAGGTGAAACACACCAGGATTTGAGCCTTTTGCTTCAACTGCCTCTCCATCACCTTCAGAAAATTAGTGGGGTTTTTTTTCTGCTTAATGAAAGAAAACAAGCAATGAGGCAGCAAGTGGATGGAGATGTGTGTGCCAGGGTAAGTCCACTGGCTTTGTTAAGTAAAAGAGGAAAATCCCCTTATACTCTGGTTCAAAAAGAAATAGAGACATTTACTGAGAGATGATAAGGTGTCAAGTATTTTTCTGAATCTTTGCACACATCATCTCTTGTAATATACACAAAAAACTCTGGGAAGTAAGGTATTACTATATTGATTCCACAGACAAGAATATTGAGCCTCACAGAAATTTAAGCAAAAATAAGCCTAAGGTCAAATATCTAGTAAGTGGCAAAATCAAAATTCAACCACAGGTCTGTTTGATTCCCAAATGTCTTCACCTTCAACTCAGTCTGTGGCTTCTATCAGACACATACTTAACCCAGAGAATCACCCAGCATCACTGCTGCCAAGCAGTACTGATGCCACCCCTGGGCTTGCAAATCAGACTATTTGGACATTGACAGCAGCCAGACTGGAGAGGCAATGGTCAAAATGCCTTGCACCCCCTGGCCTACAGTGCTGACTTCTGCTGCCGTGGTCAGCTTTTCTGGTCCCACCCTGTGTTTGTTGGCACTTGATGCTAATTCACCCACCACTCTCATTGAACATCCCATCATGTTCAGAAGCCAGGGATAGGAAGTTCATGACACATAAGATGCGTTTACTCATAACAGAGCTTGAAGTTACTCCATGAATTCAAACCCACATATATGACCACATTCTCCAACCTTTCTAAAACCATGACTAATAGAAAATTTGCTGTTACAAAGCTTAAGTGCTAGGTTGGTTGACTTTGCCTTTAAAAAGAGAACCAACAGTGTACAGCTGGGATTTGTCTGACAGGATAATTTCCCAGAGAGTCAGGGAGACCATGTGGAAGTAAAGAAGCAAAGATGCATTTGACCCATCTGAACTCCTGACTATGCTCCAAAGTGAAGGACTCGTCTACCGGAGAATCTACAATAGAATTCACCTTTCTTTCCTTCAAACCTAGAGAGCAATTTCTTGCTTTGGCTGGGAAAGATACGTTTGATCATGCCACTTTTGCTGCACATTTGCAAGAACTATCTAGATACCCACTAATCCATATGCTAAGATTTCAGTGCCTTCAGTATGGAGGAGACAAGAGATGCATTTCTACACTGAGACCACAAGGCACAGACTCTCCCTAGGCTGAGATCCTTTGCTTTCAGCAAATTATCAAGAGACTGTGGACTCAGTCATATGAGGCTCTGGGACAACTGATATCCTCCATGTGCTATTTGCCATGACTTGTGCTGCCTCCTACGTGCAGGTGAGAGGGCTTCACAGTCATACACTTGATAGTTAGATCACATGAGTTGTGGTATCTTTGGAAATGAGTATTGTGGGGGCAGTATATGCACAGTGCTCAAGAATTGATCTATCCCAGATATATCACTCACAAGATTGCCTCTCCCAGCTCCCCTCCAGCTAAAGCTGCCCCACCCCAGCCCCTGTTCCCAGGAGGTGGTACTAAAGCTGATTTTGCACAGAGGTGACAGCTGATGGCACTAGAGACCACAGTGAAGCACATTCACATTCTTTTCAGTCGCCTTTGGCATGGCCTGGCACCAGACTCTGCCCAACCAGGGACAGTGGTCATTAGCTGGTTCAGACAGAGGACCTTTCTCATGAATCTGAATTGGAGATAATGTGGAGAATTGGACATAGTAGTAGTAGTACAGGTGGATACTCTAGCCAATATATGGGTCCTGTTTATGAGAATACCCCAGAGTCCCTGAACTCTGGGTTTGAGCAACTTGGGTCCTCAATGGAGCCATCTAGTTCTTGAACAGATTTCTACCTCCTCAAGGCCCAGAAGTGTGATTGCCCTAATTTTTAGATTTCTATTTTCCTTATTCTCCCATATGTCCTTATATTACACACTACCATTACTAGAGGTAAAGAAAGGAACTTTGGAAAAAGCTGCACATTATGGCTTTCTTTAGGGATATTTAAAGCCCAATAGTATACTAAAGGTTCTGATAAGGCTAGCAAAAAAAAAAAAATACAAAAATGCCTTTTTACCTTTAACTCAACATTCCCCCGAGAAATTTGTTTATAAACCTCCCCCTTTCTTTCTCAGAATCACTGATAGTATCTTAGGAAACCAATAGAAATGCTTCCTAAAATAATTGGCACTTTTACAGATAATACTGGCCTGTCAGTTGAAGGTAGAGATGTTGGTTCTAAAGTAAACTTCCAGGGAAAGGTGGGAATGAAAAGGATGATTTGGGCTGGAGCAATCTGGATGGGCCAAGCATGGCACAAAAAAGGAAAAGCAGAGGCACAAATGCAAAGATGAGCATAAGGACAGGAGTAGGGGAGAGGGAGGAACAACACCAGGGATGAAGTCAGTACGAGAGGGTGTAGCCAAGCCTTGCCATTGGTGCTGCCATTATGTCCCCAGTTCATCAAACCATAGACTTTTAATGCAACCATGACAACCCTTGATTTGTTTTAGTCTGTATTCACATCCCTGTTATTGTTTTAAAGTCGCTGGGGTAATTTTAAACTAATCTTCTAATCTTTTTCCAAGAGCCCTCATCAATAACAACTGAAAGGATGATTAAAATAACCCTCTGTGTAAGACAAACTAAGTCAAAATTAATGTGGGGACTAAATTACTCTAACAGAGATAAAATGTCAATGCTATCATTTATAAAAGATTTGTTGCCAAATGCTATCTCAAGTCAAAAGTATGCTTGAGTTGTAACCTGATCTTTGCCAGAGTATCTAAGGAGAAAAAAAGAGATATGAGGCCTACATTTTGGTCTTCACTGGCCCATCTGTGTTGTAGGGAAGATACGGGTGGATGAAGGAACTGAGGTTCAGCACACTCTCCTCCAACTATGTTCTATAAACCCAGCCACACTCCCAGCTCAGCTTAGCCTCTTTTTCTGAAATGATCCCCTTTCAAAAACATTTAACCCTGAAAGAAGGGGGCTAAAGCTGAGAGATGAGAGTAGCACAGCGATGAAAAACTCTTACCAAAGTGGGTATAGAGTGATCTCCATCAAATTACCCAGGATATTTTTTACAGAACTAGAACAAATAATCCTAAAATTTATACGGAATCACCAAATACCCAGAATTGCCAAAGAAATACTGAAGAAAAAGAACAAAGCTGGAGGAATAACCCTCCCAGACTTCAGACAACACTACAGAGATACCATAACCAAAATGGCACAGTACTGGCACAAAAACAGACATATGGATCAATGAGACAGAATAGAGAGCTCAGAAATAAACCCACACACCTAGTCAATTGATATTTGACAGACAAGGCAAGACTATACAATGGAGAAAAGACAGCCTCTTTGGCAAGTGGTGCTGGGAAAAGTGGACAGCTGCATGTAAATCAATGAAATTAAAACACTCACTCACATTATATACAAAAATAAATTCAAAATGGCTTAAAGATTTAAACAGAAGGCAAGCCACCAGAAATCTCCTAGAAGAAACCATAGGCAAAACATTTTCTGACATAAATCTTAGCAATGTTGTCCTAGGGCAGCCAACCAAGGCAATAGAAATAAAAGCAAAAATAAATAAATGGGACCTAATTAAATTTATAATCTTTTACACAGCAAACTATAAACAAAATGAAAAGACAACCTATGGAATGGGAGAAAATATTTACAAATGATGCAACTGACAAAAGCTTAATTTCCATAATATACAAACAGCTCATACAACTTAATAACACAAGAACAAAGAACCCAATTCAAAAATGGGCAAAAGACCTAAACAAACATTTCTCCAATGAAGACATACAAGTGGCCAATAAGCACATGAAAAATATCCTCAATATTCCTAATTATCAGAGAAATGCAAATCAAAAATTCAATGAGTTATTGCCTCAAGCTAGTCAGAATGGCCATCACTAAAAAGTCCACAAACAATAAATGCTAGAGAGGGTGTGGAGAAAAGGGAACCCTCCTACATGGTTGGTAGGAATGTAGTTTGGTGCAGTTATTATAGAAAACAGTATGGAGTTTCCTTAAAAAAACTAAAAATAGACTTACCATATGATCCAGCAATCCCACTCCTGAGCATATATCTTGAGGGAACTCTAATTCGAAAAGGTACATGCATTGCAATGCTCATAGCAGCACTATATACAACAGCCAAGACAGAGAAGCGACCTAAATACTCATTGAAGATGAATAGATAAAGAAGTTGTGGTATATTCATACAATGGAATATTATCCAGCCATAAAAAAGAATGAAATAACATCATTTGCAGCCATATGGATGGACCTAGAGATTGTCATTCTAAGTGAAATAAGCCAGAAAGAGAAATACAAAGGTATATCACTTATGTATGGTATCTAAAAATATGACACAAATGAACTCATTTACAAAACAGGAACAGATTCACAAACATAGAAACTTATGGTTACCAAGGGGAAGGTAGGAGGGGGTGGAGGGATAAATTGGGAGTTTGCGATTTGCAGATACTAACCATTATATATAAAATAGATAAACAGCAAGGTCCTACTGTATAGCACAGGGAACTATATTCAACATCTTGTAATAGCCTATAATGAAAAAGAATATGAAAAGGAATATATATGTATAAACGAATCACTGCTGTACACCAGAAATTAACACAACATTGTAAACTGACTAGAATTCAATTAAAAAAAAAATAAAGAGAAGAACTCATACCAGTCCTTCTCAAAGTCTTCCAGATGATTGAAAAGGAGGGAATACTCCCAAACTCATTCTATGAAGCCACCATCACCCTGATACCAAAACCAGGCAAAGACACTACAAAAAAAGAGAATTATAGGCCAATATCACTGATGAACATAGACGCCAAAATCCTCACCAAAATTTTAGCAAATAGAATCCAACAACACATAAAAAAGATTATACATCAGGACCAAGTGGGGTTCATCCCAGGGACACAAGGCTGGTTCAACATACGCAAATCAATCAATGTAATACATCACATCAACAAGAGAAAGGACAAAAACCACATGATCATCTCAATCGATGCAGAAAAAGCATTTGATAAAATTCAACACCCATTTATGAGAAAAACTCTCGCCAAAGTGGGTATAGAGGGAACATATCTCAACATAATAAAAGCTATATATGACAAACCTACAGCCAGCATAGTTCTCAACGGTGAAAAACTCAAAAGCTTCCCACTAAAATCTGGGACAAGACAAGGATGCCCACTATCACCACTCCTATTCAATATAGTCCTAGAAATCCTAGCCACAGCAATCAGGCAAGAGAAAGAAATAAAAGGGATCCAAATTGGAAAAGAAGAGGTAAAAGTGTCATTATATGCTGACGACATGTTACTATATATAGAAAACCCTAAAAGGTCCACAAAAAAGCTACTAGAGCTGATCGAAGAATTCAGCAAGGTAGCAGGTTACAAAATTATTGTTCAAAAATCAGTTGCCTTTCTTTACACTAACGATAAATCAACAGAAAAAGAAAGTAAAGAAACAATCCCCTTTAAAATAGCACCCAAAGTAATAAAATATCTGGGAATAAATCTAACCAAGGAGGCGAAAGAATTATACACAGAAAACTATAAACCATTGATGAAGGAAATTAAAGAAGACTTTAAAAAATGGAAAGATATTCCATGCTCCTGGATTGGAAGAATCAATATTGTTAAAATGGTCACACTGCCCAAGGCAATCTACAGATTTAATGCAATCCCTATCCAATTACCCAGGACATATTTCACAGAACTAGAACAAATCATAATAAAATTTATATGGAACCATCAAAGACCTAGAATTGCTAAAGCATTACTGAAGAGAAAGAAAGAGGCTGGAGGAATAACTCTCCCAGACTTCAGACAATACTATAGAGCTACAGTCATCAAGACAGCATGGTATTGGTACCAAAACAGACATATAGACCAATGGAACAGAATAGAGAGCCCAGAAATGAACCCACAAACTTTTGGTCAACTCATCTTCGACAAAGGAGGCAAGAATATACAATGGAATAAAGACAGTCTCTTCAGTAAATGGTGTTGGGAAAACCGGACAGCAGCATGTAAAACAATGAAGCTAGAACACACCCTTACACCATATACAAAAATCAACTCAAAATGGATTAAAGACTTAAACATAAGACAAGATACAATAAACCTCCTAGAGGAAAACATAGGCAAAACATTATCTGACATACATTTCAAAAATTTTCTCCTAGAAGAAATAAAAGCAAGAATAAACAAATGGGACCTAATGAAACTTACAAGCTTCTGCAGAGCAAAGGAAACCAGAAATAAAACAAGAAGAAAACCTACGGAATGGGAGAAAATTTTTGCAAGTGAAACCAACAAAGGCTTGATCTCCAAAATATATACGCAGCTCATACGACTCAATAAGGAAAAAATAAACAACCCAATCCAAAAATGGGCAGAAGACCTAAACAAGCAACTCTCCAAGGAAGACATACAAATGATCAAAAAGCACATGAAAAAATGTTCAATATCACTAATTATCAGAGAAATGCAAATCAAAACTACAATGAGGTATCACCTCACACCAGTCAGAATGGCCGTCATTCAAAAATCCAAAAATGACAAATGCTGGAGAGGCTGTGGAGAAAGGGGAACCCTCCTACACTGCTGGTGGGAATGCAGTTTGGTGCAGCCACTATGGAAAACAGTGTGGAGGTTCCTCAAAAGACTAGGAATAGACTTACCATATGACCCAGGAATCCCACTCCTGGGCTTGTACCCAGAAGGAAATCTACTTCAGGATGACACCTGCACTCCAATGTTCATAGCAGCACTATTTACAATAGCCAAAACATGGAAACAACCTAAATGTCCATCAACAGGTGACTGGATAAAGAAGAAGTGGTATATTTATACAATGGAATACTACTCAGCCATAAAAACCGACAACATAATGCCATTTGCAGCAACATGGATGATCCTAGAGAATGTCATTCTAAGTGAAGTAAGCCAGAAAGAGAAAGAAAAATACCATATGAGATCGCTCATATGTGGAATCTAAAAAACAAAAACAAAGCATAAATACAGGACAGAAATAGACTCATGGACAGAGAATACAGACTTGTGGTTACCGGGGGGGGGGGTAGAGGGTGGGAAGGGATAGACTGGGATTTCAAAATTGTAGAACAGATAAACAAGATTACACTGTATAGCACAGGGAAATATACACAAAATGTTATGATAAATCACAGAGAAAAAAATGTGACAATGAGTGTGTATATGTCCATGAATGACGGAAAAATTGTGCTGAACACTGGAATTTGACACAACACTGTAAAATGATTATGAATCAATAAAAAATGTAAAAAAAATAAATAAATTGTAAAAAAATAAAATAAATAAATAAAGAAATCTAAAATAGATAAGCAACAAGGTCCTACCATATAGCACAGGGAATTACATTCAATATCCTATAATAAACCATAAAGGTAAAGTATGAAAAAGAATATATACATGTACAACTGAATCACTTTGCTGTACACCAGAAACTAACACAATATTGTAAATCCACTATACAAAAAGAAAAAAATTTATTTCATTCCCTTAAATTTGTAGAGTGGGAAACGGAGGCCCAGGAGAGATCAGCAATTCGCCCAAGGTTACACCAGACGGAGTTTTGCCTAGTGCTAAGATTTCCCATCCATATCACTCAAAATTCCAGCTTGCTTGCCAGGCTTGGTTTCACTTCCCACTTTGGTACCAAACTGTCATGTTCAATGAAAGCACCCTCCCTCCCTGAGCGAAGGCCCACTGGATGGTCAGTTTGAGACACAGGGCCTCAATCTGGCAGGGCTTGACAGGCAGGCCACAGTGACCACTGTGGTAGTGGGTGACGGGGACTGTTAACTGGAGCAGAGAGGAGCAGGACAAGGTGTTCCAAAGTAGGAAGCTCCCACTGGGGCTGAGTTCCTGCTGAGATCTATATGCTGGTGTTGAAGAGCCCTGTCCATGAGGCAGTGACTCATGGGAGCCCTGGTCCCTGAAAGCCCCCCAGCAAAGAGGACGGGTATACGTTCATTCATTCACTCACACATGCAGTCACTCATGCACGGCTGAGCACTAGGACTGTGGTGGGAGCTGGTAAGTCCAAGGAAGAAGCTGGACGGGAGGGAAAGGAAGGGAGGCATCATTCCAGCTACAAAGCCAGAAATCAATTCAAACCAAGGAGGAGTGCACACGCAGGGGTGCCAAACAGAGACCCCCAGCTCAGCTGGCCTCTGTGCTTGGAAATCCCCACCAAGCAGGGGAGGATAATGGAGTAACTCATGCTCAGCAGATCACAAAGGGCTTTCTCCTCCCCATTCCTCCCCGACTGGCTTACCTCTTACAGGTTACGGACCAGCCCCCGCCCCTCCCCTGGCAAAGGAACGAGTTGTTCCCTCAGCACTTGCTGAGCACTGGGTCCTGTCTGGAATTAATAAGCCCCTAAAACAAGACTTACTCCTCCTGTGAAGGGGACAGAAACAGACTTGAAATGCAAACAGATATTTCAGGGCCCTAATCAGGGGAAAATATCATTTCATAATAGAAGGTAGTCACTGTCCTCTGTGAGTTCACAGGCCCCTGGGGTTACGGGTGGCGATTATAAGACAGAGAACTGAACAAAGCCAGCAATGAAGGAAAGGGCACTGGATGGCCAGAGAGCAGTGCTAGCCAGTGGGTGAAAGGTTACAGGTAAGACAGAGCCCTTTCTGCTGCCTCAATTCCTCCCAAACTCAGCGCTTCCCAGCACTCAGAACCCTTTCCCATCTCCACTTACATGCTTCTCCTACATGCATTGCACATGCATGACTGGTCACATACGATGGCACTTTACAGTTTACAAAGCACTATACGAGCAGCATCTCATTGGACCCTCACAAAAGCCCTGTGTACGGGCTAGAGAGCTCACGCTACCCAGTCTTACCTCAAGACATCAAGGCACAGAAAGGCTATGGAACACATCAGTGATGCAGATGTGAAGGGTGGAGCTAAGGTTCAAAAGAAGGCTTTGCCTGAATCCATCTCATCCTTCCAGGCCAGGGACACTTCCTCCTTCCCTGAAAGCATTCCCCCAAAACTGCAAAGAGCATTATTACTCAGAACTAGTGGCCTCCGAAACTTGCCACACTCTCAGTCAACAAAAACAAGGCTTCAAGATTTCTAATAATCAAGATTTTTAAGATTGGTCAATATATTTCAAGTTCCTAATATATACCAGGCAATATGCTAGCTACATCTGTCTACAATTCTGTGATACCAGTTTTTGCTGTTGTTCTTTGTTTTGAAATCACTGTTGTACATGTCAGACCACTGAGGTGTGGACAATGAAAGATGTGTTTGTGGTCATGCAGTTGTATCAGAGCAAGAATTCTAACTCATGTGTTCCACCTTATAATCTTTAACTCTCGAGTTTTCTCAAAATATGATTAGCCAGACTTCTACTTATGGAATATTCCAGTGAACTGAGTTGTTCTTGGTACTACTAAGGGATACATGGGTTTGGAGGGGCTGCCTCATTTCTGCCTCCCAGCTGCTCATCATCTCAAGCACCTCCCCCATTTTCTCCACTTCCCTCCACAATGGACACTAGCACATACACAAAGCATGTGTGCACATGCACACACACATATACAGCCACAAATACACATGCACACGGACATATACAAGCATGTGGAGGGGCTACAAGTTCTCAAATCAAAACCTCTCTGAGTCCTTTTCGAACTCCCTGGCTACAGCAGAATGAAGGAGGGAGTGTCACAACATGTTTTTCAATGCAAGAAACTTATTTTCAAATACATACACTACACAGTGCCTATATGCCCCATGATCAAAGGGAAGGCCTTTGATAAGATCCCAGATGCAAAGAAGAAAGACATGGTGGCTTATTTGAAATGAAGTTGGACTGTTTTAAAACTATGAGCCTGTCACAGGAGAATCTCAACTATATAATTAATTTTCTTCTGGCCTTCTGGTTTACCAAAAAATTACAAAATAATAAATCCTGAGATATCCAACTTGCCTACAAATAATGAATTAACTCTAAAGGAATTTGTAAGAGACTCCAAAGGTGAAAGTATGTAGCCATGGGGTCAGAGAGACATGGGTTCTAATTCCAGCTCTGTCATTTACCAGAAGTGTGACCTTGGGAATGTTAACCTCTGAGTCTGTTTCCTCATCTTCACTGTGGGAATAGAAATGCCATGAGATTGTTGAGGGAATTAAAGGACAAAGTATATACAATACCTGCTACCTTGCAGGAACTCACTGTTGGTCTCCCCCTGTTGAGGAGTTCCCTAAATGCCCACACCTGAGACCTTCACGCCCAAACTTAGGAAGACATTATAATGCCCCAACCAGTAGCTCTTCATTCTGGCTGCAGTTGGAATCACTTGGGAAGCTTTGAAAATCTAGATGCCCAGATCCCACTCCACTCCAATCAAATGAGAATCTTTAGAGATGGGATCCAGGCATAAGTATTTTTTATAGCTCCCCAGATAACTCCAGAATGCAGCCAAGGTTAACAATCAATGCCTAGATTCCTATTCCTACACAGTAAAGACTTCATCAGAAAAACTACATTATTATCCTCAATGAGCCTAAAGTTAAATTTCAAATATTTTGCTTCTAGAGAAATTCCTAGAGAAGCTGCCTATCAGCTCCATGAGCCCCCATTTCTTCAAGAACCTGGTACCCAACCTTGTCCTGCAGGCCCCCATCACAGCACCAACCCTTCCCACCCCATCTCAGGAAAGGATATGGGTGCGTCACTGGCACAGTAATGGGAATTAGAAGCTGGATTGTTCCTTCAATCATTGGTCATCTGAGGCCTGAGATTTCATCTCACCACGGAATCTATAAAAGGGCTTTTGAGATGTTAGAGTTGATGGAGTTACCATGCTGGGAGGGGCTTCTATTTTGCCTCAGAAATCACATCCAAGAAGTCACCACCTAGGATCCAATCCATTCTCTGTTCCTGGAAGTTTCTGACTTAAGTAGGTAAGGCAAGAGCTTTGAACTGCCAGTTTCACCCTACAGGAGGCATTCCCAGGATGGGAGAGCCTACAAGCTTTTTAGCTTATAGCAGAATGCTACGGCAGCTAAAACAATGGCTTGACCTTACAGAAACTAATTGCTGATGCCAAAGAGCAACACTTCTGACCACATTCACATACTCAGAGCAAATATACGTGTGCTAAGCACTTTCATCATCTTGAAAGAGTAGAAATCTAACTAACGTAACGCACAAAATGGCTTCCCTGATGCTAAGGCTTATTTGCTGATTCATTTTGACAATCTTGTTTTTATTTTTGTTTACTCGCTCAATTGCTTTGCTAAAATATCCCCTAACCTTCCCTATACATTCTTTAACCCAGAAGCTGTTTTCCAGAAAGAAAGTCACGGGTTGATGACCTCAGAAGAATGGACAGACCCTAAGGAGTTTTCCGTGACGCCAGATAGACTTATCAAGATTAAGAAGAATACAGCACAACAAACTTTCCCGATTGTTATCACTCTTTTGCTCCATCCAGTTTTTCTATAAAACCTCAAGATCTGAACTCCAAGGTGGGTTCAGTCCCTAAGACGTTAGCTTGCTGTGATTCCCCTTTGTCTGGCAAAGCAATAAAGCTGCTCTCTTCTGATACTCCCAAAACTCTGTCTCTGTCTCTGAGTCTGAATTCATCTTTCCAGGCACAGAGGCTGGTTTTTTGGCAACAATCTCACTTACTCTCACCACACCCCTATGAGGTGAATGCTCATATCAAGCAGACATTAGAGATGAAGAAATGAATGCTTACAGAGGTTATTTCCATTACCCAAGTCCAAGTAAATCCTAAGTAGCAATGAAACTTGAACCCAGGCCTCACTGATGCCAACACCTTTTAAGACCCTGACCACATCTTCCTAATCTTTCACTGAGCACTGCCCCTCAGTCCCAGCCACTGTCAGACTCAGAGTCCCAGTCAGCCTTCACGCTGCCTGACAGGACCTGTGCATCCTAATAGAGTCTGAGTTGGACAAAGTGACCAGATCACTATAATCACTCCCACCGCCGGGTAAACAACCTAAAGAATAATCTTGCTTATGTTATCAGTCAAGGTCCTAGCAGAAAACAGTTCTACTCAGATGCTCCCAATGAAGAGAACTGACAGAAAAGACTGCCCTCAGAGGAATGGGAAGGGCAAGAAAAGCAACAAGGGTGTCATGCTCCCAGAAACTAACAGGAAGAAGCCATTCCCAACCTGAGGCCTGAGACAAGTAGGGGGATTGGAGCCTGGTGAAGGAGGGGCCACCAGCCAGAGCTGTGTCACCCAGGGATGCAGCCTTGTCCAGACCCCTGGGGCCCAGCAGGGAGGGAGCTGCTGGCAAGCAAGCTCCAACTTCTCTCTCTCACACTCCCAGCTCCTGCTGGTGCCTCCCTCTGGTCAGACCCAACACAGCCTGCCAACAGGAGAGCCTGGATCAGGCCACCTGTTAAGGTCAGCCTCTTGGGGCTCAGAGCAGAGCAGGGAAGGGAGTGAATGTGTCTGGACTAGGGAAGTAGAAAATAATCCATAGGAAGAGAAAAATGTGGTTTTACTGGGATGACTGTGCACAGTGTAAGTGAATTCTTTACTTTTCCAAAAGGATTTCTTGAACACCATTCCTAATAACAGTATCTGCGGCCTAAGATGTCCACTGTGGGCCTGGTACTGTTCCAGGTGCTTTACAGAGGTAGGAGGTATGAATCTCAGTTCAGATTCATGCGTGCAAGAAATAATGCACCTGTTTATTTTCTATAAACTAATTTAATTTTTATTTTAAGCTGTTATCCTCTCAGGATGAGAGGAAACTTCATCTCAGTCATCACCATTGCATGAGATGCCAAGGTACCACGGTACATGGTACAAGGGCCAGCCTCTGGGCTGGGTCACCTGTGCATCCACTGTCCCAGCTGGCGTGGCCTTTAGGATCCAGCGGCTCCATTCATCTTTGAAGGCACACTGGATGGGGCCTGGGTTTCTCTGCTGAGGCAGAAAACTCCAAGTCTCACAGACCTGTGGCCACTATTTTCTGGGGTCCTGCCAGGAAGTAGGATGCAGGTCCCCACTGCCCAGAGACAGGCAGAACTTCTCAAGAAATCTGGGGGATTGCATTTTAGTCTGAGGAAAGGCTCCCTTTCTGTGGCTTTTCCTATACACTTTGTGTCTCCCACAATTCCTCTTCACTCTTCTACCTTCTCTGGAAGCTCTACACTCTCTGATAGGCTTCAGTTCTTAAAAACAAAAGCTGGAGAGTCTCGGAAGGCTCTTTCTCCTTCCTTCCCCACCACCTAGCTCCTCTCGGACACAGCACTGTGCCTTGATGCGTGGGATGCAAGGAGGTAGAAGGAGAAATCTAGGCAGGAAAAGACATAAGTTAATAGCTCAAAAGACAGCCCAAGTGCACCTGTATTTCTTTAAACTTGAAGACAGCATATGCCCCACTCTCACCAATGGGGCTCAGAGCAGTTTAGTAACTTGTCCGAGGCTACACAGCAGGCAAGGCTGTAAATCCTTACCTACCTGGCTCCAAAATCCACTCACCTAACTAGTCCAGAGATGGCAGACAGATTTTACCTCGTGGGCCCACTCTGACTGGTTGGCATGGTTACCCAGAAGCCATCTTGAGAAGGATTTTGATGTGATGACTAGCTCATTGCGAAACAGTGCCATTATTGATGGCCCGTGACTCTGTGAGGACAGAAGGCATGTGTATCTTGTATCCATCTACTGGAAACTAAGTCATTTCTTATACACCAATGAAATGAAAATGAAAAATGGTTTGAATTTATAAAAATTAACTTTACACAAAATTACAGGAGCACATCTGTCTTGTGCAATGTATCCACAGGGCCAGGAAAAGAACACATCAGGAGGATCTTTATTTTCATTTGATACTCCTTGTATTCAAAAGGTGGAAGAAGGCAGCCATCGTGTTGTGCCTGCCTGATGTACTTTCCACCAGGGGCAACCCGAGAAATTAGTTTGTCGAACCCACTCTCTTTCTTCCTTCTCACTTCTCCATCCCAGCCCTAAACAATCACCAAGGAAAGGAGGTCAGCAAAGCTTGCATCATTTCATCACATATTTTCTGACATTCTGCTTTCAGCAGCTCTTAATGTCCTTCCTCTGAGCACTGTAGGTTTGTTGTTTTTCACTGATTTATGAGAAACTGGGGATTCTTACCAGTTTAATTAAGTAAAAAATTACACTGCTGTATATGCTTGTCAACTTAATTTTCAGGATTTTGTCTTGTTTTATGTTGTAAATTTGGGGGACAATTTGTTCCATCTTGAATCAACACTTGAAGGTTTTGTTTTCTTTTTTATTTTTAAAATTTTTTTGCTCATTTGCTTCCAAGCCCGATATGGACAAAGATGCTTCACATTTTCCCTTGTTTTATAACCTGAACCATCACGTTTACACTTACTTTGCTTTGAAGAAAAAGGTGAACAGTTTGTATTTTTATTGCAGGAAGTAGATAGAGCATAATACAGACAAGTTCAAAGAATACTCAATAAGGATTCAGTCTGATTCTAGTCTTGGCTCCTTCAATTTTCTGGATTGCCTTAGACAGCTCTGTGTCTTCTTTTTTCTGTGAAGTGGGTGTAACTGTACTTCACAGGATAGGTGTGAAGCCTATGTCCACTTTGGAATTTATGGATCCTGTGTTAATGTTCTTTGGTTGCAAGCAACAGAAAATTACTCTGGTTAATGTACATGAAAAATCAGAAGGAGCCTGAGATCATTTACAAAACTGCAGAAAGAACTGAACTGTTAGTTAGGCTTAGGGAGGACACAAGCCAAAGAAGTACTGGAAACCTCAAGCACAGAACTGGCAGACCTTCATTCAAGGATATTATCATGGGGTGATTCTGCACTCACAGCCTTCCATCTTCCTGTACCTTGGCTCAAGTCTACAAGCTCCAGGAGAAAGAATGCAACTAGCCCAACTTATTCCTCAAATCTATTACTATTTGGAAGCCCAGCCTGGAAGAGTGTAAGGGATACAGCAACTGTTAGCAGAAGAAGGGATGGGAGGGAGGTAGAGAAAGCATAAGAGGCAGGTAAATATAGGTTGCTATCTTGGTCCACAGCTTAGTTACTGCCCAGGACATAAATATACACACATAAACATACAGTTCTCTAGGTCCAGAGCTTCTGGGAAATTCTGTAATGACCATATCTCTGTGCCTGCACTTACAGATTAAATAATAAACAATTCCAAATAACTGAGGAAGAAAGAAAATAAAAGAAAACCTATATATATATATAGCATATAATATTGTATATATGTATATGTACATATATATGTGTGTGTATATATAAAAATATAAATTTATTATATAGTAAGCAAGAAGATGCTATAACTTCATCTCCCCAGCTGGCCATAAAACTACACCCAGTGTTTATGGCACATCACCACCTCTAACATCTCCATGTTCCTCTGAGCTTTTACCAGAACTTCCGACATAACCAGCTGAGGGTCTTTCATGACAGGAAGAGTGACTCTTCTAAGGGATCTTGGCCCTCAGTGGTCTTTCCTGTTGAGGGATAGAGCATTTACATGTTGACCTTGACCATGTGGCATGGCACAATAAGGGCTTCCTTAGATTGCACTCATTTTTCTTTATATAGTAGCCACCTGATTTGACAATCAAGGTGAATCACTCCAGTCAACTCCATCACCACCTTTCCCTATTCCCAAATGGTGTAATAAGCCTAACACAGCCCATCTCAATTTCCAATTCAATGGACCTATTCCTGCCCCTGATGAGAAAGAATCTCGTATTTGGTTACCAAGATCTCTAAACCAGCAGAAGCCAGATTCGTAGGAACAAGAACCAAAACTCAGAAAGTGGGTTCTCAAATAAAATCATTAGATCCTACCCTCCTCAATGGGTGAACAGCAATGAAGTGTGAGAATTAGGCAGTTGAGAGGAACAAAACTTCAAATAGCAATGTCTTAAGCAAGGCAGAAGTACATTTCTCTCACATCTAAGTCAAGGTAGGTAGCACAGGGCTAGCAGGGCATTCCACGGCTGATATCATGGATATCATGATACTCTATCATGTCCAATAAGCTACTGATGGTCCAATAGATAGTCCTAGTCCAAGCCAGTATGTCTGAATTCTAGTAAAGTGAAAAGGGAAGAGAAAATTTCCTCCTGGAAGTTTTATGAGTCACTCACATTCCATTTGCCAGAATTTAGTCACCCAGTCCCACTGAACTACAAGGGAGCTAGAAAATGGAATTTTTACTCTGGACAGCCATGAGCCCTGCAAAAAACAAACAAACAAACAAACAAACAAACAGGAGTTTATTTATCTAGAGGAAAGGGAAAAAGGATATTTGAAGATAACCAGTGGTCTCTGCCACTTAGAGTGAGTGGGAATTACCATTTTTCTCCCATAGGAAAGGGGTGGTGGGGAGTGTCCTAGAGTAGTATGGAGATTCAAATTCTCCAAATGCCCAAGATCCTCTTGGAGGTTCCCCATCTCAGTTGGTCCCCTTCTCAGTTGCCTAGATTCCACTCCTTCCCAAACAATGTTCTAACTAGCCAGAGCAATGCCAACAATGTAAATCCAACTGATCTTTTCATCCAGCAACTGCCTATCTCCGTGTTTCATTTTCAACATTCCCAACCTTGCAGAGTTAACAAACAGTAAGAGATTTTTTCATCATGATTGCATAAAAGCTTCAGATTTAATTCTCTGCTTTGTGGTGAGAATTGTGAGATATGAACTTGTCAGAAGAGCTGTCAGAGAAACCAGCCTGGCCCCAGACTCAACATTTACCATCCCTATTGCATGAGCCTATGACAGCAGCTATCTTATCCATTCCCCTCCAGAGCTTCATCCTTAAAGAGCATGTGGTCCCAAGAAAACAGTGTTGACAACTTGAGTAGTTCATTTATTATTTAACAGCATGAGTTATAGTTGCCATCCTAAAACAAAGAGAAGGAAAGAGGGCCCCATCTTCGCCCCAAAACGAGTTCCAAGTAGCCTATATATGGTTTGCTTGCAACCCTCTTGCTATTACAATTTTAGCATCAGTTAGGGTATTGTAAAGGAGTACTGGGAAGAAATATCCTTTAAGGCTCATCCCACTAACCTCTGTAATCCTCTATCACCCTTAACTGTCATTTTCTGACCTCCAAGTCACCTCCTCAATCACTGAAGACTTGGATAGCTGTGGGCCTTCTGAAATAGAGGCAAAATTTTTGTGTTTGTTACATACATAGTTTCCTTGAGAGAGAGCCTATACTTTTTATTTTCAAGGAACACCATAACTTCCCCAAAGATAGTTAAGAATAATCTTCCTAGATATTAAAATTGCCCTTAGTGTTTTTCACCTGTGAAATCATACATTTTACAGTCTTACTCTCAGTCCACGGTATCCCATCTTTCCATCTGCTTTCCTTTGTGACTCCACTGATGGCTGGGTCTGCATCACCTCTTCAAACTTTCACCTTAATCTCCTTCCAACTTAAATTCCATGACCCATCCTTTCAACAACTCCTTACTCATTTGAAAATTCATTCCATCAATGTTTATTAATCATCTACTATTTGTCAGGCACACAAAGGCAATAAAGACTGCCCTAATAGAGAAAACATTCTGAGAGAAAGAAAAAGAAAACAAGCAAAGAAATAAATAAATTCAAATTAATGATTAGTGCCATGAAAGCAAACAAGAGCTAAGCAAGAAACTATCAAGGAGACCTACTTTAAATAGTGTAGTAGGCAGAATGTGGCCCCCTCAAATATCTATGTCTTAACACTGAGAACCTCTGAAAGCGTTAGGTTACAGGACTAAGGGGTATTAAGACTGCAGATGGAATTAACATTGCTAATCAGCTGACTTTAAAGTGGGAAGATTATCCGGAACAACCTGGGTGGGCCCAATGTAATTATAAAGGTCTTAAAGATGGGAGAGGGCATTTTATAACCAAAAAGATGGCAGCATGAGAAGGACCTAATCCACTGTTTTCAGTTTTGAGATGGAGAAAGAAGTCATGAACCAAGAAATCCAGATAACCTATAGAAGTTGCAAAAGGAAAAGGAGTACATTCTCCAGAAGAAACTCAACCCTGCCAAAACCTTGATTTTGGATTTCTGACCTCAAGAACATTAAGATAATAAATCTGCAATTATTAAACTCTAATTTTTTGTTGATTTGTTATGGCAGCAATATAAAACTACTACTGATAGAGTGGGTAGTAAAGGCTTTTTACTAAGGAAATGACATTTAAAATAGACCTCAAAATGAGTAAAAGCCACGAGATGGAGGAAAAGTGTTCTAAGCAAGGGAAGGGCATGAACAAAAGCCTTGAAGTAAGATAGAGCTTGACACATTTGCAGAACTGAAAGTAGACCTACATAGCTGAAGTTAAGAGACTGAGGGGGAAAGTTCCATACAATAAGTTTTAAAAAGGTTGGGGCAAGATCCTTCCCCTGGACACGTAGGTTAGAGTGATTTTTCTAAAACACAAATCTGATGATGTCACTACTCTGTTAAAAAAAAAAATTCCAAGGGTTCCCAGAGTGCCTCAGGCTGATCCAAATTTCTCAACATGTTTACCACCATCTGGCTTCCTAATCTGGTGCCTGTACTTCTCCACTTATGTTCTAGTCACTTTTATGTTCTCAGTGTTTTTTTTTCTCTTTTCCAGCTTGCTCACTGTTTATCATTGTGTTTAGAACCACTGATATCACCTGGAACAAGCACCACTTGATAAGTGAATCACCTTTATTATTTGTTTCCCTCTTCTCCTAAGATGTTTATCATCAGAGTTTTTTCCCTTCCACCAGATAAAATCTCTGGCAAGCCCTCTGATTTTTTTCATCTCTTTTAGAGAACAAGATGTAATTTGGTCACTTTAAGTTGTAAAGTACAGTCTGTTGAGAAAGTAGAATTTATACTCTCATCTATTAATCCATATTTCTATCTTCATTTATAGTTAAGGCTCCTTTTCACTTATTCATCAGCTAGAAATGGATAGTAGATAGGCCTCCTGCCCTAGTGGAAGGGCATATGGTTGGCTTTATGTCCTGTTCTCTCTCTGGAGTAGAAATATTGAGGAAAGAGGATGGGAAAGAACTCAGAAGGTTCTTAATTGACTGGTATGGTCTTAAGATGATGTCATGCTCTTACCAAGCTAGTGTTTAAATCTAATTCTTTCTTTGAGAGTGACTTCAGGGTTCTTTCGAGGTTCCCCGGCTGGGATCTGCTGACCTACAACTCCAATAATAGAGGCAGTGCCATTGGTTTTTCTGCAGTTGCTTGTTCTCCCTCTACCTCAGGTTTTCTGGTTGTCTTTACCACACAGACCATCTCTTCATCACAGATGTCTCCATGCTCTGTAGCCTACTTGAACAGGAGGCAAAATAGCTCCAGGTATGAATCACCAAAGAAATTAAAAAGAAATAAAAAATACCTGGAGACAAATGAAAACTAAAATACAACGAAACTACTCAGCCATAAAAAGAAAAGAATGCCATTTGCAGCAACATGGATGACCTAGAGATCATCATTCTAAGTGAAGTAAGCCAGAAAGAAAAAGAAAAATATCATAGATCACTTATATGTGGAATCTAAAAAACAGAAAAAAGAAAACACTAATGAACTCATCTACAAAACAGAAAAAGTAAACTCACAGACAAAGTAAAACAATCTTATTATGGTTACCAGGGGAAAGTGAGTGGGAAGGAAAAATTTTGGGGTTCAAGATTTGCAAATATTAACTACTATACATAAAAATAAATTAAAAAACAAGTTTCATACACTGTATAGCACAGGGAAATATACACAAAATGTTATGATAAATCACAGAGAAAAAAATGTGACAATGAGTGTGTATATGTCCATGAATGACTGAAAAATTGTGCTGAACACTGGAATTTGACACAACATTGTAAAATGATTATAAATCAATAAAAAATGTTAAAAAAAAAAACAAGTTTCTTCTGTGTAGCATAGGGAACTGTATTCAATATCTTGTAATAACCTTTAATGAAAAAGAATATAAAAATGAATTTATATAGAATATATATATGAATGACTGGGACATTATGCTGCGTACCAGAAACTGAAACATTGTAATACTTCAATTTTTTAAAAAAAGATATCATAAAACAAGAAAATTACAGGCCAATATCACATTCCTTTTGCCCTCACAAATTCTGGGAGTGCAGGCCAATCTCAACCCATCCATCCTTGTTCTGCTGCCAAAGAGTTGTGTCCTCTAGATTCCTAGGACAGGAGTCAAACTCAAATCCATGGTGCCAACCAACTGCAGAGAGCACATGTTAAGCTCTTCAAGTGGTCCCTCTTTCTAGATTTAAGGTGGCAAGATATAATTACCTAAGTTAATATTAGTTACCTTAACAAATAAACCCACAAATCTCAGTGGCTTAATATAACAGAATTTATAATCATGGGTGGGAGGAGTGTCTGATGCATAAAGTCATTCAAGGTTCCAGGGTATCTGAGGCTCTGCAATCTTCAAATACTGCTTTCAAGGTTTCCCTGTATATCAATATCTTGTTAAGAAATGAGGGAAGAGGTTGAGGCGTGTGCAGGGAGGTTTATGTACGCCAGGCTTGAGAATGAATAGTCATACTTCCACCTACTTTTTCACTGGCCAGAACCCTGCCACATGGTCACACCTAATTGCAAGAGAAATCGGGAAACACAGACTAGTTTGAGCAAGAGGAAAGGAGTTTGGAGTGCAGCTCGCCAGTCTCTGCCACAAGGGAGTGGTGATCTAGAAAGACCACAGGACTCAGAATCAGGATATCTGATTTCAGTCCCACTACTGACTGTCTGTCTTAGGCAACCAGTTCACCACTCCCTGAGCCTTGGTTTTCCCAACTGTAACCAGGGGATTACAGAATTCTAAGCCCTAGTTCCCTCCTTCTATGGGTCTATGACCCTAAATATCATAGTGGTAAATGGGGGAGAGCCAAATCTCAAAGGGCAGCTGTGCCACGGCTGAGGTGAGGGAAGGTATTCTGGTCCTATTGCCATCAGTAGTATCTTTTTTTCAAAACTGAAGGACACAGCTCTTCTAGGAAGGCACCATATGTGGAAGCTGAGACCAGAAAATCTAAAATATGTCTAGAATCTCACCCTTTCTCACCATCTTCATCACTATCCATTTCATCTACATCACCTTTTCTCTCACCCTGATTAGTGTGCAAGCTTCCTAACCGGTCTCCCTCTATGTAGCCCCTTTAAAAGTTTCAAGCTGTTGGATTGCTATTGCATTATTCCAAATGATGCCTATCTCAATTCAATTCAAAGAGCAATTATAGAATACAACATTATTTCTCCTTCCACTCAAGCTTGGAATATTACCTACTCCCCCTCATTGCAATCTCTGCATACCCCACTCCTTCAACTCACCACCCAAACCATTCCACCCACTCCTTAAAATAATTTTTGCTCCTGCTCTCCAATCTGACTCTATTTCTCATCCACTTAAGCACTCCTATATCAGAGCCCAGTTATTTGTGTACATCTTATCTTCTCTACTAAACTGTAAGTTCCCTGAGGGAAGAGATCGTAGATTATACTATTTGCATTTGCACCATGCTAGATGCTGAATTATTTATTGAATGAATGAATGACTAATGATTGTGGGGAATTATTAAAAGGCATAAGCAAAGTAGCCCTCTTGGAAATAGCAGTGAGCCCCATTTCAGTTTGGCAAGTGCATTGTTCTGATTGTTTTTCTCGGAGTCCACTGTAGTTGCACTGAACAATCTGTAGGAAGAACTGTAGGTGTGACTCTTGAGCCAAGGTAATGATTGCACTGGGGTCTGACTCTACTCAGTCTTGCCCAAGGGCAGTATTAGGAAGCAAGTTAAATGAGAGCTCATATTCTGTCAAATCCTGAGAAAACAGCTGGACGCCTGCCAAATGAGAAATTGCAGCTGGATAGTAATTTGCCTCTCTTTCTTGCTTTTAAATGTGAGGCCATGTGCTCTGAAATAAAACAGAGCAGGGAAATGAGAAATCATTTGAAGAATTCAATCAGCGTGGACAATTGTTATGAAGTCAGACAAAATCAGCCTCTTTCTCCTCAGTAGCAGAAAATTATGAGCTAGTTATATGAATCCATGCTCCAGCCCCCGTTTTCCTTTGTCCTGTTCGAGTCAACAGCCGTAAGCCAGGGTGTAGCCAGTTAGCTTAGTTGGACAGAGCCTAGAGTCTGTATCATGTCAGCCCTGAGCTTGGTGCTCCTAGGGGCTCATTAGTTACATATACTTCCATCACATGTTAAGATCATGTCCCCAACCACAGAGGTACAGCATGCCACAGGCACAGACAGGTCCAGGTGAGACAGAGGATCGGCACAAACCCAGCCTCACCACTAGAGAAGCAGCCCAGATTCAGAGGGTGCATCCTACCAGCGTCG
Source organism: Vicugna pacos (assembly GCF_048564905.1). NCBI lineage: Eukaryota > Metazoa > Chordata > Mammalia > Artiodactyla > Camelidae > Vicugna > Vicugna pacos. The sequence goes on from NC_133001.1 coordinate 25,812,389, forward strand.
GCAGCACCATCCTAACGGCACTGGACACAGTAACCTGTCTGCAGTAGGACTATTGTAAGGATCCATCCAGTCATGTATTCACTAGGCTTACTCACAGAAAAATAACAGCTGTTAGTTCCTGAGCTTCCTCTCTGGACCATGCACAGGGCTGGAGATTTCACACACATTGTTTCCAGTCTACAAATCAATCCTGGGAAGTAAAAATGGACCCATTTTGCCAATGGGGAAACTGAGGCTCTGAGTGGTCCTGCACATGGTCCCAGATCAAACAGCCAGTATGTGGTGGAGCCAACATTCCAGCTGATAAGCAGCTCCAGAGCCACGCACTTTACACTTGTGCATGCTGTCCCCTCATTTTGCTGACTCCACGCTTCCCATTCTGGGTCATGGCATGGCAGAAGGCAGGGCTCTTTTGTATATGTTATCCTGTTTATTCCTCATAGACCCATGGTAGGTAAAGCGGATTAAAACCCCCACCTTGCAGATCAGGAAAGGTAAGATTATGTGAGAAATGAGAACTAAGCCCCAGTTATTCATTCTCTAGATCCTGAGCCTCCCTATTGTTAGATGACATGAAAACCTGAGGCATAAGAGTGAAAACTATTTTCATTTTCACAACGAATATGTCACATTCACCTATTGGAAAACCTCCCATGGTTTTTCATGGCTGTAGGGTTAAATCTAACCCCATTATTGCATCATATAAGGTCCATCTGAGCTGGCATCTCCTGCCTCACCAGTCTCCTCTCAGCTCCCTTCCTGCCCCTCCACTCTCGCACGGCTATCTCAAGCCAAAGCAAACTCCTTTCCTTTCTCTGAAGAAGTCAGGAAGGTGCACATGCTAGCGCTGGCCCAGGCTAGTCCCTCTACCTGGAAAACTCCTCATACTTCCAGACTTCCCCACCTCCACCAGGCAGAGTTGACGGTTCCTACTCAGCCTTGCCATCACCTCAAATGAGATGGCCCACAGGCAGTGAACTGAGTGGGTGTCCATCTCTGCTCCCAAGACTCCCCACCAGCAGTGACTGTCTCCTGGGCTCACTGCAAGTGAGAGCTGACGCTGTGACAAAGGGCCACAGAGCACTGCCTGCTCTGGCCACGTGAAATATCACTGAGCTTCAGGACCCTACTCTCCTCCGCTCTCACTTCTCACCCTGCCCTTCTCACTCCTCTCCGGCATCCCAGGCAAGCTCTCACCTCAACGCCTTTGTTCTTGCTCCTCCCTTAGTCTAGAGCATCTTCCTCTCAAGCAGTTCACAAGGCTGACTGTCTGAGGCCCTCTCTGAACTCCCTATTAAATTGCTTCCCTTAGCTTGGGGAGGGTATAGCCCAGTGGTAGAGGGCATGCTTAGCATGCATGAGGTCCTGGGTTCAATCCCTAGTACCTCCACTAAAAATAAGTAAATAAACCTAATTACCCCCCTAGAAAATAGATCATTAAATTGTTATCCTTATTCCTCCCCAAAACCCTTTCTTCCCTTTATATATGTTTTTAAAAGCATTCCTCAACATCTGACAGACTATATTTTACATATCTTAAAAATCTTCTGTCTTATGAATGAATGAATGAATCTTTACAGCCCTAACTCCTCCCACTCACAACCTAGTTCTCAGCACAATGCCTGGCCAGGGGAGTCATGGTCCCCAACACTGCCAAAAAAAATCCTAAAGGGTTAGCCAAGCCTACTTTGTGTCTATGGGCTAAGACAAAGCCAGAGAACCAAAAGCAAATCATAATCCAAGGACAGCTGTGAGTCAGAATAAGTGAATTGTGTCCAGGCAGTCTCTCAGAGCAAGCTGGTTCAGGAATGATTACCATCAGAAGCAAGGGTGCAGGACCATGGAAGCAGAATCAAGGAAGATTAAAGAAGCCAAGGACAATGAGTCAAAACAGGCCAGAAAGAGGGCAGTGTGAGAAAATCACAGAAATGCTGGGCTTTGATATGTGCCTGATGATGAATTTCATGGGCAGACCAGAGTAGAGAAAGCTAACATTTGCTGAATAAATGAATAATCAGTGGAAAAGCTAAGAGATGGTCCCTAGCACCTAGTGGCTGGTCCTTTCTGGCTCCTCGATTGAAAAACCTTTCTGTGTGGGAGCTGTGACTCGCATCCCAAGAGGCACAGGGGCCATATCAGCACCAGCCTCTAATTAACATGAGCAAATGCAGAGGGCTGCAAGTGTTCTAAGCAAACTACTCATCCTTTTTTCCCACATCCACAATAGATTCCTTTCACAGAACTGTTCTGTTTGATAAATGAAGTACAGCCTTTGAGCTCATGGTCTGTAGTTCTGGCCACAGCATGGAGCCAGGTCTCCTTTGTGGTTCCACTAAGCAAGTGCAAAGCAGAGTCAAAGACAAATCACTAATCCACCTGGAGAGAGCAGGCAAGCATATCGGGCAGCACTGGGGACGTCAACCAAGCACAGGAAAACCAGACCTTGGAAAAAAACATTTTAAAACTGGCATCATCGACTTCAGAGAGTTATAACCTCAGGTGTATTCTGACTCTAGAAGTTGGGGAAAGGTTGGATAAGCATGCACAGGTGTAGCAGGATGCTCTCTACCTCTCCATGTTGCATTGGAAAGACAGGCACGGAGGGAAGGAACCAGAGCCAAGAAGTGGCCATTTGTTCCTCTCAAGCCTATTCATGGCATTCATTTCTCACTCTAGTCTGAGTGATTATTTTCTTAGAGTGGAACCAGGACTGAACTGGATTGACAGGACCTTAGAAATGCTTTTTTTTAAAAAAAAAAAAAAAGGTGATTCATATTAGATGAGTACTATATGAACTCAGAGATTGAAACAATACAGATAGAGGCATAAATATGATATTGACATAGACACCGACTGACACAGACATAGGTACAGATCCAATTATATACAGATATAAATATAGTATAAAATGAAACTTTATCCCTTATCTGCCCTCCACTTCCCAACACATTCTTCCTTCCCAGGATAACCCAATTAAAGATTTCCTTCAAGTTGTTTATTTATACATTTACAATCATATATAAACATATACACATTTGGTTTTTATATTAATGGGATTATTATACATATTTTTCATGCCTTTTGTCACTTAACAAAATTCCTCAGTGATCTGCCTATGTCTGTCCTTGGAGATATTTTTAACTTTAATTTTTATTGCCACATAGTATCCCACAGTGTGGATGCACCGTATTATTTAATCTCCTAAGAAACCTTTGAGTAATGTCAAATTTCCACTACTGTAAAATAATATGGCACTAAACATCCTGGGATCTACATCTTCGTGGAAATGAACAAGGATTTCCTTAGAATTTTTAGAACTAGAATTCTGGGTCAATCATGAGTACAATTTGAATTTTGAAAGATCTTAAGAAATAAGCCCCCTAACAATCTTGACCATAGCCCACTCCAGCCAACATTGTATGAGAGACCTATTTCCTCCTAACCTGGCCCACAATGAATATCATAATCTTTTAAATATTTGCCAGTCTCCTAAATGAGAAATTATAACTTGTTTTCTTTTTATTCCCATGATTATTAGTGGGGCTGAACATTTTTTCATTTGTTTATTGCTCATTTGGGTATCTTGTTTTGTGAAATGTCTGCTACTATTCTTTGTCCACTTTTTGGTTAGACTGTCATTTTTTAAAAATAACTTGAAAAAGAAGAAATGTTCTCTTTCTTCTACCTTCTTCCCTATACACATTAGAACTTTGCTTTCACAATGATTTTTTTCTTCTTGATAGGTTTGCTTTATCTGCTCACTTAACTATAAGCTTTTCAAGAGTGTGTATATTATGGCTGCTATGTTAGCGCTATAGTTAGCATTGTTAATCTCATTTATTGGCCGCTTACTATGTCTATGTCACATACGGCCCCATGGGCCCTGGTACAGCAGCACGCAGTGCTGGGAGAGTGAAGAGTCTCATCTCGGCTCCAGCAAGCTGCAGACTTGGGCAGATCTCGTAATCTCTGCAGTGTCAGTGTCCTCAATTAGTTCTCTCAACCAACTCCCAGAGGTAGATGTATTTACTTTGTACAAAATAAGTTTTTAAAACCACAGGTGCAGTTGCCTAAAAAAGCATCCAACCCAATTTTGCCCCATTTCAGTGTCTATCACATCTGCTTTAAACCTTGAACTCTGTTTTGCCACCACAACTAAACTCTAAATAATTACTTACAGACTACTCTTACGGACCATAATAAATTTGAGAGAAACTTGAGAGCAGTAACCATGCCTTACAGCATCATGAAAAAAGATTCTTTCCTGGTTTTTGCTCATGGAGAGGAACTTCCACTTCAACTATTTTTTCATGCCCAATATATAACATTTATAAATCTAGAAAGTAATTAATATTCCTTTAAATATGAAGGGATCAACAGTGCTCAAAATTTACAGTTGTTACACAAGAATAAATTAATGCCTATAACATAACAAATTAGATTCTCCTAAACATTCAAACATTGAATACAACCTTTTTGTTCAAAATCTCCCCAAACATTGAATTACAGTCATAAATCTAATGTCATATTCTCATAAATGCTTTAAATGCATTAGAAGTAGATAAAACTATTATAAAATACAATAGGTATTATAGAACTTGCTATTAAATTTAAATTAAAACTACTGTAAGTGTTAATAACATTAGTTTACATTCTGTGTCTTCCTAGGGTTGCAGTAAGTAATGTTATCAAATCTACTCTAGTTCCCCTTCAAAAAAATCTCAGACTAGTCAATTGGGTTTTCAAGCTTTGTATTATTGATCCTCTGGGATGTGTGTGTGTGTGTGTGTGTGTGTGTGTGTGTGTGTGTGTGTGTGTGTGTGTGTGTGTGTGTGTGTGTGTGTGTGTGTGTGTGTGTGTGGAGGGGTTGTGGAATTTCTGTTTTCTTTTTGGTTTGGTTTAGGTTTGCACATTTTGTCTGATGTGGGATCTGGCTATGTTATTTTAGGAATTAAATTTCCTTTATTATGTCCATAAGACTCTAAGATCACACTTTTCACACAGGTTTTAAGTATCTCCCATTGAAATAATGTACTACACTCTATATGTTTTGATTGGTCAGCATAAACCTTTGTCCTATCATTACACTATAGTGGCCTGGCTTGTTAGCATTATTAGAGAAGCTTATATTCCTAATTACTATATTATTATGATTAGAAAGGCCATCCAAGGGTCCTGTTTCCTGGGAGATGAGAGATTGAGTCTGAGCAATTACTTCTCCTTAGGGCATCTGGACAATTGAAAACCTTGCCCACACAATGTTAACGTCTCTCTCAACTTAGTTACTGTGGGTTATCATTATGCCAATTAAATCTTGGCCCCTCTATGTCATTTTCATGTGAGATAATGGATACTGATCAGTTAGTCTTATTCTCAGTAGTTTCTAGTATTTTTATCCAGAATATTTGGGAATGCATTGTTAATAATATCTCTAAGATGCTGTAAGAACAGATACACGCTTAATAGAAGAAACAAAATACCCATGTATATTAACACTTTTGATTTTTTTGATGCTCAAATTGTTACAACCGGGTTCTATAACCTGGTTCCTTTGTCTTTTCAGAGCCACCTGACATTCTCAAAAGTATCTTTTTCCCCAGCAACCACAGAATATTCTTGAATGTTCCTGTGCCAAGATGTGGAATCATTTCCCCTCCAGGAAGCTTTGGCTCCTACTGGGGGGGGGGCATCAATATTTGGGAAGCTAGGAGTGTATATGAGAGTCAGTAGTGGCCAAAAGGACTATTTCTGCTGCTGGGCCACTTTTGGAGGGGATGGAGATGGAAAAGATAGTCTTTTTTGAGTTCAAAATAATTTTTTAGCTTACCACAGTATGTTAACATATCCTAGTTTTCTTAGAGATGACTTTCTACCACCTTGACAAAAAAGTGCCCCTCCAAGGCCTAGTTAAGATATCCCACGAATGTTTGTTGAGCCATATTAAACCAAAGTATTCTGCGTAGGGGCATGGCTTCCCATTATCCCCTTCTCCCTGACATAAGGTTGACAACCAGCCCAAGCTCTCCTCATCACATGCCTCCCACCCCAACACACACCACCTACTCCTCTCAGTTCACAAACAAAATAGGATTATTCCATCAAATAACTAACCTTCTGCCAGATGTAGTAAAAGCATCCAAACACATTCTAATCTTTGGAAAAGTTGTGGCACAACTCATGTTCATCTTCACCGTCTGGAGGTGACCTTCCTTTCTGTCTGTGCTCTCATCCTCCCTTTAGGCCACCCCACTTCAGAGACATGACAAATCTGCCCAGAACCCTGTGGCCAGAACTTTCCCTTCCTTTATTCTCTCATTCAAATGTACCTATTTTTTAAAGCCCATTCCTTTCTCTTTTATTGTACCTTTGGACCACCTTCACCCATTCTCCCCATCCTACCCCCTGCCTCTGGCAACCACCAGTCTGTTCTCTGTTTCTTCAATTTTTATGTCCCACTTCTTTAGATAAGTGCATAATTGATCTCATTGATTCACTTTAGCAGAAAATAGTAATGGCTAATGAAGAATACAGCTGTTTCTCTTCCTGGGAATCATAAGCACCCTGACAGAAAGAGGGGGTACTACTTGGCCCTCAATCCCATTATTAGTGAGCTACCAACTTGGCTGTTATTTACAGCTTGTACTAGGAAACTAACCCTTAAGAATACAGCCAAGGGAAGGACCCCAAAATAGTCAAATATAAAGATGGTGAAGAGAAGGGTGGCAGAATAAGATTGATGTGGTGCACCATCATTCTCCTCACAACCTACAGGAGAATTTTTATTCAATATACAGAAGTTTGAATGTTATCCCCTTGGAACAGGTTTCTGTTGAAGATTTTTCAGTAGCCGGTATAATCAGATTTGTATTTCAGAAATATTACTTTGGAAGCTGTATAGAGTATGGGCTGGGAGTGGTTCTGTGCAGAGCAATAGCCTAGGCTAGAAATGATAAGACCTGAGCTAGTAGGGGAGGTGGAGCAGACAGGAAGAATTAACAATATACCCAACAGGAAGAATCAGTCAGATTTGTGGATAAACTGGATGTGGAGAAAGAGAGGGAGGAACAAGTCTAGGGTGTCTCCCAGTTGTTTGATGAGGGTATCTTCAGGGATGGTGACCCCATTCACTACAATAGGGATACATGAGGAGGGACAGGTTTGAGAAGAAATCACAGAACCAGAATTGGAGCTCTTGAATGAGATAACCTGTGGGTTTGAGGTACAGAACTGAAATCAGATCCAGAGATGTGAATTTGTGAGTCACCCACAGAACTGTACACCATGGATGGCCGAGGGTAGAGACGAGGTGGACTAAGGAGGATAGTGAACAAAATAAGCTTCAAAGCAGGTCAGAGGTCACAAGCAGAAACAGATTTCGATAACAGGGCCAAAAATTACTATGCACACAAGTGGTAAGAATATTCTTCTCTGTGAAGGAAATTCAACTCCATACTTCCCTTTTTAATTAATTAATTTACTGATACTCTAATTTATTCCTCACTAAGAGAGTTTGAAGCAGCTTATAAAATCTAAGATAATTTGGTTAAAAAAAAGTAGATAAAGAGATCAGAGCAAAGATGAAAACAAGGGTAGAATACTATTTGAACCTACAAGCAAACTGAATATACAAAAACATGGATGTCAGAACATCGTATACAAAGGTTAAATGTCCCAAGTTTACTTCTGTGTCATAGCAGCCAAACCTAAAAGGGAAACATTATTGATAATAAGAATCACAAGCTCACAGTGAAAAAGAATGCAACAATGAATATATGTATGTTCATGTATAACTGAAAAATTGTGCTCTACATTGTAAACTGACTATAACTTACCAAAAAAAAAAAAGAATCACAAGGAACATAAAATTTCTCAAATTCAAATTATTTAGGAGAAAGGTAGATTTTCCTAGTATTTAGATCTGAAAAAAAAATGTCTCCCATGAGTTCTCATAAGGGGGCATATATATATTTATATTATATATAATATAAATAAAATTATATATATTTTTATATATATAAAGGTGCAATATAGTTGAAAACACCCTCACTGATGCTCCTTCAAGAAGTACAACAGACAACAACATGGCTTCTCCTTAAAGTACCTCACTGATTCACTCCAAAGCCCAGCTCAGTAAAAGCCATTTATAAGAGACAAAAAAAAAGTCATCCAAGTACCTATTTCTCTGATGGTCTGGCTTGATCTGGGGATAAAGTTTGGGCTGCTAGGGGAATTGATAGCCTTCCAACAATCTTCTAAGAGTTTTATTTCTTGCAATTGAGCTTTCAATAAGAACTGAAAACAGAGATCCAAGTCATGTTCTCTGGCAAGGACCCAGAGTATAGATATTCCAGGAAAGATTTGTATTCTTCAATGGTCTACTGAGGGGCAACATTCCCTTCATATGTCTCTTTCATAAGAGACATTCTCTTAGGAAAACTACAGAGCCTGAGCAGAACTGCACCTGAAAAGACGGTTCCCCCTCCACTCCCCTCCCCTCCCCTCACCCGCCGACAGAGCACCAGCTGGGCAGATCACTGGCCCTCCTCAGCAAGTGCAGACTGTCTTCTTGCACAAACCAAATAGCTGGTAAGGCCTCAGTATTCAGGCAGGCCATGTTTTGTCATGATCAACAATTCTAGTAACATGACATTCAGGGTAGATACTTGTTTTTGTGCTCTGGGGACCTTAAATATGGAAGGACAGAAGAAAGATAGAGGCTAATGGAAATAGGAAGAAACTACTAGGAGGGAAACAGGTCCATTTAATACTGAAAAGATGATTGAAAGGGGGGAAATTATTTCTTTTACGACTGAAAACTATAGAACAGAAAACTCTAACATAATTCAGCCCAGAGTCACACTGGCCGCATTCTCCCTTATCTTTACAGGCTACACAGACACATTCTGCTCTTCGAGAAGTAGCTTAGCCACGAGCATGTCAGGCACTGTCCCTCGTTGCCAGACTGGGAGCAGAAGCAAAGCTCTGAAAAGATTATTGGCCAGTGGTCTAAGCTGTATACCTTCAATACTGTTTTACCAATAAAGCTGGCATGTGACTTTCATGTTTCTGACTCATCAGAACTGGATGAGAATAGAAGAGTGTTATTTCCTGGCCTCTGAAAAACCCCAGTGTAGGATGGGGATAAGAAAGGTGAAGAATGAACTGATGAACGGCAAGTTCATCCCTGATAGGCTCTGACAGACAACAGGAAATGGCTGCCCTAATGCAGCAGAAGCCCCAGACCAGGAAGAGAGTGGCTTACATAGGCTACTGAGCTGCCAGCTGCTGACTGCTCTGGTGCGAGTTAGGAAGGAGGGACATTTGCATATGACATCTCCTATTCTTGTTACAGTTTTGTAATGAGGGTAAGGTGTCAGGTGTCTTCATTCTTCAAACTACAATTGAAGAAGACTAAGCCATAAGCTCTGTTACTGCTTAGCAATCGTCTTCCTCTCCAGAATCACCTCCACTTGCTTTTAGCTGCTATTCTCAATTTCGGAAAGGAAACTCTGAAGCCCCTCAGAAAACTCCAGGCACTGATGAGTAAGGTCAAAGCAAGCGAAATATAAACTTTTCCTGCCATTTCCAAGTATAAGTAGATTCAAGAGGCCTCAGGAGGAGCCTCCCTGCTTGCTTCTGAAGCACAGGTGGCATCTCAGTCTCCACTTAACTCTAAAGGAAAACAACCTGATCACCTACATACACTTACCAATTTACTGGAAAGTAATCTCACTGGCACTAGCAATCTACACCCAAACCCATGTCCAAGACCGCAGAGGAAATGACCTTTCTGAGGGAAAGCATTCCTGTGCCTTTTCCTTTTCTCATAGAAAACCATTATCAGACTCATAAGCAGGCTGCTCAAGACTTGAATCCTACAATACTCGAGTCGGAAGGAGCTTAGAGACCTGTATTTGTCTCTGGTTGCAAGCAACAAAAATGGACCTTAGGTAATCTAAGTAAAAAGAGAATATTCTGAACAGCTATGGGGCTGCTCACAAGATTGAAGGGAGGACTAGAGAACCAAGCTTGGAACAGACGCTCCAGAAGGTTTTGCTGCTGGTTGAATCCTGCCCCCACAGGTGGAATGAGGAACTTCAACAGCTTCTCTCTCCCTCGTTCATTCTACTCAAAATTCAGAGTCCTAGGAGAGAAACCAACCAAGAATAGGCCCTACCCTGCCTCTTGCTGTACCTGGGCTATAAGAGGAAGGTCATGGGAACTGAGTGAGGAGGATGTCCACTGGCTGCCATAATGACATGGAAAGTCCTGAGACTTACCTGCCTACTACGACTGCGTATGAAGAAGGGAAGTCAATTCCCCCTAAAATCAAAGGGCTATCAGGAAGGGGAAATGCATGCTGGGTAGAAAACCATTATAAAATGTCCTCCTCAGGAATGTTAAAGCCAAGTCTCTCCTTTTACAGTTAAAGAAGCTGAGGTCTAAACTTACAGTTATTGGGGGGAAATGGAGTGGGAAGGGATAAATTGGCAGTTCAAGATTTGTGAATATTAACTACTATATGCAAAATAGATAAATAAGTTTCTCCTGTATAGCACAGGGAACTATATTCAATATCTTGTGGTAACCTATAATGAAAAGGAATATGAAAACGAATATATGCATGTATATGTGTGACTGAAACATTATGCTGTACACCAGAAATTGATACATTGCAGACTGACTGTGCTTCAATTAAAGAAAAAAAGCTGAGATATAGAAAGAGAAAATAAATTTTAAAGGTCAAAGAGTAAGTCTGAGTTAGACATGGAACAGAAGTTAAGACAACTGCTACCCAGAGTAGAGCCACAGCACCTCATGCCCTGGGAATGCAGACTCTCAGGCACCACCCCAGAAGTGCATTTAACAAGAATCTGCATTTAACAAGAACTCTGGTTGATTGACATGGACACTAAAGTTTGAGAAGCACTGCTCTATCTTTAAAGGACTCAACCTTTGTGTCACCCAGTGATAACCAAACTCGGGTTTTTCTCACCTGAACTTGATCTATGATGGTCTCTCTTCAATTCACAGGGAGAAAAAAATGGTCATAATTGTTTCTTCATCATTTTCCAGCTTCTAGGACCTATTCCCATGTGCAAGTGAGCACACTTAGACAGAGGGCAGCTTATGTGATCACCAGAAGCTTAACAGCAGGATGTGCACTTAAGCCAGATTCCAAGACAGTGACGGGAGGAATTCTTAAACTCAAGACTTCATAAAGGCATTGTTGAGAATGAGTAGTCCTCACGGTGAAATAAGAACCAAAAGCCTACAGTGATATGAATTGCTCCAAGGTACTTGGGTGCAAGAAACATCACTCTTCTTCACTGTTCTAAATCAAATTAAATCTTCAGTTCCTCCTGGTGGGCAGGAAATCTAGTGGCAGTGATTCAACCTTCCCTTGGTTAAATCAGAACCAGGAGGCTTATGTAGTTTTACAGAAATCAGGAAAGGGCCCTTTTTCCTCAACTGGCCATGACCACTGACTTTGTCTTCTACTCAGGTTCGCTGCTCCAGGAAGGCTGCAGGCATGCCTGTTAAACAAAGAATTTCTCTCTGTGTGTCAGCAGGGCCAAGAAGTCAACCTCCCCTTCCTCCCCATTGAGGTGCTATGCTTTGTTTTGTATTGGTGGAAGTGTGCTTTTGATACTCAGATTTTATTGCATACAAATAATATAGGCTTGGTTTCTGCTAGCAATGTGCTCCTTGTTTACCTGCTGGGGTAAAATAGATCAGCATTTTATGGTGCTCCATAAAGAACATAATGTAACTATAGAGCACAAACTTGTCCAGGGCTCTGTCACCTAGACGAGTTTGAGGGTCACTGCTCTTGGCTGCCTGTTAGATAGATAGGTAGGTAGGTAGGTAGGTAGATAGATAGATAGACAGACAGACAGACAGACCTATTCTTAATCTTGAACCTATAATATGTCACTCATCCAACTTCTTATCACCCTTTCCCTACTAGTGTGTACTCTCTCTACTGGAAAACACAATAAGGTGTGGTAAAGTGTTTATGGCTCAGATTATTTGGGAAACTTGGAAAATGAGAGTTTCCCCAGTTAATGATTGGTATTATTGAGACTGTATGTGTAGATCCAGTATACAGAAGCCAGTTCCAGCCATGCACGTGCGTGTGTGCGCATGTTGAGGGATGAAACGATGGTATCGATCTTAAATTACACAGTGTGATTTATGTATGAGTCATTGGTCCCCTAAGTTCTTTTCATATTATCAGATTCCTGAACTATCTTTACAAGAAAACTAAGTTTTTTACGCCATAATTAGAAATAACACTTTGGCTGTAAATAATCCTGGAATAAAGAATAGAATGGCTGCCATTCAGACTAAGGTCTAAATGATTTATAGTAAATGTTTTTCTAAGTACAGATTCAGGGTGGGACAGTGGATACCTGAGGCACATGCCAGGAAAGAGGAAGCCTTGAAATTATACCAAGGATGTACTTATCATCTTCAGTTTGTCAAGATCTTATACTTAGCGCCAGTACCATTCCTGCATCCCCACATGCCCTTAAATATCAAACATGGCCAGGTTCCTTCTAGATCAGAGATCTCAGGGCCAGTGGCTCCTCTGGCAACCACTCCAATAAACTTATTCACAGATCCAGAGCCTTTTGGAGTCATCAGGTTCTGACTGACTCACTGTATATCAGAGGCCCTTCTAGAACACATTCTATAGCATCTTGAATGGAAGAAGAAAAAAACTGCCCATTTGGACTCCTGTCTATGCCTGATGATATTCTTTGACCAATCAAAGCAAATACCCTGATTTATGTACAATTCCAAGAGATCTGTGGCAGGGCCTTACCTTCAAGGAGATTTTAGTTTATTTGGGGAAATTGTACATGGGCATAGAAAAAAAAATAATAATACACAGTGGTCTTCAGGAAGCACCAAATGAATGGAAGAGACAGTTTCACTGGAGTTCAGGTGAGAAAGGAAGGGGGAGGGGAGTTCTTACCATTAGCCAGGGAGATTCAGGAAGGCTTTATGGAGGACTGGGGATTTCAACCTTACCGGAGCAACAATTCTTAATTTAAGGTCAGTGTTAATGGGTATATGAATGAGGCTTCCAGGGTCAATGAACCCTTTGGATATGCATTTTTCTGGGATGAAGGATGACCTTCATCAGATTCTCAAAGGGATGACTGAAAAATGTACAAGCCATCACCTTGCAAGAAATTGTATTGGTGAGGAAGAAAAGCAGCATCCTAAATGGGGGAACAAGTAAACAAAAGAATGGTAAGGGAATGAACCTGCCATGTTTAAGTGGAAAAGGAGCAATGCCAGTCTCGTGGGAGTGGTGGTCCCATGCTCCTCTAACACAATGTCAAGAGACGGAGCTGGGAAAGCAGGTTAGAACTGGTTGGCAAAGGGCCTCGACTGTCAGGATTATGCTGTGGGTAGGACTCAGGTGAATGACACAGTGACATGGGGTTTAGGATGACTGATCTGCCAACTGGGGACAGGATGAGTTGGAAGTTGGGGAGCCTGGAGTCAGAGAGACACCCGGGTCAGTGATGAAGATCAGGAAAATGAGCTGAGCTGGTGGCTGTCACCATGTAATGAGAGGGATTCTGGAGCATCTGAGAGAGGAACTGATACAGTTTAGTAACTTTGAGACATGGGAGAAGAGAGAAAGGAACCAAGGATGACTCAAAGCCTAAAGCCTGGATGCCTTGAAGAATGCAGACTCGTGTATCAAAATACAGAACAGGTGACAGAAAGCTGGTTTCCAAGAGAATGGTAGAGACTTTAATTTCCAACATGCAGAGTTTGAGGTGATGTCCCAAGAGCAGTTGAGAGCCACTTTATCAATGGCGCCAGCTATCCACATACCCAAAATAAGATGTGAGCCGTCTCCAATCACGTTCTTCCAGCCCAGTGCCCTCTATCCTAGACAACTGACTGTCTGACTACTTGGGGGACTGTTAACTTGAAGCTGTATCATTTTTGTTTTTTATTAGCAATCTTCCCGAAAGCTTTTTCTCGTAATGACGTTACCACAGTGTGATTAGGCAACGAGCAAGGACATAAACATTCCAGTAAGATAAAAGCAGCTCTGCTTTCCCAGGACTCTCACAGTACTTCAACTTCATTAGGCTCCATGTTGTTTCATTAGAGTCAATGTCATTTAAATTTTTATGTTCATTTCAAGGCTATTTGTTTTGACAAAGGATTTTAAGAAAATGCAGTAGGAACTTTCTGGGTTTTATTTAACTTTATAACCATCTAATTTACTCCCCAATAAAGGGATAACTAAGCATTCCTGTTATGCTGCTAAAAACCTCTTTGCATAATTTTGAAATACAACGCAAGACTCTGCAAGGAGGAAAATCATGCCAAGGAAATGCTGACACAAGCTCGCTAGTGTTTGGTGCTGGGGTTTAGGGACACAACACTTCCTCTCTTCATTAGCACACGCATATTATGTAGGGCCCAAAGTCACCTCCTCTGCTCATACATTATTACTTTTCTGAACAAGTAGGTCCCTGACCCTGTCCCAGATAAGGATAGATGAAGCCCAGCAGGAAGTGCCCGCAGCCTAGGAGTGCCAGCAGACAGGAGATAACAATGACTGACAGGGTGATTTAGAGGGGAAGAAGCAGGAATGCATGGATTTTATAGGCTTATTCCTCATTTCTCCCCAGTTTGACACTCGAATTGATTCAGATAGCTCTTCTCACTTGCCCTCTCATCAATCGAGCCATTCCTTACCTCTTCATTTTGTATAACGTTCCTCTCTGGTAGGTAGGACTTCCCTCTTATCCTCCTAAATGTAGCTGATCTTTCAATATCCAGCTTAAATCCTGCCTCCTCCCTGAATCTCTTCCTGTTTGTTTCCTGCCCCGGGATCACTGGCTTCTCTCAATTACCCAAGCAACAAACACCGTTGTGCACCTACTAACTGCAGGCGTGAGTGTCCCTTGTGCTCACTCTTTGTTTTCCCTCCGATTGTTGGAGGATGTTCCTCTCCTCACTCTAATACAGGAGATCATTTCACTTCTTTTGTATTTCTCAAAATACCAAATCAGTTCCTGGGCAAAGGATCAATAAATGCCTGTATGTTAAACTGTGCCTGGTGTGTTCTAAAGAAAAAACAAACAAACAAACAAAAACACTTAGGTAAATCCAAAGCTACCTGTCATTTCAGCACAATTAGAAAAAAAATTCTAGAAATATATATATATATATGTATGTATGTATGTAGAAGAAATAAGAAAATGAGCCCACTGGAAAGTATTTCTAATATAATTAGCTGGGGAATGTGTGTGGATGGCTTTGTGACAGACAAGAAGAGAGCAGAAATAATTTGCACTTGGATCTCACCAAGAGTTACTAGTCCCAAGGGGGTCGCAGGGCTCAGGCTGCCCTTGGACGTGGGAAGCAACTCGTTCACTTCAGCTGTGATAACAGCCAATACGTGCTTCCATTCACTTCGTCTGTGATAATAGCCAATATGTGCTTCCAGAAATGGGCTGGGAACTCACCAACTCTAAAACTCGTGTCCAGTAAATGTACCCTGAGGTTACCCTCTAAACACAAATTTTGAACTCCCTGAGAAAACATACCATCATAAGCAAACATTATCCTTAGAAGAAAAAGATATTCTAAAACAGGAGACCTGTGTGTTGGTGCATCCTCACATCTAGCTTTTTCCAACCTATGAAGTCAGCGCCACTGCACTCATTCCCAGTGCAGACAAGGGTCTCTTTTCTTCACTTCCATGGCTCCCCAGCAGCTCTTAGTACCCTATAGGAGGCAATAAATACTCACCCACCTGAACTGCTAGCTTCTCACACAAACATATGGCAAGTTTTGTGGGCCTCTTAACTATTGAATTTCCACATCAAACACATTTTCAATTTAAATCGCTTAGTTATAATACTTTTGTGTAAATCCAAACCAACAGAATATGCTTGGAGGCAGTGATTTTAGCAGATGAATAAATTTTCTTAACATTTATAACTTTCAAAGCATGGCTTTATAACTCAGGGAAATAACCAGGGTAATTAAAAATATTGTCTAAAGACTCAGAATGAAGGAAAAAAAATAAAAGCCTTTATTAAAGTAGCCACTGAAGGAACATCTCCTCAAACACATGATTTAGCCTTTTCCCAGAACAGAGCCTAAAAGACATAAGTGGGCTCTTTATACCAGAGGAATCCCTGTGAAATGGTTACAGAGACGTTTATCTGTGGTTTCAACTCTAAGAAGCCACGGACATTTCAGTGATTAGTTGCAGACACGGAGAAAAGGTTAACAACACATGTCTGTGGGCTCTAAAATTATACAGTCCTGGGGTTGAATATCAACTTTGTCAAGTGTTACATGAAATGGATCCATGTAGTGAAAGCTAGATGGCCACTGTGACAATTGGTAAGTTTCACAGCCTCTCTGAGCCTCATCTGTACAATGAAAATAAAAACATCAGCCTCACTGTACTGATTTGAGGATTAGACAAGATCATATGTAACCCTTGGCACAGTCTCCAGCTGTCTGGTATACAATAGAAGCTCAATAAATGTTGGTTTCCCCCTCCTAGATGCATACCCTTTCCCCCATCCTATAGTCCCAAATTGCTCAAAAATTAGGGACTCTACTTATGTACATCCTAAAATAGCTTTTATTAAAAGCATCCCTGAAAAAATATATACATCTGTATATATATGTATAACTGAATTGCTTTGCTGTAAACCTGAAACTAACATTGCAAATCAACTACACTTCAATAAAAAATAAAAAATTTTTTAAAAAGTGTCCTTGGACTTGGCTCATCACATCAACTTCTCCAGCTACAAAATGGAAATATTACCTACCCTACCTACCTCATAAGAGTGCTGTGGCATCTCTGAAAAATATAGAGGACTGAAAAGAATGTTAGTGAGAAAAGGGAGAGCTCTTGGCTGACCTTCAGAAGAATGGACTCTAGTCACGTGACCTTGAGCAAGCCTCTCTCTCAACATCACATTCCTCATTTTCCTTGAGCTTAACAGGTAAATAATGATACTTGCGTTACTTGTCATAAGGTTGTAATAAACCCTTCTTTTCCATTTTCTATCTTGATCCTCACACCTGTGAAGCTAGAAAAGGTTTGGCTGATGGTCACCCAGCTATTATTTAAACCTAGATTTTACACCATGCCTGGAGTCCCAAGGTCTTGCCTTCCTCAATACCAGGACATTGACATAGAGAAGCAACATTATTTCAGAGGGTTAAGTTCTTTGAGGGCAGGGACCATGCCTTTCTTCTTAAGAGCTACACTCCTACTTCAGCAAGGATCTACATTGTACCTGACACAATCAAATGGCTATGTGCATTTATCAAATTGATTTTAATGCATCTGCATTGTATATAAAAAATTTTCATGCAGAATTATGAATGAATATGTGTGCAATTAAATACACTGAGGCAATGGAGTGTATTGGTTAAAGCATGGACTGTAAGACCAGAACAGCTGAATTCAAATCATAGTTCCCCTCTTTGTTACCTATATGACTCTAGGAAAGAGACCACATCTCTCCAAGCACTGGTTTCTTCATCTATCTCATGGAAAAAAACTAGATCTGCCTCCTAAGGTAGTACAGAAACTAAATGAGATAGAGAATGCATGTTCATGCTTTCAGATTCTGTGCAAAGAGGGGGCAGAAGCAGAGAGCACAGCATGGAAGGTGAGAATGAAGTGGAGGTCTGGGCAACCAGAAAGCTCTAAGTTCAAAGTACCCTAGTGAAGGCTAGAGAGAGCTTAAAGGCGCTGGGGACAAGAACAAAGTTGAATGTCACACTTTTACATATGTTCCACCTGCTCCCTTGGTTTCTGTGTAAACAGATGAGCTGAAGAGCCAGGTTAAGAAAAGAAAGAGGCATAATGGAATGTTCCATCAAGGCAGAACATTACTGCAAAACTTGCAGGTCCCTTCTCTTCCCTGTTTTTCTCTCCAACCTTCCAATTCCTTACACCCACTACTTCAGGTCTATTTATAGTTCCTCAGCCAACACACTTGTTCTCATTTTAACAGACACACAAACACACAAAGAGTCTCATGCATGGCCTCACACACATACACAAAGGGATGCAAACATACACCCATATATATGTATCCCTTACTCTTGACCCCAACTTCCAAACAGTTCAAGGCTCCCACACCTGAGTAGCAGCAATTGGTGGCATTAACATTGGCAAAATACTACCAATAGGGCTTCTGGTTACACTTGACAATTTGAACATGCACGTTTTTTTCCACTTCCCAAATCCCATTAAAATCATGGCAATGCTTAAACTGCGGACGCTGGAAAGTGGACGATAGCGGCAAATGACTTGGCAGACCAGAAAAGCTGAAACCTACACTAAAAGGCCAGTGGTTTGTGCTGCAGACCTCAGAAAAACTGACTTGGAGTCCATGGGAACCTCTGAAGTTTCTTCTTCCAGGGCAGAAGAAAGGAAAGGCTTGCACAGCAGAAGATGGGGTGAGTCACGGCCCTAAGTTTAAGGGGGTCATGTCCATTATATGTCAGCAAATCTGTTAAATGAGAAAAAGTAAAAACAAAAACAAAAACACAACCCTACAAAAAAGGGGTGATTAAGTAGAAATTAGCATCCTAATTGGTAAGATACTACCTCATTCCCAATTCCCGGAACTCTGGTAGCCAAGTTATACCTCCAGGCAGAAAATATAGAAGACTGCTCTGCAGAAACTGGCCAGCCCAAGAACAAAGAACTACACATGGTGATATTTAGGGGTCCTCCAATGAAATAGCTAAGTCCCCCTGTGATTAGCCATCACTTGGTGCAATCCCCATTCCCTCATGTACATCTTCCAGTCATTTTTTAGTACTTTCCTCTTAAATAAAATAGAAAGCCATTTGAGAGAAACTTTGAACATAAAGGTGGGAGATCAAAACAAAAGAAAAAGAATTGAAAAGAAAAGAGACAATACAGAGAACAGAAGAAAAATTCAAACACTCAAAAAGTACCATCTCAGGGATACTGAAACAAGCATCCCTATAATGCCTAGAAAAAGCATGGGACAGCAGTGGAAAACTGGAATCAAAAGAGAGATGTATCCTTTATTTCCTTCACGTTTGTGCGTGTGTTTATGCAAGCGTGTGCTGAGATTATGTGTACTATTTTGTCTTTATGTTTGACTGTATTTAACTGATAACTAATAAACAAGATAATTAAAGCTTAAAAAAAAAGCATTTGAGTAAGGCATCCATGAATAAAGAACAAAAAGCCATGGAATGAAAAAACAGAATTTTAAAAATTCAGTTGATTAGAAAATAAGGTTGAGGACACAACTTAACTTAAAACAAAAAGACAAAGAAATGGAAAATAGGAGAAAAGAGAAAACAGAAAACCAATCCAGAAGATGCAACATCAGACTTAATGTTAAGTTCTAGAAATTGAGCACAGGAAGTCCAGAAGAAAGAAAATTATCAAAGATATAACACAAAGAATTTCCTGGAACTAAGAAAATACCTAGATTTTAAGATTTTCCAGCTTAAAAGAATTTAATAAGTATCCCATGCAATAAACAATTAAAGACACAAAACATCCTCATGAAATTTCAGAACACTGGGAGTTAGGGAAGAGCCTAAAAGCTTCCAGGAAGGAAAACAAAATAGTAAAACAAAACAAAAAGCAGGTAGGAAGAACTATATCCAATTTCTTAAAACCAGAAGAAATTAGAAGATGATAAAGCAATGACTACAAAATTCTGAGGGAAAATAATCTCTAGCCAAGAATTCTATGCCAGCCAGACTAAGATCCAAGTTGGGATGGTCAAATAAAGATATTTCTAGACATATAAGAGCTTTTAAAAAATGAAGCAAATAAGTATTCTTTCTTAAAAAGCATTAGGAAGATGTGTTGTAGTCAAACAATGTGGGATCCAGGAGCATGGACTCCAGCTCAGGAAGGAGGCCAAGAGAATCCCAGGATAGCATCAGGGACAGCAAACTGTGAGGCAGTCAGAGGTAACAACCAGTCCACGCCGGGGAGTTAAATGAAAGGCTCCAAGAGGAAAAAGGAACTATTCGATTACTTCATGATTTAAATGGAACAAAAAAGGGTTTTACAGCTCCAGTGAAATATATGGGAATGACTTATTGACAGACACACAGAAAACTAAGCCAATGAAAAAGCAAGTCAATTAACAATGCCAAGAAAAGAAGTTGCAACAGATGTGAAATTTTAGAATACTGCATGACTTAGCTGTGAGTGATACTGACAAAGTCATGATGAACAAAACTAGTGAGACAGCTATGTTGAGAGATGGAAGAAGAGACATTAGGGAAGTGTATAAAAGGAGTGATTTAAGAAAATAAAATCCTCATCTTTTAATTTAGGTATTTAGTTGAATGATGGAGAAAAAGCTAAAAACAAGAAGCAGAGTGCTTTTTAAAAACTCAATCATAATATGCTAATAAAAACTGTTGAGCCAGATGTGAGTGAGAAAATTGCACAAGATTGGGGGGGGACTGTAAAATTGTAAGACTCTACTTTGCAAGTGAATATAACTTTCGCTCCATTTTTCAAAAAACCTAAAATTAGAAATCAGAGCTGATGCATTGGGGGAACAGGTTTATGCAACAAAGACCACACAGACTTCTAATCAGTGACAATGTCCTCAAAGAGGAGTCTTCACCCTACATCAACAGACTGGTGTTCACTAAAAGTTCAGGTTAAAACAAGAATAATTATTTTAAGTAAGTAAGTGAGTAAGTGAGTAAATAAGTAGGAGAGAAATAAATGTTAATGTATATTTACATCTTTCTTTTTTTATAATTCTCTACTCTAACCAACTTTTTAGTGTGAGGCAAGGAAAGACTGAAGTAACTACAAGGTTTGTGTGGGCAAACAAAGACACAAGATTACAACTTCTTAAGTTTGATGAGGCCAACCTGGCTCTGCTAAACTCACCCCTTACCCAACCACTTCCTCTGTGGTCCAGCCTACGGGCACCCATTTCAAAGCCCATTGCTGGTTCCAGCAAGGTTAAACAGTCAGGACTCGGACCTCACACTCCTGGCTCTGGATCAGGAAGGAAGGACAAGCCATACCATCCCCAGTAAGAGCAAGAGTGATTTAAATGTTAGTCTGAAAATGCCAACTCATACATCCCCAAATTGTGACATCTAAGGTCTGACAAGCCAGCCTGGGAATAAGATGAATAAAATAAGATAGTCCCTCCTCCCCTTACAAATCACACAAATTCAAAGCTCAGAAAACCTTTATTTTGATCTCTTTGCCCATCCCCTCAGAGAACCCTGGCTCTACCTTCAATATGGAGCTTCAAACAAATCTCTGCTTCCTTGGGACCCTAAAAACAACTGTGCTCCTTGCGGTGCATTAACTCTTTCCAACAGATAGCCAATTACCTTTAATTAGTTTTAAACAGCTGGTTATTTCCTTGAGATCCTTGATTAAACATTTCTTTCTGAAGAAGAACCTATTTGTTTTTTAACTAATCAACTAGCCCACTTCCCCCAGAGATGAGCCTTTCCCGGAAAAGAAAAGGGCTTCCTTGCTTCCTTGTTTCGAAGTGGGTAAGGAAGGCTGAAAGGGTGCTCTGGGCTTCCTGGACCCCCCAGGAAGCCCCTAAGGGAGGCCTGTGTTCTTCAAAATCGCCACTGGCTCTCAGCTTCTCCACTGTCACCCATTACAAAGCTATGCAGGCAGGAGACACCCCCAAAAAACACACTGAAGGTGAGGAGCAAGACAATGATGGAAAAGCCAGGATCCACACTCCATAGACACCTGCCCTCCGACCACGTCAGATTCCAACACAGGGCTCCCCTTCCCACTCCAGAGCCCCTACCCATGTTGTTTATCCACCTCCACTCCCACAATTTCAGGTGCAGCCCAGATCTCCCCTCTTCTTTGGTATCTTTCCCCAAGGCCAGGTAGGTCCCTCCGACATTCTGCCCTGCCCACCTCTGTGTCTACCAACAGTGTTTGTATAAAGGGCATTTGTTGTGCACATCTTGAAGTTAGTCTATTTTTCTATCTCCTAGTGTTGCTCCAACTTAACTGTGTCACATTTGTGCCACATGACTTATTCTTCCTTTATCTCTTCCACAGTGTTCGGCAAAACACTGAATGAAAACATTCAGGAAAAAAAAAAGTTTTCTTTTCCCTCTCACCTACCTACAGTCTTTTCACGGCCCCTCAAATGGTACCCAGGGTGCACCAAGTAGAAGCCCAACTTGGGCCAATTCCTTAAATGTAGGAGCCATATGAATGCAAAGCTCCCCAAACTTTTCCAGTAAAAGTTCATAAACAAACAGTCTAGAACTACATGTCCTAAGCCACAGCAGAACGCGTTTGGTCATGTGCAGAGGGAACAGAGTTGTAGTCTCAAACTCAGGCATGGTCGGCAGCCTGTAACATGACACCCCATGAACCAACTTCCAGGCACTCTTGCCCCTGTGTAATCCCCTCCCCTGGGTGTGGGCTGGATCTGCACTCACTTCTAAGTAATAAAATTTGCCAGAGCCATGGAATGTCACTCTTGAGATGAGGTGATGAAAAGACTGTGCTTCTGTCTCAAGCTCTCTTTTTCTCCCTCTCTCCCCCCATTTTGTCTGGTCTTTTCCTTTTCCCAGTCTTTTTCTCTCTCTTTTTCTCCCTTCCCTCCCCTCTCCTCCTTTCTCTCTCTCGCTCTCGCGCGCTCTCGCGCTCTCGCTGTCACTCTCTCCTCTCTCTCTCCCTCTTTGCTCTGAGGGAATCAGGTGTCGTGTTGTAAGCAGCAGCTCTATGGAAGGGACCACGAAGCAAGAAAATGGCTTCTCCAGCCAACATTCAGAGGAGACTGGAGGCCTGCCTACAGCCATGTGAATGCACTTAGAAGCAGACCCTCCCCACCAGGCCCTGAGATGACTTCCACTCCAGCTGACACCTTGGTTGCAGCCTTGTGAGAGACTCTGAGCCAGAAACTCCCAACTAAGCATTGGGTTTGTTGTTCTAAGATACTAAAATTTGGAATGATTTGTTACATAGCAATAGCTAATACACTAATTTTTCAACAAATATCAGAAATTTTTTCTGTAAAACAAATTAAATCTAATGTAGACCTCCTCTTCCTTCCTCCCCTGCCAGACTGGCAGGAAATTATCTTTTTCAGTACTATAAACCTAAACCCCCATCTACTCCTCTAGGGTCTTATCGAAGTCCCAGGGCATTTAGGACAGAATATTTGGAGAGGGGACTCTGGTTCTTGGTTAGCACTGGTCGCCACTGTTGGGCTCATTGCCCAACTGTGCATGGCCCTTGGAGTCAGGGGGTCAGGAAGCTCCCTACTTTCTCTGCTAAGCCTCAGCGTAGCCACTGGGTTTCTTGCTGAGGTTGGAGTCCAACACCCAGCACCCAAGGCCCAGCCTCCCTTCTGCAATCCTGTAAGCTCCCAATCAGGCCCCCTCATGCACCTCTATCCTTTCCCAGGCTTCTGGGATTCTCCCTTCTCTTGTTACTTCCACTCTCTTCTCCATGGCACTCCACCCCCATACACACACACACACACACCCTTCACGTAATTTCAGAGTTTTAGGTTTTGGAAAAAACCTAGAAAATCAATTATCTTCAAGATGCTACTTCAAAAAAGAAACACAATGGCTTTCTCCAAATTCAGAAAAATATACAAATGGTTCTCATTCTTTCTGATACTTCAATGGCCTCAAAAACAAAATATAAATTAATGTTTCAATAAACAGTTCCACTAAAATTATTTTCCCCCCAATATTTAAGAAAATATTTATGCCCCAAGAATGATTACCATGGTTACCCCAAGGCTCTGAATACCTCCTAGTAAACTGTAGCAAACCACCACCTACTGCTCCCTCCCTCAACATGCAGCCCACTATAAAGAAGCTCAGAAATGGGGGAACACGAAGCTTCCCAGTATGAACTGACTTTTTCTAACTCTCCCCTCGCTCTATTACAGAACAGCCCAAGCAGCCAGCCATGAAATGGGCATCCTGCAGGCAAAGCTGAAATAAGCTGTTACTTCTGTGTATGATTTAAGTGCTACCAGGGAGATCTTTCTTGACCCAAAATATCTTCCCAGTGTTCTGTAACAGTGACTGAAGCCCACCTTTAGAGCTTGGCTCATTTGGGTTGAAAGCACTGTTATTCCAAAGTCGAATTACCCATTGAGCTGTTTTTAGCCAGGAGCACCTTCTGACAGTTTAGGTTATCAGTTCTTTTCTAATAGGCAGCTTATTTGAAAAAGGTGTTTGGGTTCGTATGTGAGTGGAGGAATAGGAAGAAAGAGATTCTGAACAGCAGCAGTGAAGGCATTCTGAATATAAAGCTCAAGGCAGCCAGCGGGAGAGAAAGGAATAGAAAAAAACCTCCCTTTACTGTAAATGTGACATGACTACTGGGGTTATGACAAATACACACTGTTACAGTTACTCTATGAAGACCAGAAAGGATGAAGGCCACCCCTGGGACCAGATATGATCTCATGAAGGGTCACTGTTAGTGTCCAGTACTAACAGCATAGGCCAGTCCTTGAAGAAGAAAAAACAAGAACTGAACGGTCTAGACATTAGGGTCCAGATGACTGGATGGACATCCCTAGGTAATACGTATAAAGATGATTTCCTTTCTGTGAAGGGAGACCAAGAGCTGGGAATAAAAGACATCAGGCCTGGTCTTTTCCCAAGGGTCCTCCAAGAATGGGATAGGAACAGCCTGAGCTCCAGGGAGATGTATTTTCTAGAATGACAATGCTCTCTCTATGGTAGAAACACCCTCAGCTTGTGGTTGCGATCAAATCAGTTGTGCAATCTCCCAGAGTAACCCTTTAGAAGGGGCTATACCACCCCCTAGAAATGCAGCAAAGAGGAGAATGTATTTACTGAAGTTCTTCTCAAGGAAAAAGCATGTGATTGACAAATCACTTGGGAGGGAAGGGTGGGGAGAGGTCCCTGAGGGTCAGGTCTTCCATGGATGGTGACACCAGTTTGATTTGCTAGATGAGACATGAAATTTTGAGTTAGTGGCTAGATTACTCAGGTACCATCAATATAAGGCTAACACTATCGGAAGTCTTTCTGCTTCCCAAACACAAGAGGCTATGAGACTGAAGGGGTGCCGTGCTACTATCCTGCTTGTGCGGTTACGGCTACTCTAGTCCTATTCATGAGAAGATCTACTTGATTGTCTAGTCTTGGCTCAACTAATGAGAAACAAAGGAAAGGACACTTGTTGCTCACTTGGGTCAGAGTGCTAAGGGGCAGCTTTCTCCTGAGGCCAGTTGTGTTGGTCTTAGTCAAGAGACCTCAAAAAGAAGATGAATGTGTGAACAGACCAATCCTCTCGCCCCTTCCTCCCTCCCCTAGCACATTCTCCTCTACTCAGAGCCAACCTCAGAAGAACTGGAGTTTGTCTGATTGCTATTAATTAAAAGGTATTATTTCCTTCCAGGGGAGCACTGAGCACCCATGACAAAAGAGGTCACAAGAGGAGGGAGAGAACTTTGAAAATAGATAATCTTGTTCCCAGATTTTCAGAGGACCTGCCTGGATGTGGACTCACAGGTTAAAAAGTGCTCTCATAACAAGAATTCTTAACAATGATAAAAGATTAATATTCCAGCTACTCTTCTCTCCTTTTAACAAGGGGGTTCATCCATGCAGCAGTGGTAGTATGAGGAGGAAAGCTGGGGACTGGCTCACAGTGCTGGTTTTTTCCTCAACAAATGCATTGCCTCCCACTTTCTGCTTCTTCCACTGGCCCTACCATCATCTTTAAAGACTTTAAAGAACATCTAACTCACCATCATCTTTTTATACATAAAAAAGTCAAGTCTAAAATGAAGCAGTGATTTGTCTAAGTTTCCACAGTTGTTTGCAGCAAAACACAGACCCTTCTGTGTAGTCACACAAGAGTAACTGCTGCTCCAAAGCCTGGTTTCCATCTGTCCTTAGCCTGATTTCACTCAGTCTCAATTTAGTTAGCTGTGGCCTTCAGCTATCTTCTCTGAAGAACTTACTCAAGGTCACACTCTACAGGACCACCTCCAAATTTTGCTTCTGAGGGCCAAGGTGATTCTTAAATCACCTACTAAGTTCCTAAATTCAAGGATCCTAAGGGGCTCTCAAGTAACATCCTCTTACACAACTAGCAAAATTAGTTTGCCTTTTAAAGGCCAGTGCATAGGGGAATAACAGCCCCCTCTCCCACAGCCTGAGGTCCACACTGAAAGGTGGCATTAGGATGAGGCGGGCAGAAGTCAGCATAGGGAGAAGACATCTGCAGAACAAGTCCTCAGGCCTCTAAATCTACCGCTCGACCTCGTATGAGGTATGAAATTCCACCCTCCTCTAGGTTTAAGACTTTTGTCCTTGTGAAAATGCAAATATCCCTGTCAACTGTTCCACCAAGCCAGAGCATCAACAGATAGAGAATCAGGGTGTATGGGTGGTGGGAAGGGAAGGGAGAGCAACGAGCAAAGAGGTCTGCTTCAGGGAAGGCGAGGATGAGAAGGATAAAGGGGGGAAAGAGTTTCTCCAAAAGGTGACACAGCAGAAGACAAAGCAGGGAACCCCAGGAAAGAGGTTGCCCCTTCAGCCGTCACCACCCCCACTTCTCTTTTAATGATCAGTTTGCCCTCTCTCCTTGGTCATTCACAGCTACCTTAGAGAGGCTGATCCTGTGATGCCCAGGGCATCTCCATCTGCGTAAAAGAGAAGCCAAGCTCACTCCAAGGTGGGATTATTTCATAATCAGCCACCTTCACCCACTCAGGACTCCCACATCTCTGACCCTAAATATCTACAGGGTGGGGGCTACTTCCCTCCCCAAGAAAGATAAGGGTACTCTTTCAAAAATTCTAAGTTTTAGGGGGAGTGCATAGCTCAAGTGGTAGAAAACATGCAAAAAAAAATCTATGTTTTAAGATGCAACAGAGGAAACACAGGAAAAAAATACCTTCATATCTTCAACCCAACTTTGTTTTAGGAGAAATAGGATTTAAAAAAAAAAAAAACAGCTGTTGTCTAGTCACCTGGGTTTCGATGTTTGACATACGTATTTTTTTTCTTCTTCCTGTTATCCTTTCATTTTCTGTTTCTCGACAGACTACCACAGTGAGTGAGACAAACTGCACAGTCTGCGGATACAGTCCTCATAATCTACTCTCACTTCAGACACCAGTCACAAGTTTGGAGTCTCCAGGGCCACCCTCGCTTCACACCAGCTGACTAAAAGATTCAAGGATTCCCACAACCACTCTTAGGTTTGATAATTTGCTAGAAAGACTCAGAGGACTCAGGAAAGTGCTATATTTATGATTACTTTCATTATAGCAAAGGATAAAAATCAGGACCAGCTATAGGAAGAGAAGCACAATATGAGGTCAGAGAACCAAACACAAAGCTTCTGTCATCCTCCCAGCACTGCTGTGGGGCAATTCACCTAAAGTATTGCCAACCAGGGAAGCTCACTCAAGCTTCAGTGTCCAGAGGTTTTAACTGAGGTTTCATTATGTAGGCATGATTGAATCACTGCCCTCTTGGTTGAACTCAGTTTCCAGTCTCCCTCCCCTCCCTGGAGGTCAAGCTGAGATTAGCTGCTTCAAACCCCAGCCTCTAATCACATGCTTGGTCTTTTGGCATGGCCAAAAGGTTACCCTACGTCATGTTGTTAGCACAAAATACTTGGGGCTCACTGTCCACTGTGAGTCACCAAATTAGCATCACCTATGGTCAGGTGTGCTCTGAGGGGCCCCTGTGAATAGCAAAGACTCTCCTATCATTCTGGAGATTCTAAGGGTTTGTAGGTCACCTCCAGGAGCATAGACAAACACCAGACCTCTCTTTGGGTAAATTTAATTCTTCATTACATATTTACCAAAAAAAAATGTGTCTGGCATGTGTTAAAAATGTACAAGTCACTGATAGTACATGGGAAGTTCAACTGCATAGCACAGTTTTGGATTTTGATAAATGTCAACATCCATTGAAAAAAGTGGATGGTTCCATTGCTTAAATAGCACTTTGGGAGGGGAAATGACCTGCTTTAGCTGACTGTACACCGGGCTTTTTTTTTTAAGAGAGTCAAACCTAATCCTTCAGCACTGACCTCCTAGATTAGCTGGGAAGAATGAGAGTAGTAGAAGCATGTGTTATTACCTTGAAACCAAATAGCTGGCCCTCAACTAAAAACTGATAAATCTCTCCTAAAATAGTCAAGGATTCTCTTTTTTTCTGGCAAAAAACAAAAAACAAAAAACAAAAAACCAGTAGTAAAATATAAAAAATAAAATCATGTGCCCTTGTGTTGACACTAAGGAGAGATTCCAAATGTGCTCTTCCAGGTCTTGGGAACTGCAGGTTCACAACCTTGCCCTGTGCAGGGCCATCCATCACAGCCTCTCCTCCATGGTCCTTTCCTTGTCTGATGATCTTATGAAAGGACAGGAAAATTCCTGTCATGACAGATGCTTAAATTAGACCTAGAACACTTTTTTGAGGTGAGGAACACTGAAGTCTATTGTTCTGTTCTGTTTTAATATTCAGATTAGAGACAGAGGAAAAGGATTTCTAACTAGTGGTCCTATTACTAAAACAGACCTGCAAATGCTTATGTGGCAGAAAATGAGTGAGCAAATATTTGAATAGGTATTTGAATAGGACTACATCCTGTCATTTTGTCATGAAGGAAAGTTATTTCTTAGAGAAACTACATTCCTTAATTATGGGTTAGCTCAGAAGATACTTTTTTGACCCCAAGTTCCTGCTGTGAAATACAGTACTGGGTGTAACTCCAACACATAAACATATTCACAAGGCAAATGACACCACAGGAAAAACAACTTACAAGGAGAATTCTAACTTAACAAATGTCCTTCAAAGTTCCAGTCACACAGGGTGCAGGCCAACAACTCAAACCAATATTGTTTTGATGCCACAATTCTGAGATGGCCAGAGAATACACTGGATGGCAGGACTGGAATCCAGAGTAAAATATAAAAGTGTATGAGGGCCCCAACATAACCACATATATTTCAACAGACATAAACTCAATTTTCAAGTGTAAGATGTAGAAGATATACTTAATAACTAAAGGTAAAAACTGGGAGTCATAAAGACAATGTAGCTACCCCCAAAGAGAGTAAAAGCAAACTTGGGCTGTATCAACAGCAAATCAGTGTCCAGAGGCAGGAAGGGGAGTGTCTGATCCACTCTACACAGGTAGCACTTCCAGGTGTCACCACACACTTTGAATAGGAGTATAGGACCCAAGGATGAGTCCAAGAACAATCCATGAGACTCAACCTGAGAAGTATCAGCCCAGAGAAAAGAGGGACATATGGTAGACTTCAAAGATCTGAAGGGCTTCACCAAGCAAAGGCATTAGGTTGTGCAGTTCCCAAACTTTCCAAACCAAAAATCAGGACACGTCCCATGACAAAGAGTATTTGTGCCACTTTCAAGCGTGAGAAACAATCTAGGGCATGTGGTTTGAATATCGAAAGTTGAAAATTTCCAGGACCTTGAGATGTTTTATAAGGACAGTAAATATCTGAAATCAGATATTGTGTTCTAGACAATCTGGGGCTTAAGATTGTATAATACCATTACAGTGAATGAGTATAAATTCTAGGATTATAAATTCTAGTTCAGTATGAGGGAAAATATTTTAACTGAAAGAGTTATCCAAAGATCAAATATTCCACCTCAGGAGGAAGAAATTTTCATAATAGATATTTATTGTGAATCTGTTATATAAAAAACATTACCTGGCCCTTAAGCCATTTCAGGTCTAGAATGGAAGCCAAGCAAAGGAATAGGCAACTATAATATCCAGGGTGAAAAACTGTATGATAGAGACAAGAAAAGTGTAGGATGGAAGCCTGGGGAGTAGAAGGGAGGGGCAACAACATTTGAGTTTAATCTCAAGGTTTGTTTGCAGAATGGAAAATCTTAGATTGTGATCACCCAGAAATAGAGATACAAGTGGAGAGGGCATTGCCATAACACAGGAAGGATATGGCGATGGCTCAAGTGAGGGCAGAAGTAATGGGGACAGAGTAGCGGGTAAATGTGATATTCATTAAGGAAGTAGAATAAATAGGACTTGGACTGGTGGATGAGGAAGAAGGGTGTCAATGATGGCTGGGCTTCCTTGAAATTTGGTAGGACCATTCCCCAAGACAGAGAAGAGACAGCACGCAGAGTTGCTAAAGATGAGTTCAGTTCTGACCTGACTGAATCTTAGAGTAGATATAAAAAAAAAAAAAAAACTCACATGCATATGTATCTACAATGGAATATGACTTAGCCTTAAAAAAGAAGGAAATAATGCCATTTGCAGCAACATGGATGGACCTGGAGATTAATCAAACTATGGGAAGTAAGTCAGACAGAGAAAGACAAATATCATATGATATCACTTATACGTGGTACACAAATGAACTTATTTACAAAACAGAAATAGACTATATCAACTATACCAGAAATTCCATGTCTGGATATATACCAAAAGAATCAAGAGCAGGGATGCAAGCAGATACATCAATGTTCAGAGCAGCATTACGCACAATAGCCAAAGGTGGAACAACTCAAATGTTCATTAACAGATGAGTGGATAAGCAAAATGTGAGATATACATAGAGTGGAATATTATTCAACCTTAAAAAGGAATGAAATTCTGTCACATGCTACAACATGGATGAATTTTGAAGACATTATGCTAAGTGAAATTGCCAGACAGAAGAGGAAAAATATTACATGATTCTACTTAGGATGTTATCTAGAGACACAAAGTAGAATAATGGTTACCAGGAGCTGGGGTGGGGTTGGCGATGATAGACAGTTATTGTTTAATAGGTACAGAGTTTCAGTTTGGGAAGATGAAAAAGTTCTAGAGATGGATGGTGGTGATGGTTGCACAACAATGGAAATGTACTGAATACTGAATGCTGCTAACAGTGCACTTGAAAATGGTTAAAATGGTAAATTTTATGTTAAATATATTTTATCACAATAAAGAAATAAATACTGTTGGAAAAAGTTTGGCTAGGGAGGGAAGGAAAGGTACTGAATGGTGGATAAAGGGAGACATGATATTTGGTTGGTGTCCTTCTTCCTTTTTTTCTTCCCTTTTTTTAAGAATAGGGAAGACTTGAGCATGCTTAACAGCTCAGTGAAAAGAATCTGTGTAGATTTGGAGTTTGACAAAGCTGAGTGGAGGATAGCTGGTAGAGAGCTGTGTCTACCTGAGCCAGGCCATGGTGGATGTGTTAAAGACAGCCTGGGTAAAGCCCTTGTCCAGATGATACAGACTAGGATGGGTGACTCCCTTCCCTTCCTTACAAAACCATCATGCCTCAAAAATGGCTACCAAGTAAAATACGTCAGTTGACAAGAGCATTCATCAATCACTTACCACTTATGTATTTATCAGTCAATCTGCTTAGTGAACAAGTTGGAGGAAAGAGTGTTTTTAGATAGATTATATGGTCAAAAGACTGATAATCTGTTTTAATTGCAAACTTGACTGCATTTTTTTCATTGCTATTTTTCTAAAGGGTGGAATATAAATACTTCTTCTGGGGTGGTTTGAAGAGCAAATTCTCTTGTCTTTATGGAAAAAGAACCAGTTTCTGGGCTCCGGGCTCCTGGGGTCATTGGAGTCTATTGTGAATGGACAGCAGGAGGACTGGTTTGAGGGCAGTAGAAGTAGAACAGGAAAAGGAAAGAGGAGCATCTCCAAGAAAAACAGAAAGAAAGATGATTTTCCCCAAACTCATAGAGATCAGAATTTAGTGAATTTTGCTCACTCTTCACCATTTAATTAGCCCATGAATTCTGCCCCCATCCAGGATGGTACATAACCTCCAAGAGAGGAGGGACCCTCATCACTGTACAGGACAGTGGAGCAAAAGCCCCCATACCTGTGTTTAGATGGGAGAGAGAGGAAAACAGCATTCTGGAAACCTGGTCTGAGACAGAGGTGACACCTTTGTTACCTAAGTTAAAATAATTAATCAGAATTACATAATCTCACTAAAATTTGATGTGCTTTGGAAAATATGATGGTATTGATTTGGGGAAACAAAGGCAACTTTGGCATCTAGAAAACCAAATTTTTTTTATCGTACTAAAATAGCAACTCTTTGTACCAGGTTTGATATGAAAGAGTGGGCAAACTTTCTTTAAACGGTCCTCAGAGACATGAACCACATCATTTTACAAATACGAAAATCACCAGAAAAATACTGCAATTATTCTTTATTTTTCAACCCCTTACATTCACCACCACATTCATCTCTATTACAGCAAGCGTAATTATGGATAATGTGAAAGAGAGGAAATAACTATTTAGGTACCATTTTTCTAGCTTTTCTCTGTTGGATACTGACCTACACCTAAAATGATCTTGTATCTCCTTGTTTCCCTTATTCAGAAATCCCAAGGACAGCCTTGGCCTCCGATCCAAGCAGGGTCTGATCCCGCATTACTCTGGCAAGACTCAAGGTCTTGGAGTCTGTGTGTTTCCATGACAACCAGCCAACATTACAGAGTCTGCCTCTTTGTAAGGCATTGTACTGCTTCTTTCTGGAGGAAAAGAGGGAAAGGAGAGGAAAGGAGAAAGTGGAGCAGGTGGGGAAAGTAAGAGGGAGAAGAAGTAAGAGTAGGGAACCCGGAGCAGAGAAGGAGGTGGAAACCCACTGAATATGAAACCAATGCACCAAACAGCCTTTAAAGTATATGAACATCATTCATGATCAGGAAGACTTTTAAAATAAGCTTTCTGTTATAATTATCCTCTTTTCCTTTCTCTATTTCTCTCTCTCTTTCACTCTGAATTCCCAACACCCCGGATTTTCTCAATGTTTTATCTACAGGAAAGTTCTCCTTGGAATACCAATCAAGCAGCACTCTAAAGTTTTCTCCCTTTCCTTTTCAACATTTAATATATATAAATGAGCAGGGGGTCAACTAGAGCTGGATGAAATAACTAATCATTACAGTGCCCAAACTGCAGCCCCCTGGTGCATGGGAAATTGCTTTTTACTGTGACCGAATGTGTGAAGGGCGCACCCAGAGCCTTACTGGGATCAGGAACACAGGTATCCGTCACACCGCAGTCTCGCAGCAACTCAGAAAACTCATGAGACCAGATGGATCCTAAAGATACTGCAGAAATACACACACACACACACAATTTGTTCTCTGAGCAGTTCCTCACCCCAACACTGTCCCTTAACACCATCTACTCTCCCTCCTTTTCGATTGATTGAAAGTGACACAGTGTTGTTCCAAAGTTCTTTAGTTCTGCGTTTCCATTTACAAGCAATTACTTCAAAACTGTATAAAAATTGCAGTAAAATACTGCTTAGTTCTTGAGAATCTGTTATATCTCTTCCAAGGGAAGGTTGGAGAATAGGAGAATGAAAAGCCACACCACATTCTCCAGAAAAATCTGTGCTAATAAGCATGGGGTGAGAAACAGGCACTTCACGTTTCATAACAGTTATGTTTTTCAATCGTGTCCCTTTAAATTTCCAAAGACACAGTGAGATATTTTTCAGCCTACTTTGGTTTTTACAGAGAAATCTGAGGACATCGGATTTAATGATAAAAGCAAACAATTTAGGAACAAATTAATTGGTTATATTATTCTCTACTCCCCCTCCCCCTTCTCCTCTCAGTCACACTAAAGTGCTGGAAGAAATGCTAATGAGGAAGACACAGAAATCCGCCCCACCCCTGGCCTGCACCCAGCAGGCAGGGGAAATCGCTGAACCCTCCAGGGAGAGGATGCGGGGCAGCAGGAGAGGAGGATGAGCAAGAGGTGGAGGGCGAGTCCCCTGAGAATCTGAGGAGGGTGGGAAATTAAAAAATAGGGAGAGAAGGTGGAGAAGAGCAGGGAAAGGCAGAGGAGGGTGAAGAAAGAAGAAAACGAACAGGGATACTTTTTTAAAAAGAAAGGGAAGGGGTAAAGCAGGAGAAATGAAAGGAACAAAGGGTGAAAGAGCAAGAAGCAAATAACAACATATAGAGTCAGAAAGAAATGATCAGAGGAGAAACGGTAGTATGGGGCAGATGACATTAAATCTCTGACACAACCATGCCTGGCAGTAAGACCCTGCTCTCATCTCAAAGGCAGGCATAGAAGCCTTCTTGCTCTCGGGTCCTTTGAACACTTGAGCCAGAGCCCCTGAGGATGATCTGATTAATGAGATGTGGCAGGACCTCATTCCATCTTAATGATTCAGGATTTTCCTTTCTGCATGTGGTTATGGATCCTTTATCTGCTTTATCCACAGAGCCTAATGAATTCCTGTTAAGTCTTTATAGCAGTTGTCCCTTCCACTTAAATCTTCCCCTGATCCTATTTACTGGAGTTTACAGTTCAGAGTGTTATGTGCTAAATTGTTTGTGGTTTTACAACCATCACTAAGTGCTGACTTTGGAAAGTGGTTGAGTTGCCAGAAGGAGACTCCTCAGGGATAAGGAGTAAATGGAGCTGGATGGATACATAATGCTTCCTGTCTTCCTCCACCTGCTCTGCCTGTGGTCCTGGGAGGAGAGATTCAGCATCACAGAGGGGGCTTCCTAGGACCTCTACTTCCCTAAGTTTTGAACGGCAGGGAGATCAAGGAAATGGACTGTCAGTCAGGAGGTCTAAATTTGTCCCACTTTGCCATGACTAACCAGGTGAACTTGGGCAAGTCATTGAAGCTTTCTGAGCTCCTGTTTTTTCATCTCTAAGTTGGGATCAGTACACCTCCTTCTTCTGCACCAGAGTTCAGAGAGGGGAAATGATTTTTTAAAAATCTGACTGCTGCAGAAGATGATACTAAGGTATTGAAGATAAAGAAGAACAGGTAAACTGGAGCCAGGTGACAGATGCCTTGAATCTCTCTATGCTTCTCAGTTCCTCACCTGTAAAGTGGGTGGAAATTATGCCAGTTCTTCTCTTCACAGGTTAGTTGAAAGGCTGCTTTTGCTCTTTGGATTAAATACATACAGGAGGACTTTTTCCCTGCTTTAATCATCCATACCCTTCCTGTAATCCCAGTCCTTCAATGTCTTGTCTCCTGAATTCCCCTGGTTTGCATATGGTCCTATCTCTGTTATGGCTAAAGGAGCCCCAAGGAAATCTCTGACTCATCACAGTGCTGCTCACTGTAGGATATTCTAAATCATTTTATCGGGAGGTCTAGGTCCTCAGAGAATGATGCTGAACGCACCTCTGTCAGATAGGTTTGCTGCAAAAACAGAGGCCTGTTAAGACACAACAGCAGCATTTGGGAAGACTGGTTTTGGTGTGCTGCCTTTCCTGTGTCTCTTTCTTTCTGTCCTTGTCTTCAGTGATGATAAAGTTCTCAACTCTGGTGACCATTTTTAGGCATTCCACTGATAGTGAAATTTTCAGACAGGAGAGATACCCTGACAATGTGAGCTGTAACATACTGTTAACATAACTTAAGTATCTTACCAGGTCTGTGTGTTTATGTTCAAACCCTAAATTTTAGGAACATTAGATCCCTAATATTTTGTTGCTTAATTTTTAACTTTTAAAGTTAACATAGTTTCTGGAATACATACCTGCCCTCCCCCCCAAAATATCCATTGATATGGAATAGAGGAATGAATGATTGAGCTAATTATCTAGAATAAAATGCAAATACTACAAAGAATGATAACTCATTAAACAGTCTTATTAGTCTTTAATGCCTTGGTTTGAAAGCAGGTTTCTGCAGAGAACAAAAATAGGAGGGAAATATACAATTGTTGGGTGTGTACTATATATGTTTAGTGCCATGCTAGATATGTTATACATATATTTATGTATGATTAATATATTTAGTTCTCACAATTACCCAAGAGATCATTAAACTAATGCTCATTATACATTTGAGATGAGGCTGAGAAAGTTTACATGACTTGCCTTGAGTAACAAAGTAGGTAGAAATGGGAAAAGTTAAGAGGGTACTAGAGCTTGGAGAAAGTGTAGCAAGGAAACACTGAGAAGGACAATGGCCTGGGCCCCTACTTACACCAGTCACAAAAATTAACTCCAAATAAATTAGAAACTTAAATCTAAGACAGATCATAAAAACTTCTAGAAGATAACACAGGGAAAAGACTCCTTGATACTGATCTTGGCAATATTTGGAAATATCACCAAAAGCACAAGCAACAAAAGTGAAAATAAACAAGTGGGATGACATCAGACTACAAGGTTTCTGCACAGCAAAAGGAACAATCAACAAAATGCAAAGGCAACCTACTGAATGGGAGAAAATATTTGCAAATCATATATCTGATATGGCATTATATCCAGAATACACAAGGATCTATGTAACTCATAGCAAAAAACCCAAATAATCCAAATAAAATATGGGCAGAGGAACTGCGTAGACATTTGTCCAAAGAAGACATACCAACAGTCCAATAGGTGCATGTAAAGGTACTCACGTCATTAATTATCAAAGAAATGAAAATCAAAACCACCATGAGCTGTCACCTCACACCTGTTAAAATGGCTATTATCAAAAAGCAAGACACAACAAGTGCTAGAAAGGATGTGAAAAAAAAGGAACCCCTTCTCCACTGTTGGTGGGAATGTAACTTGGTACAATCATTATGGAAAGCAGCATGGAGGTGCCTCAAAAAATTAAAACTAGAACTACATTTTATCCAGCAATTCCACTTCTGAGTATATATCCGAAGGAAATGAAATAACTATCTCAAAGAGATATCTGCACCCCCACATTCACTGTAGCATCGTTTACAGTAGCCAAGATGTGGAAACAACTAAGTGTCTATCAACAGATGAATGGACAAAGAAAAAGTGAGAATATATAAATATACATATATATGTATTCATATACATGGAATATTTTTCAGCCTTAAAAAGAAGGAGATCTTGCCATTGCAATAACATGGATGGAACTTGAGGGCTTTATGCTAAGTGAACTAAGGCAGACAGAGAAAGACAAACACTGTATGATCTCAGTTATATGTATACGGAATTTAAGAAAAACTGAACTCATAGAAACGGAGTGTTGATTGGTGGTTATCAGGGGCTGAGGGGAGGGACTTTTGGATACTGGAGTCATCTGAGCACCTTCCCCGTCAGAAAAGAAGTAGGAGAAAGAGAACAAGTGAAGACATAAGAAGTAGAGGACACCTGACAGCTTTCTCTAAAAGATCCACCAGATAATGTAAGGAGAAGGCTACCTTACAATGCTTAACGTAGAATTTAACTTACAAACATTTTATTTTCTGAAAAACACATATTTCCTAAAGTAAGGTATGCCAGCACTAAATGGTTTGTTGTCTTAGCAGGTGACTGAAGGGCAGCATGGCCAAAAATTCAGCAACATTCTTCTGTCAATAACCCTAGTATCCTGCCAGGATCTGCTATCTAATGCTTAAGTTGGTGTTTAATTTCATGTAAAAGTGCAAGTCGATAAAGAATGACTAATGGTGAGCTGATTCAAAAACATCTTCACTAAGGCATTTCTATCAGGTCTTGTCAGAATTTGTAAAAGTCCATGTGATTGTCAGAGAGGGAACAAAAGTTACTGAATATACTACTACTATCTGAATGAGAAAAGGTTTTATTAAAGGATATAAAAAAGGTTTTATTAAAGGATCAGACTTGGAAATTGCCACTCCCCGTTTTATTTAGAGGACAAAGACAAAATAAACACATTCCTGTGCAAATATTGCCAATAACTTAATAACTTGAATCTTATTGTGGTACCACAAATTATTGTCTTAAATACTTGGGGCTCCAACTTTCATTAATTTAAACACAGTGTGTTCATTTGGACATTCACTTTTAATCAGCCTCTACAAATAAGCCTGATTACCTTGTGTATTAATAATAATAATCAATTTGCTAATGACTTCTTTTCCCTCTTAAGTTACAGGATCAAGCACAGCCGTTTAATCATACTCATTAGCATTTTTCCACCAGAGAAACGAAACAAAATGCAAATGCAAGGGCTCATTTTTCAATGCATATCCACACAAGCTTGCCAATAAATTTCCCTCTTCTTTTCTTGCTGTTCCACTTTTACCTCCAGGTTCAAAAGCCACTTACTATAGCCTTCAAAATGTACTAGATCCTATGTCAGATAATCATCATGGGGAGTGCAGGGGCCAGAGCACTTGGGCCATCATAATTATCATTAATTGTAGCAACAGCTGCTGTTGCTGTTGAACACTCATGGCTCGGGCTGTTTACAAACCCCATATATATCTCAGATAAAACTTAAGAGTTACGTACTCAGAGTATTTCCGTTTGGCAGATAAGGAAACTGAGACCGAGAGAGATCAAGTAAGTAGCAAGTGGCAGAGCTCTTATCTCTCTGCCTCCAAAGATGATGCTCCGGATCACTGTCCTGCCCCACTCACTTATAAATCATTCACATTAGGTCACAAGAGCCCTGGCTATAAGACTTTCAGAAAGGAACTGTCCCAGGTCAAGAGCCATCTTAGACTAAATTAGATTAAGAAAGTGGATGCCATTCTGAATCCATCCATAGTCATGTTGAGTACCAGGTAAAAGGACCAGCTCCTGAGACCCTGAGGGCTCTGACAGCAGCAACCCAAGGTCACTAACTACTGTATATAAAATACATAAATGGCAAGGTTGTACTGTATAGCACAGGGACCTATATTCAGTACCTTGTAGTAACCTATAATGAAAAGGAATATGAAAATGAATATATGTATGTATATGTATGACTGAACTATTATGTATATGTATGACTGAATTGTAAACTGACTATACTTCAATTAAAAAAAAACCAAAACCCTGAGGTCAGAAGTAGCTTCCACCCACTCAGTCCTTGATTGAGCCACAAACCAGCCCAGTGGCCCAAAGATAGCAGCAGGGAGTGCTCAGGGGTTGAGAAAGCCCTGGTGGCCAGGAGCAGGGTGTTGAGAGAAGTCCGGTGTCACTCTAGATAAGACACTGGGACCCCAATATGTTAAAAGCTTAAAGGGATGATCAGTCCCAGGTGAGGTGGTAGGGAAGCTATACAACACCACTGCCTCAGCTTCTATCTTTTCCTGCCTCATCAAATCCACCACTCCAGTCTGCCTGTTCACCTTTCCACTGTGGTCCCTGCCCAAGATGCAGCTCTGGGCACCTGCCTGTGGAATCCCACTCATGTCCAGCCATGAGCCTCAAGCCATTTATGATTCCCTAGCCTAACACCTTTGACCATGCACTAGATCTGGCCCCATTAGCTCCACTCCTGATCCCTTGGATAAGACAACTGTCCATCTCATTGCTCCCTGTCTTGGTCCCTTTGGCTGCTGTAACAAAAAGGTAATAGACCAGATGGTTTAAACAACAAATATTGAGTTCTCACAGTTCTGAAAGCTGGGAAGTTCACAGCACTACAGATTCAATGTCTACTGAGGGCCCACTTCCTGGTTTATAAATAGCCATCAAGTTATAAACAGATGAACAAAATGTGGTACCACATAATATGACTTGACAATGAAAAGAAATGTAGTGCAGATGGATGTTATGACACAGAAGAAACTTGACAATATTATGCCAAATGAAAGAAGCAAGACACACTAAAAACACAAGGGATGTGATTCCATTCATATGTCCAGAATAAGGAAATCCATAGAAATAGAGAGTAGATTAGTGCCTGGAAATGAGTCAGGACAGTGTGGGGAGGGAGTGAGAATAAAGAATGACTGTTAATGTGTATGGTGTTTCTTCTGGGGATTGTTGAAAATGCTCTAAAGTTAGACTGTGATGATGGTTTTTTAAAGTATCTAATTTAAGAAAAATGCAAAAGTGAGTTTGGAAACCTAAGAAAAGTAATGGATGATGACATGCCAAAATTTAGGTTTCTCCACCAGAAAGACGAGGAACTATATAGAATATGTAAAATGAGGTCCATCATTTTACACTTAAGTCCCATATAAATTTATATGGATCCCACCTACATAATCATATGCTTTGCAAAATTGACAGGACAGCAAACCTACTTGGGGCCCATCAAGAATCTGGAATCTAATCTTATCTCTATCTGTAGTTTGCTGTGGAATTTGTTCACATCAAACCTGTATATCATTTCCTCATTAATAATTCATCCCTGTCTTGTGTGCCTACACAAGTATTAAATAAGTAAATATGGGGGGAAAAAAAGTGGAAGCCTTTCATGTGTTCTGAATATCCCAGGATAAACCCACCTGAATGTGTCTGAAGAGCTGGTGAAAGAGCCACCAGGGTGTACTTGCCTGAAGACCTGAGCGCAAGGTGTGCTGGAGCAGGCTCGATCCCCTTCTCAAGAGCCAATCCTGTGCCTCTTATATTTTCAGCCAAATAGCAAAAATTCTACCTAATAAAACTGAAAAATGAAAAGAAAAAAAAAGCCAATCCTGCACCTCCTTGCCCTACTGTTTGTTCAGTGACATCACGTTGGTAGTTTGAAATCAGCCATTGTGGAGTTTTAGAATGAGACCCATTCTCTTGGCTTACTTAGTCCAAGATGCTCTTTACTTGGGCCATTTCCTTTCTGAAGACCTTACAGCTAGGGATCTTGTGAACTCACATGAGTGCTTTAGGAGTGAGTGCGGCAGTTCAGCGATTAAAACACCTGCTTTGGAGTCTGTGTGACAGAGGCTCCAGTCCTGGCTCTGACATTCGCTAATTACTTAACCCTTAACCTCTTTTCTGGAGAGCTGGTTGATGGGCACAGCACTGGCAGCTTCCAGGGAAGATTCACATTCTAATGATATCGTGGCTCACAATTTGGTTTAAGGACCATGGGTCAGAACCTAAGGGAGGGGCCGTCTTGAAGACAAAACAATGTCTATCCTTTAAAATTGTCCTCCAGCAGAAACTAAGTCCTAGAGAAAGAGGGGCTGTCATAAGAGCAGGTAAAACCTGAAAGAGATGCTTCATAAAGATCTCTGAGCCACAAAAAGCAAGAGCCCAGGGGAGCCCTCCGGTTCCTAGCAGCTCCTAGCTAGCAGACTGTGGGGACTTGAGCACCCTGCACAGGTCCCCGCCCCACCCAAGCTGCATTTGCACCAGCCCACACTTGGAATAAATGGAAAGAAAAGGGAGACAGCCATCTCAGACTTGTGAATTGGTTTGCACATACACATTAACTACTGACATGAACAACCTGCTTTAAGGGTCTTGTTGGCTAATTCTTATTTTCTGCATCCTCTCCTCCTGAGCCCAGGAGACACTTAAACCCTTAGGTTGGATGGTTGGCTCTTTCATTTTTTAATAATAGCTCTATTGAGGCATAATTCACATAGCATACAATTTAGCCTTTCAAAGTGTATAACTGGATGGGTTTTAGTATATTCATATATACAACCATCACCACTATTCAATTTTAGAACATTTTCATCACCTTGAAAAGAAACCTTGTATACACTGGCAATCAATCACCATTCCTCTCACTGCCAGTCCCAAGCAACTACTAACCTACTTTCTGTCTCTATGGATTTACCTATTCTGAACATTTTATCTACATAGAATAATTCAATATATGACATTTTGTGACTGGGTTCTCTCACTTAGGACAATGGTTTCAAGATTCAAGCTATAGCATGTTTTAGTACTTCATTCCTTTTTATTGCCAAATGATATTCCATTATATAGATATACCACATCCTGTTCATCCATCCATCAGTTGATAGAGATTTGGGTTGTTCCCACTTTTTTGCTATTATGAATAATTCTATGAACATTCATGTTCAAGTTGATGCCCAACTGTATTGGCTTTTGAATCTCTGCCCTGGCTGTGCTCCTGGCCAGGTAGTCAGACATGCAATAACAGGTTTTCTAGGCTCCCCGAGCTCTGCTTTCTCAACTCTGTGCATTTTCAAAGAGACAGGGCACATTCATTCTTTGCTGGTCTCCCTGCCTCCAAGCTCTTTCCAACTCTAGTTCTCCACACATTCTGACACTAGGTTTACTTTTCTTGGCTTTGATCTTCATGGTACCGACTCCATGCTCAAGAGCTTTGGCCAAGGTCTTGCCCTCAAGGTGTGGCATCCTCACTATGCCCTACCAGCTTCACTCCTTTCTATACTTCACCCTGGCAACTGCACTGAAAGCCTCTGTCTCTTCATACCACTCATTCCTAACTTCATCCAATATCTATCTACCAGGAGTTGCCTTACACATCCCTCCTCCTTCTTAAGCTCACCTCTTCCTTCATCCAGCAAACATTATTTAATTCTTATTAAGTGCCCAGGCACAGTGCTAGGCATTGGAGACATCAAGAGATGAACTGGAAAAGAGTCCTGGCCTTAAGGCATTCATTTGATGTATCTGAGTACAGTAGTGGGCAGTGGGACTGGGGAGGCTGAATAGACACATTAACAGAGAATGAAGAAGCAACATAGCCACACAGAAATGGCCTATTTGTCCAGTCCCATTAATGACTTATCCAGCCCTTGCAGAGTCTTTTTCTGACTCCAGATGAAGTTTTTGATAATTTTTTTTGATCCAGAGTTTTTATAACTAAAATTTTGAGAACTCTTTTTTTTCCACATATACACTGAACAAACAAACAAACAAACAAAAGATAAGCAAATCCCATTTGCCTCAAGCAGTAACTGAGGCTGGAGAGTGGGAGGCACTCTTGGATTGCCCTGGACAACCACATCTGCACCCTTTCAGGATTATCTGAATTACCATGACAATGACCCAAGGGCTCTTCTTTGGATAAACCCTGTAAACACTCAGCTGATTTTAACCAGACCTAACTGCATGCCCTTGAAATCTGCATGTTGTTTGAAAGAAAAAAAAGGGGGGGGGGTAGTGAGGAGGGGGAAGGAGGGAGATGAAGAGAAAGCCTGAAGCAAGGAAGAGGCCAGCGAGGCTGCTCAACCTTGGAATAATACTCAGGTCAAGTACAAAGAGAGCTCACTTGACATCCTGATTTCATCTTCCTTTAAAAATGTTGAGGTACCTGCCCACCCAG
Organism: Vicugna pacos; assembly: GCF_048564905.1. NCBI lineage: Eukaryota > Metazoa > Chordata > Mammalia > Artiodactyla > Camelidae > Vicugna > Vicugna pacos. The sequence goes on from NC_133001.1 coordinate 25,855,372, forward strand.
GTCAAACTCCAAGTATCTCAGGGTCTCAGAACTTTCCCTCCCTATTGGCCAGACCACTGAAGAGGGAGGGAATGAATAGAGTTTAATTCCCCAAGGGTTCTTATTCATACCCTTGATCTAGAGCTTGGCCTCTGCTAGACTGTAATGTGACTACATTTAGACTTCAGAGTCCTGGTGCCTACTTTCCAAACACTCTCACCCCTGGCCCTGATTCAAACTGAAGATCAACTGCCCCAATCACAAAGATGGACACACTGAGGCCTAGAAAACAGACTAGATACTCATCAGGCAGGAATATTGTAGATGAAATGCCTTTGCCAAAAGAAGGTTGGGCTATATGACCTCTAATTCCATTCCAACACAAGGGCTCTACAATTCTAAGACTTGTCAAAAGGAACCCAGCTATTTATAGGCAAAGCCTGAATAAGAACCCAGGTCTGTCCACTGCCAGGAACTACTGGAGGATGAACCCCAGTTTATCTTTGCTGATGAATCCATCATTGGTTTGAATTTTTCAGCTTGAATCTTAAACACCTGTTAAGCACCATACAAACATCTTCATAATTTTCATGGGGAAAGGAGAATACAAGCAGAGGGCTGAAGAAGGAATAAAGCAAGACGACATTCAGAACTCCCTTTATGCAACTGATATTTTCATTTGAAGCTGCAAATGCAACCACATTTTGCAAACAAAATTCCACTTTTAAATGAAAAGTTGCTGCCCTGTAAATGGATTTTACAGTGAATTCTTATAAAGGGGATAATCCTTCTTGTAAAGTGAATGACTACTCCTTAATGTATTAAGATAGAATATTTAGATGTTTTCGATTGGTTTTGATTATAGCTTTACCTGTATCTTGTGATCATTTTACAGATAGTAAATGAAGCTCCAAAAGGGAGTCCTGTCTTGTCCAAGAACACCCTGGGACAAACTCAACACAACTGTGACTCTCAGATCCCTTCCCCAACCACCCAACCTCATGGCCCGGGTCTCCAAGGAACTTCATCTGATCTCTTCACCTTGCCTACATGAGAGCCCAGAGCTCCAAGCTGGCCACAGTTTCAGGTTTTTTTAAGCAAGGCTTTCAAACAACTTTGTGCAGGATTCTGGCAAAGAAGAGGCCCATCTCCCTGACACACAAAGCCACTCTGGGTTTCCCTAATCCCTAAGCAATTCCCTGCCTTCTGGGTCTTATTTCTTAAAAGGAACATAAGCTCCTCTGACACTGACCTGGACAAGTGCCATGCACTTGGGAAGACAGGGGAAAAGGACAAGCAGAAAACATCTTTAAGCACATTATCAGCTTGCTTGATCTCTGCAGGCTGCTCTAGTCAGCCTGACACCCACCTCCAGAGGAGGGACCCTTGAGACCACAGGCCGGCAAAGCATGGGCTCCCTGGGAAATGCTGAGCTGCAAAAACAAACTGCTCCTTTTCTTAGAACAAGCACTCCTGCAAATTCACCTTTACTAGAACAAAAAGCATTATTTTTTTTCTTTTCCTCCCGCTTTGCTTTAATGTTACAGCCACTGAAGTCATACTGCTTGTTGATCAGGTCGCTCATTTGCCAATTAAGCACAAGCGAGAGCTCTTGAATTGTCAGAAGTTGATTATTACCTCTTGTAAGAGTATGTAACTTTCTCCTAACTATTTAAGCCTTCTCTTTCCAACTGAGGCAGAGCCCTATATGCCTCTGCTTTGCCCAGAGTCTGGCTAATGTTTAGGAAAGAGTTGGCACTCAATACACTCATAAATCTGTGGATAAGAATTTTTAAAGGGTGAGAGCCATTATGAATCTCAATCTATAAACTGAGACATGCAAAAAAAATCGGTATCTTCATTTTCATTAAATCAATTTAATTTCAATTTTAAGTGCTCATCCTCCCAAATTTGCAAAAATTGCAGTCTCAGGAATTGCTGGTGTTTCCTTCATCCTCAGGGTCTTTCCAGAATCCAGTAGGCTTCTATGGTGTGTAGAATATCAGAGTAAGGGCCTCAATCATCTTGACCATCATTGTCACCACTAACATCTTCACTGTCTCCTACAGTGAACTCTTGAAGTCTGATATCTCTCCATTTCCATGCTCAGCCAGAAGAAAAGGAATTTTTTGCCACTGTGAGCAAAGAGGCCTGAGGCCAGGGTCCCTAGGTTTATCATTCGCCCCTCCCTTTGGGCAAGGAGCTCTCACATTGCAGACCCAAGTCCTTGCCAAGCGTTTTCACTGCCTCCTCCTCGGTCCTGGTGCTTATTAAAGTCTGAGGGAAATCACACTCCCACTCCTCTTGCTGCTCTTATTGGCCCCTGTCAGCCATCAGAGCCTCTTCAGTGAGGTCATCAAGGCCCGGCAGGGTGGACTGTTACTCAGACTGCAGTAAGGAAGTCAGCCTGCTTGCTGGAAGGAGTAGGAAGAAGTCCTTGTCACTTTGGAGCAATGGAGCCAGGAATAGAAAAGACCACGTGTAGAATGAAGAGAGACACTGTGTACTATTGGGTTCTTTGCTTGTAAGGAACTGAAACCACTTCTGAAAAAATATAGACAAAATAATAACAATAATTTATTGGGACGACAGAACATTGGGTTATGTCCTAGAACCGAAGGAAGATCTGAACAAGCAGTCCTCAAGAAAGCCAGGAAAAGAGCAGTGCCAAGAATTTCAGTCCAAATTTCAGAGATGCAAGAAGAATGATTCAGCACTGACCATTTCTGCTGTCAAGTCACTCCACTGCAGACTAAATTCCCAGGAGAGAGTCTGATGGGCCTAACCCAGGTCATGTGCTTGCCACCTCTTGAGTAAGAGAGTTGGAGGCCATGAAGCACTGATATCAATAGGTTAACCAAACACACTGAAGAGGGGACAGAGACTCCTCATAAAAGAAGAGCAGACTGCTGCAACCAAGTGGAGGGAAGACTAAGTAGGCAAAATGACTAGTGCCCATCATCATAGAAGAGAGCCTTTCCAAGTAACAAGTAGCCAGGGACATAGCATTGCATGTGGAGAAGAGTAAAACATACTCATCAATATTGATGACACTTGATACTTAAGTGAACTTGGAACATTTGCAGATATAAAAACTAAGAGCTGGCTGAAGAAAAAGTATATAAGCATTAATATAAGAAAGTGATATGTGGGAAAGGGTATAGCTCAGTGGTAGAGTGCAGTGCTTAACATTCACAAGGTCCTGGGTTCAATCCCTGATATCTCCAATAAAAAATAATAACAATAAACAAACAAATAAATAAACCTAATTATCTCCCTCCCCCACACCCCCTAGAATAAAAGGAAAAAGAAAATGATCAACCCCAGAGTAGACTGTGTGGGGAGAGAAAAGAAAAAGCCACATCCTACAGGGTCAGGATATTTGGAAACACTTAGAGAAGAAAAGCACGAAGCAGACCAAAAGGAGGACTGGTTTCTTAGGAATAAAGATTTGATTAACTGTTTTGAAAGAAGCAACTTAAGATTTATTCAAGAATCTTACTCCAAAACCATATGTCATTTCTGGATGAAAGTATGTCATTTATACAACAGAATACTACTCAGAGATTAAAAAAGAATAAAACAGTGCCACTTGCAGCAACATGGATGGACCTGGGGATTGTCATTCTAAGTGAAATAAGCCAGAAAGAGAAAGAAAAATACCATATGATATCACTCATATGTGGAATCTAAAAAGAATAGAAGAAAAAAAGAGGACACTAATGAACTCATCTACAAAACGGAGACAGACTCACAGACATAGTAAACAATCTTACGGTTACCGGGGGAAAGGGGGTGAGAAGGGATAAATTGGGAGTTCAAGATTTGCAAATGATAAGCACTATATATAAAAATAGATTAAAAAAACCAAATTTCTTCTGTATAGCATAGGGAACTATATTCAATATCTTGTAATAATCTTTAATGAAAAAGAATATGAAAATAAATATATGTATATATATGCATGCCTGGGACATAATGCTGTATACCAGAAATTGACACATTGTCACTGACTATACTTAAATATTTAAAAATTGATGATTAAAAAAAAAGTATGTAGAACAAAAGAAAGGATGAATGAAAATGTCTAGGCTACCTATGTAATGAAATACACACAATTCTCATAATTATGTGTGAGTTCACTTACTGTCAGCTAATTTCTTCATGGTCTTCACAAAGTTCCTACTTAAAGAATCCATCCTGTTATTATTAAATATTGATATCTCGACTGGGTATCATTCCAGAGAAGATTCTGAGCTCAACGAGGGCAAAAGCAGGTATGCAGTACCAAGTACCACATGGCATCTCAAGAATTATTTCTCTGTGTGAGCACTGCATGAGCATAAAGCCTGAAATGTAGCATTTAAAAAACAAAAAAAGCTATATCAAGGCAAAATTTCTCAAACTGGTATTGTACAAATTAGCTCTTTAAGATTTTTCTTGAGGGGAAAAAGAAAGAATGGGGTTCCGTGAATTAAAGGGAACAGAGACTAAACCTGAGAGCAGAGACCACCAAGGTAGTTCACTGGCCAGGGACTGAGGACCATGATAAGGAAAGTAGCTGTGAAAGCAGAGCAAAAACAAAAAAAACAGGGAACAGCTAAGCAAGGACTCCCATTTAGGAAGTAAACTCATCAAAGAAGTGTCTACTAGTGACCCAAGGCCTAGAGGTCACATCCTCTTGTTCTCAACCAGCAGCTTATCTCTCTTTCTCAGGAATAAGGAGTTCAGCAACAACGTGGGTGAATCTCAAAATAATCATGCTGAATGAAAGAGACCAGGCCAAAAAGAGTTTAAGCTGTATGATTCCATTTATATAAAATTCTAGAATATGCAAACAACTCTGCAGTGATAGAAAGCAAATTAGTGGTTAACTGAGGATAGGGCTGTTGGGATGGGTGCAAGAGGAGGGCTGAACTATAAAAGGACGGGGGAAACCTTGAGGGGTGATGGATATGCTCATTCTCCTGATTGTTGTGATGGTTTTACATGTGGTGATGCCCAAACTCATCAAATTATACACATTAAAATTTTACATGTTATTGTATATCAATTATACCTTGAGAAGTCTGCTTAAAATAAAAGAATATGTCATTCATGGAGCTTTGATCTACAGCACAGTTTCTCAGTCTCAGCATTAATGACATTTGGGGCCAGCTAGCTCTTTGCTGGAGAGGCTGTTCTGTGCATTGCAGGATGTTTGGTGGCATCCTTGGCCTCTATCCACTACATACCAGTAGCACCTTGTGATACTGTGATTTATAATAAGAAATATAGATTTGATCTCCATCCAGTCTTCCCGTCCCACAGCTCCTAAAATCCTTAGAATTTCCTTAATGATGAGAATGGCCAGGGTATCTATTGTTATGTTAACAAAGTGATTTTTGGAAAGCATCTAGGCAACCTAAGGATGGGGGCTGGTTGCCAGGGGACCCAACCATGTGATTGGAGGGTTGGAACTTTCAGTCTGCACCCTCACCTCCCGGGAGAGGACAGGGGTTGGAGGTTGAATCAATCACCAATGGCCAGTGATTTAATCAACTACACCTATGCAATGAAGCCTCCATAAAAACCCACAGAATGGCTTTGGAGAGCTTCCAGACTGGGGAACCAGAACATTTCCACCTGCCACTGTGCTAGGCCCCAAACTCCAGGAAGACAGTAGCTCCTTTGTTTGGGAGCTCACTCTGTGTATCTCTTCATCTGACTGTTGATTCATATCCTTTAATATCCTTTGTAATTAAGTGGTAATCTAGTGAGTAAACAGGTTCCTGACTTCTGTGAGCCACTCTAGCAAATTAATCAAACCCAAAGAGGGGGTTGTGGGAACCTCTGATTTATAGCCAGTTGGTCAAAAGCGCAAGTAACAACCTGGGCCTGAAATTGGTCTGAAGTGGAGGGAAGTCTTGTGGGATGGAGAACTTGCCCTACAGAATCTGATATTACCTCTGGGTAGATAGTATCAGAATCGAGCTGAATGACAGGACACCCAGCTGGTGTCAAGAGTATGGTTTGGTGTGGAGGAAAACAACTTACACACTGTAACTGGTGATCAGAATCATTAACCGCCCCATCAGCAGTGATAAGCAAAAAGAACTCCAGACATTGCCACAGGTCCTCTTGTGAGAAGGCGGAAAGGAGAGAGAATCACCCCCGCTGAGAACGACATGTCTATAGGGATTTAGCGGGTTATAAAGGAGGAAAAAGAAGAGACTAGCCTGAGTCTGTGAGGACCAGGGAATTCATCCAGACCTAATAATCTGCGTTTTGGACAGAACAGAGCTGCAAGCTAGGTGGCAGGGGGTGGCCGGAGGGCTCTGAGGCTCCTGGCAGGAAGGCCATGAAATGCTGCAGGAACAGAGAAGGCCTAACAATGTCAAAGTCAGGCCCAAGGGGACAGTGAGAAGGATTTAAATAACACCCTGAATTTGTTTCTATTTCCCGGAGGGCTTTTATTCATTTTACTGGGTCCTTACAGCATTCATGCGAGGAGGAAAGGGGCGAATATTGCTGTCCTTGTTTTTCAGAGGCAGAAACTAACAGCTAGAAAGAGTGTTCATCAGCTCCCCGAGTTCCTGATCTCAGAGCACAGTGTGAGTAAAGGAGGGTTAGATAAACTGTCACCTAGTTAGAGCTTCCAGATAAGAATCCTGAAGGGCTATGATTAAGGATTCTTAATCTCTGATGGTGATCCAACAAGAAACAGGCTGTAAAATTGTAGGTGAGGAATTTAGTTTAGGAATTTTAGCTTAAGGAAGCAATTCTGGGGTGAGTCTTGCCAGACAAAGAATGTATGACTGAGGGATGCTGAGGAACATCTTCTGGTGTTTACAAATAGAGAAATGTACTTCACTGGGATGATTTCAAGTTGCTGATAGAGGGCAGGAGGATTAATTAGAGGGCCATGCCCAGCCCTTCCACCCTGCGATTCTCTGAAGCAGTCAAAGGAGGAGAGAGGACTTGGGGGAGTAAGAGACTGAAGGTCATGAATTGGGATCTAGATTCAGCATGTTTAGGAAGGGGCTAGATTTCCATGTACCCAGTCTTCCCTTTCATGTGTTTCCTTTCACAGATATTGAAACGCCTCCTTTAGAAAGACATAGTCACTGACATCCAGTGTAAAAGTCACAATGTCTCTCCTGCAACAAAGGAAAACATTACTCTCCTCCAAAAAAAGAAATGCAGACCTGTGCAGGAGGTAGAGAAAGATTTGGGGGGGAGGCCTTCAGACATCACATACATAACAGTACATAGTCCACCATCCCCCGGCCCCAAGAAACCCAACTGCAAGCTGACCACTGCAAGAAAATCCACAGAGACTCAGTCACACTAGCATTCCAATTGGAACCTAGCCAGTTACCAGAATTAATGGCTATCCTTGCATGTGCATTTATATGATAAGATTTTGATGACCATGTTTACATTTTTAGAGTGTCTTTCTTCTAGGGGGTGCTCAAGGAATATTTCATATGGGTGCTTTCATTTTTTAATAATAAATTAACAACTTTATAGTAAAATATAAACAGAATCATCAAAGAAGAAAAATCCACACAGCAAAAGAAACAATCAACAAAGTGAAAAGACAACTTACAGAATGGGGAAAAAAATATTTGTAAACCATCTGTCTGATAAGGAGTTAATATTCCAAAATATATAAAGAACTCATACAACTCAATAACAAAAAAATAAATAATACAATTAAAAATGGGCAAACAACTTAAATAGACATTTTCCCAAGGAAGATATACAAATGGCCAACAGGTAGATTAAAAGATACTCAACATCACTAGTCATTAGAGAAATGCAAATCCCAAAACCGTAATGAGGTACCATCTCACATCTGTTAGAACAGCCATCATCAAAAAGATGAGATAAAAAATGCTGGAGAGAATGCAGAGAAAAGGGAAGTCTTGTACACTGTCGGTGGGATTGTAAACTGGTACAGCCAGTATGGAACAGTTCTAAAAATAGAACTACCATATGATCTAGCAATTTCACTTCTGCGAGCCTTATAGCCAAATGAAATGAAAACACTAACTTAAAGAGATATCTGCATCTCCATGTTCATAGCAGCACTATTTACAATAGCTAAGACATGCAAACAACCTAAGTGTCCACTGATGGATGAATGGATAAAGAAAATGTGATATATATATATCACATTTATATATTTATATTTATAATATACATATATATATAATGAAAAATTATTCAGCCATAAAAAAACAAGGAAATCCTGCCATTTTCAACAACATGAATGAAACTTGAGGACATTACGCTAAGTGAAATAAGTTACACAGGAAAAGACAAATATCGTATATCTCATTTATATGTGGAATCTTAAAAAAAGAAAAAAACTCAGAAAAAGAGATCAGATTTGTGGTTACCAGAGGCAGGGGGTAGAAGGGTGGTGGAGGGCAGATTGGAGGAAGATGGTCAAACAGTACAAACTTCCAGTTATAAGATAAACAGGGATGAAATGTACAAAGTGATGACTATAGTTAACAGTGATGTATGATATATATGAAAGTTGTTAGAGAGTAAATCCTAAGAGTTCTCACCATTAAAAAATTGTGGGTTTTTTTTTTTTGCTTTTGCTTTTTATTGTATCTATATGAGATGATGGATGTTAACTAAATTTATTGTGGTGATCATTTCATCATGTATGTAAGTTAAACCATTTGGCTATACACCTTAAACTTATACAGTGATGTATGTCAATAAAACTGGGAGAAAAAAAGAAAAAAGAAAAATCTCAGCCCTCTTCACCATAAAACCTAGTCTCAAGACATAATGGTCTCTCCTTGCTTTAGTATTGTACAGATACAATTTTTTATAATTGCTATCAATGTACCCATATTGTTTTACGGTTTTATTTTACTTAACATTACAGTATCTAGACTTTTTTCCTGTCCCTACCTCATTTATATATATTTTTTAAAGTAATGTGATATTCAGTTTGTTAACATACCAGATTATTTAAACAAATCATCACAGTTTGGTCATTCACATTGTTTTTCACTGAAATAGAAAAGTCTTTTTTATTTTAAGGATCTGTGTGAGTAATATTTATTCCTTGGAAAACCAATTCCACAAGCAGATACAGAAAGTCTCAGAACTTGGAGATGAAACTTATTGCAGAACGTGAGGGGAGTACAATGCAGAGCTAAAAACAGCTCTATCCATTGAAGGTCTGTATCCAGAGAGATTAGGCCACCATATCCTCTCCCTGACCCCACCCACCCTCCACAAGCAAAGCCACACCCAATCCCCTGACCCACAGAAACTGCGCAAAAACAAATATAACAAATATAGCAGCACTATATACAATAGCCAAGACATGGAACCAACCTAAATGTCCATCGACAGATGACTGGATAAAGAAGTTGTGATGTATTTATACAATGGAATACTACTCTGCCATAAAAAGAATAAAATAATGCCATTTGCAGCAACATGGGTGGACCACCATCATTCTAAGTGAAGTAAGCCAGAAAGAGAAAGAAAAATACTATATGATATCGCTCATATGTGGAATCAAAAAAAAAAAAAGGACACTAAACTTATCTACAAAACAGAAACAGACTTGCAGACTTATGGTAAATAATCCTATGGTTACTGGGGAAAGGGGGTGGGAGGGAATAATTTGGGAGTTTGAGATTTATAAATGTTAACCACTATATATAAAAACAGATTTTTAAAAGTTTCTTTTGTATAGCACAGGGAACTATTTTCAATATCTTGTAATAACCTTTAATGGAAAAAATATGAAAATGAATATATGTATGTATATGCATGACTGGGACATTGTGCTATACCCCAGAGATTGACACATTGTAATTGACTGTACTTCAGTAAATAATAATAATAATTATATATATATATGAGGAAAATGAAAAAAAAATATGAGTTGTTTTCAGCTGCTTAGTTCATGGTAATCTGTTACAAAACAATAGACAATTAAAACATAGAGCAATTATTTAGAAAGGAAGCAAATGCCAGGGCTGTAAAGGGGGAGGAATATGAGAAAGTATTATATCTTTCAATGTTAGTTGTTTAAAGCCATTTGGGTAGTTTCAGCAGGAACATTACTTTGATGCAATTTTTTTAAGTAAAAACTTAAACACATTATAAGACTGTTGAAGTGTGTGTTAATACCTGAGATGGTCTGAAACTGGAAGAGCCAGTCACAGCAGGGTCTGAGGGGAAGATGAAAGTCAGGAATAAGGGAAACCAGGTGTTAATATAAAGTGCAGAGGGTGGGAAGTGACATCCTAAACTTGATAAAGAGGCAAGACTTGGAAGGAAGAGTTGGAAATCAAACCAATGGTGAAGCTAGAGCATAGGGGTGAGGGTAGGATGTTTACAGAGCTATCCTGGCCATCTGAGAACCATATAACACCAACTGGCATCTGTGTTCACTTTATAGGTTACCAGACACAGAGAACATGATGTATTGAGCTGACTCAGAGATGTAGGATTGGGACAGAAAATAACTTTCTATTTTTCTTCTCCTCAAAGGAACAGATTTATATTATTAGCTTTACAAAGCATTCTGATTTTTTAATTTAAATATCCAACTTTCTATGTCTCTCAATTAGTTAAGTTATTTTATTTTATTTTTTACTTTTTGCGTGTGTGTAGGGGGTGGGCAGTAATTCGGTTTATTTATTTATTTCTAGAGGAGTAACTGGGGATTGAACCCAGGACCCTGTGCATGCTAAGCATGCGCTCTACCACTTGAGCTATATCCTTCCCCCATCAATTAGTCAAATTATTTTAAGTTACTGCATTCTCCGTTGATTAAACAAAGCTAATCTCTTTAAATCACTGTAATCTTGCTGAATATTCAGGTTATCTCAAATTTGTCAGGTAGACTCTATTATCATGAACATCTTCATTCTCATAGTATTTTATTGTTCAATTATTTTCTCTGGAAAATTCTCAGTTCTAGAATCACTGGATCGAGGAGTGTAAACCTATGTCTAGCTCTAGACAGGAACTACTATATTTGTTTTCCAAAAGGCTCAAACCATTTTAAATGCATGAGTGTATTTGTTTTACAGTTATTTCTCTACCACTGGGTGCTTCCTTTAACTGACCTTTCGTTTGGCTAACTTAGTAGAAGTAAATTCATACATAGGATTCTCTTTAATTTTCTTTTTTTTTATATATATATATTTTTTATTGAAGTATAGTCAGTTTACAGTGTTGTGTCAATTTAGATTTTCTTTAATTTTTGTATCTTTAATTTCAAAGTAGAATAAACTTTTCCTTTGTGTTTGCCTATCACTTGTCTTGTATCTTGCATGGATAGTCTGTTCTTTGCTGCACAGCCAGATGGCTCTCTGACAGCTCCTTTGATTCCTCTCCCTCCCTGTTAGGTATCCTGCCATCCTGTCCTGAGACCACATCTCTTCTCCCAGAAATCTCTCCCGGGCTTTCATCTATCTCCCTGGAGCAGTGTTTCTCAGAGGGTAGAATGGGGTCCTCTCTCCAAAAAAAGTCACCTGAGACACTTCTAAAATGCACCTTTCCTATCCTGATGCCAAAATGTCCAGAAGCAGAATCTCCCAACGTGGACCCCCTAGATCTGCCTCTTCAACAACTTCCAAGTGATTCTAAGAGTTTGACAACCACTGATGTAGGATCACCCAATTTGTCTATCCCATTTCAGTGTTTCCATTGCTCTGCATCAGTGTGGTTCAGCCGCCTTGCGGGTCTCTCCAGCGTAATGTCACCTCAGGCTCCACACTTCCTAATAGCGCTCCTCATCTTCCAGTACTGCCCCTCTCCCACGGGCACCCTCAGCACTGCTGCAAATCAGCTCCTGCTACATTTCTTCTTGATGAAAGCAGGACTCCCTTTCCTCCAGTCCATGGGCCCCACATGCACAATTCAGTACTGACAGCTATTTCCAAACTGTTCTTTGGAGAGTTCCCTCTTGATAAAGGCTTTGCAGGACCTGGGGTAACGACTGGCCTTTCTGTTTGTCTGCGTGCCACACCACGTCCAGAAAGCACAGTTCAATGTGGCAGATATTATCAGCGGCAGGCAGGCAAAGCTATGGCTCTCCCGCTGTCTCTAATAGAGCTGCACCCTAGCAAGTGGATCTCTCGGCGGGCTTGACGGCCTGTCCCTAGCCCGCCTAGGACAGGATGAGAGCAGAATGGTGAGAGAAGAGGGCCACAGCCCCCACACAAAGCAGCCAGAAGGAAAACAGAGGCCCTAATCTCTGCTTTAAATGCATCTGAAGGCGAATCACAGTCACACCTGACAGCTCCGATGGGAGGAAGCTTCCTGTGAACTCTTCCCTCTCTGCTGGTGAGGTTCATTCATCTTCTAAATTCTACATCTGCATGGCCTTCAAAAATTATTCTGAAAATTATTAATTCCACCCAATGCTGTAACTTCTATTTAAAAAGGGAAACTTGGGAAGGCTATGCTGAACCTAAAAAAAATATTGATAACATTCAGGGTTTCTAGACGTTGAGTGTCCACATCAAAGGTGGAGAGAGAAGAAGAGGGATCCAGGCAACCCTCCTGTCACCACCAAAGCTACACATTGGTGGGCTATGTCCATGCTAAGGGCAGCCCTGGATTCTAGCTCAGTGAAGGGGTTCTTTGACATAGAAGTCAGGTGCCTGAACATTTGTGAATAAATCTGTTTTCTCAACATGTTGTCCCAAATCAGTGTTCTCAAAATGGGTCCCAGAGTCCTGGGGCCATATATTATGGCCCTCCTGGAGATTCAGAATGCATGTTAAAAGTTCTGAGAAACTGAATAGATAAATAGCAAAGTCCTACTGTATAGCACAGGGAACTATATTCAATGGCTTCTAGCAATCTGTAATGAAAAAGAATGTGAAAAAGAAAATATATGTATAACTGAATCACTTTGCTGTACACCAGAAACTAATGCAACATTGTAAATCAACTATACTTCAATTTTTTAAGTTAAAAAAAAGCTTTAAAAAAAGTTCTGATAAATTGTCTAGCAAAGAAACTTATTTAACTTTTTTAACCCAATTTTTCCGAAATTTCTTGAGCTTTGACACCTTTTCCCTAAATACTGCCAATTACCAAGGCAGGCCACCAGTATCTGTGGTACATACTTTGATTAATTCTACATCTGTTTTTAAAAAATCAAATCCTCTAGTTTTTGTGGATATATTTCATCATTTAGAAAGTCCTCTCTTTCTTTGTATTGGCTCTACCTAATACTTTAGCTTGAAATTTCTAAACCAAGGTCGCAGTTTGCTAGGAGGCCTTGCCTAAAATTCAAAGAATGCCTTGTGAATTCTTTAGCAAAATACAACCTCTCTAGAAGGAATAACGGGGTTTGATGTCACTACCTCTTTGTTCACTCATCCATCGTTCCTTCATTTGTTTGCTCACTCACTCGACTTGCTTATTCCCAGAAGCACTGTGATAAATCCTGCCAATGCAAAGGGGAAAGATTCACCATGTTTGTGACGAGTCCTATGACAGATATAAGAATAGAAAAGTTCCATTTCTCTCCCAGCTGAGAAGGGGTGGGGGAAGTAGGCAGTTCAAATAAAGGTCACGGCAAGGCTGAATAGTGAAGATTAGGAATTTTGGTTGCAAATGAGTGAGACTCAATTCTAATTAGCTTATAAGCAAAAAAAGGGATGTATTGGCTCATTACATTGGCAAGTCCAAGGGAGGTGCTGGCTGGCCTCAGATTCTGTTTGCCCCATCTGTCTCTCTTCTCGGTTTTTCTCTCTGTAGTCTTAAGTCACAGCCAGAACAGACAGGCTTTTCCCAGGAGACAAGGAGGACAGCAGACCTCAGTTCATTCACGGCCTTCCAGCAACATAACCAAAAAGGCAAGGCCCTTTCTCCTGCTCTCCCTCTGTCAGCCTGGGAGAAGGATTCTCATGCCCCAGACCAGCCTTTACCCTCCATTCCCCGACCCATGTCCAGGACCAGGGCCCAGGTGCCCATCGGCCTGTAGCTTTGAGCTCCCCCCAAGGCCCACAGGAACCCCAGGGCAGCTCTGGGGGTGGCACAACTGATCACACCTTTGATTTCACACCATGTGGACAATGAAATGGAGGATGAAATTTCTAAGCAAGCAATAGAGAGGTTGCATGAAATTTCAGAGTATAACTTTCAGGGATCATCTTTTTTTGTTTTGTTTTGTTTCTTGTTCCAAGTGGCAAGATGGACAACTCCCAGGCATAACTCTATATTTTTCTTACACATTTTTTCTTCCTCTGCCCTTACATTCACCTTTCTTCTGAGGGAACAGTAAAACCACTGCTTTTAAGAGGAAGAAGTAGCAGCTATGATACTAATAGGGTATGTGTTCAAGAACCAGAAAATCTTTCCTATTCTACTTGAGATTTTTTAATTACTTTGCTGACTTCCTCCAACTCCAGTGCCTTAGTGTTGTTGAGTTTTGACCTAGTAAGACATGAAGAAAAATAGGATCTATGATCTTGTAAAATTGCTCACTTCCCCTGCACCCCCACCCCAAAAAACCTTCAAATAAGTAAACTGATTGCTACTTAAAAGAAAAAAACTTCAGCATTACAACCAGTTGAGCAATTTTGCACACATACTCACACACACACACAATACTATTTGTATGCACATACACCAGGTTTCTTAAACAATGAATCACAATTCTTAAGCTTCATTCAGAGTTCTTGGTAAAGATTCTTGAGCTTCGTCTTTCCAAAACCAATTTAATTCTAGAATTTCCATTTTAGTGTTTCACAAATTGTGTTCTGGGAAACTTAGGCATTAAAATTACTTGGGGAGCTTGTTAAACTGCAGACTTCTGGGCCCCACTCTGTACCAACTGAATCAAAATCTCTTTGGAAAGACTGTCCCAGGAATCTTTGTTTTTAAAGTTTTCCCAAATGCTACTTCTGCACCCTACAATATGAGCAGATCTGTTCTATAATTTTGGAGAGCTTTATTAGGATTTCTGAGTTGTAGTGTCAGGTATTTTTATATCTCTAAGATAGAATAAACTTCTTATGAATTCCATGAACTTCAGTTTGTCAGCAAAATATAATTAGCAATCCTTGTGGGTCATGCTCTATTGAAGTTCTGTGACAAAAGTAACTATGAGCATAGTTATATGACACAGAAGTCCTTCAGATTTAAAAATATTCACTCTAAATAGGTCACATATTAATGAGTAGAATAGGTAAATTCCATTGTAGCAAACTTTGGTGATTATAGCAAACAATTCAATGTGATTTTGTTATAACAGGTACATTGCAAGAACTGACATAATGATTAAGATCCAACTGAAATTAAACATAGAAAAACTTATGAAAGCTCATTACAGTTGTGAATTTTCTTCCAAAGAAACAACTTTACCTCTTCATAAACAAGATTTTATTTCCAATCCACGACAAGAAATAATAAGTCAACATACACAATCCAACTCCTTCCACAAACAGGAGCTGACCACAAAAGTGTTGACCACAAAGTCCTTGCACTTTAGAGCTATAAGACCCTTAAGGATTGTGAACTTCTCTTAGGGATAAGGAAACTGAAGACCAAGTCACACTACTGATGACAGTCAGGATATCCTGACTGCCCAAAACTTCTCCTACCAGAGTATAAGTAGCCCCCAAGGATACCCAAGCACAGAATCAATGGTTCTTCAGGGGTGAGAACAATCATTCTTTTTAAATAACAGATATGCTATGAAGTAAAAAGAAAAAGTCATATAAAACATAAGACTTGAAATAAATGCCACTTGGCAACTTTGAATTATTCACTCCTTCTTTCCTGCAATTCAGGCTACACGGTGGAAATGTTTGAAAAGCCCAGAGCTACCCAACTCCCCTACCAAAATCTAACAAATTAAGAAGGGAAAGAAAATGTGACCTCAAAGGAGTCATGAGTAATTACTTGATACCTATCCAGATAGATCCAGAGTGGTTGAGAATTAATCAAGCAAGTTTGTTAAGTTCTGCTCAGATGACTTACTACGCATCTATTATAGGTATGTGCCTGGGTTTCATTTATTCATTCTGTTATACAACAGATACACACTGAGCACCTACTAAGAGCCAGAAATTAAGATATGTCCGGGCATATCAAGGTGAAGAGTCAGGGGGAAGCAAAACTAAAGCAGTAATTACAGAGTGTAGTATTACAGGCTGTTGAGTCAGGAGCAGTGGGCACAACTACTCAGCTAGTTTGGGTCCGAGAAGATGTTACAGTGGAAATGACATTGGGCTGAGTTTTGAAGGACAACCAGAAATTTGACGGAATATGAGAAAGAAAGAGAAAATCATTTCAGGTAAGTGAATGGCATATACAGAGGTATGGAAGGGTGAGGAGATCAGGTAGGCAGTTGAGGAGAGGGATCCAGAGAAGAAAGACAACATTATAGACATAAACTTTGTTTTTCATGCCACCTAGCACAATGCAGGCAAAGCCAAATGGTTTTTTTAATCCAAAAAAAAAAAAAAAACCTACCTTCCTTGGGCAAGAGACTCACAAGAGACTACAGACTGGTGACTGAGCTGGTCTGACCTCCAGAGTTACCTTCAAACCAGAAAGAAAGAAATCTGTTCTTTTGCTTCCTGTCTGTAGAGTCTTAGACACCTTCCCAGCTCTCAAAGTCCACCTCTTTCCATAGTCCAGAGTCCTTGGAAGAGAACTTTTTCAACAATGAAATTAAATAGGGGAAACTTTGCAACCCCATGGTTAACCATAAAACTTGCCTCCTTTCCAGTACCTTGGTGTGCAGATCACACATTAATCTTTTTTTATTGGTAAGACAAAGTGGGTGACAGGCATGAGTACAAACAAGTTTCTACTACTTAAGAGCTGTGTGACTTTGGAGTAGTCACAGGACCTCTCAGGACATCATTTTTCTCATTGCAAACTCCCTGCTAGTTTATGGTGAAACTTAGACATGATGTGAGGGAGAGAACCTTCACAGGGTCTCGCCTACACTGGGCCTCCCATTAGGGCAGGGCAGCTGCTGTACATTATCATAGCAGTTATGTTCATTCAACAAATCTTTATTGAGGACTTCCCACATAGGAGCCAGAAATACAAAAATAAATCTGAACTGGACTTTGCTCTCTAGGACTTCACAATCTATAGTGAAGACAAAAAATAGATTCAAGTCGCTATAGCCTAAAGAGAAAAGTGATTAGTACAGAGAGAAATGCAGAGACGTTACTGGGGATGTTGGGAGGACAGTGATGTGAGCGAGCTCATGGGAGAGAAGGGGTAAGGATTTGGGGCTGAGAATGAAGGTGACGAGGAGGAGCGTCTGAGCTGAGCACGCTCACCCCTTCCAAAGTGGATAGGGTGGGTATCAGTCTTTCCCTCTCACAGAAGAAATAACAGTTTCGGGGAGGGGACACAACTCACTAAACTGCATACTCATAATTACAGCAGAGCCAGGAAGGGAATTCAGAGCTCCCCATCCCTCATCCAAAGCATTCACCATGACCATACTACCTCCTATAACTAGGGCCATCTGTAGATGGAGAGGCGAGGCCAGAGCAGGGAACTCAGAAAAAAGGTGATGGAGGTCCCTCTGGCCACTGGCCCGGGTCGAGGCAGAGCGGATACTCAGCGGGGCTGGCCGTCGAGGGTTGGGGGTGGAGGGGAAGGGCAGGGGCGGGCCGGCGCGGGAGGAGTGGGAGGGCAGGCGTGGGGCGGGGAGAGGGGCGCGGGCCGCACTCCGGGGCTGTCCTGGGTCCCAGCCCAGCCGCACAACCCGCGCTCAGGCTCCCGGTCATGGGACGGCGGTCCCCGGCGCTGCGGCCGCTCCTGGCACTGCTGCTGCTGCTGCTGCCGCCGCCGCCGCCGCCGCCGCCGCCGCCCCGGGCGCTGCGCGGGGAGCCCTGCCCCGAGCCCTGCAGCTGCCCGCCCGACGGCGCCCTGCGCTGCCCCGGCCCACGGGCCGGCCTCAGCCGACTGTGAGTACGCGGCGCCCCCGCCCGGGACCCTCGCTTGCTGCGGCCACCTTCCCGGCCTGCCCTTTGGCCCCGTTTACCTGGATGCTCAGAGAAAGGCGATTCGCCCTGTCAAACCCCACCACCTCTCAGGGTGATGAGAAGCTAAAGCTTGGGAGCTGTCTTTGCTGTCCCCTGCCGCGCCTTGGGTTGGGGCTCTGTCTGCTGGCGCACCCTTCAGCCTCTGGAGACCCCAGGCCCATTCTTTCCCCCTGGTTTGGGCCACTGTCAGGGGCATGAACTGCCCAGAAACCACAAGGGAATGCCTCGCTCCCTGTGCTGCTGGAAGCGGTCAGGGTGTCATGCTCCTTGGTCAGCAGCTGTCTCTGCCTGGAGAAGTCTTATGTGGTCTTTGAGCCTTGTTAGCTCTGGCACCTTGCGGTCCCCTAGGAATGGGGTGCCCAGGCCCTGTGGCCAGGGGTGACCTGCTCACTCAGTGGGGGCTGCTGGCCAGCACCTCCCCCAACCAGTGCCCACCAACAGCTTAGTGACCTTACAAGCTTACACACCAGCCCCAAGTGTACTTGCATTTCAACCTGGTGGTCTGATCAGATGTACCTGCATTTCAGTCTGGTTGCCTGATCAATGAGAGGCCTTGAGTCCCACCTCGGGCACCCCACCACCCCTCTACATTCACAGAGGTGGCTAGGGGAACTGCCTACATCAGCAAGCAGTTGCAGAAGTTGTTCACTACAGAGAAGCGGTGAAAAGGAGAGGGAGGCCTTTGGTACTAGCGTATCCAAGTGTCATCCAGCCCCCTTTCTTCAATTCAGAAAAAAAGTACCACACATAATATGGTTCTATTTATATGACATGTCCAGATAGACAGGAGATTAGTAGCTATCATGTTGGGGTGAAGGCCCAGTGACTGCTAAAGGGTGTTGCATTTGGGGTGGCAAAAATTGTCTAAAATTAGATACTGGGACCTTGGGCAGGTTGCACAACTCCATGAATACACTGAAAATCACACTTAAAATGGGAGAATTTCATGGTATATGAATTAAAGCTTGATAAAGTCATTTAAAGAGAAAAAAAAAAGAAGAGGACTATAAAATTATCCAAAAGGCACCCAGCCAGTGGAGGTCTTGGTTATGTTCTAATCCTTAGAGGCGACGGAGTTTCATGCTGGGGAGGAAAGAGAGCCCCACGCCCAACACTTCCTTGGGCTCCCAGCAATCTGTCAGGAGCCCATTTCATGAAGGGGATTCTCCCACCCTCCTGAGGGGCTGAGCTTCTCCTCTGGAAGAGTTAGTGGCCTCTGGGGAATATTTGTGGTTGAGAGATAACAGTTTAAAGGTTGAGGGATTTATATTAATTAGTTTCCATTAATTATCTTGTCGGCTCAAGTCCCTGAAGGTGTGGACCATGCTGACAGAATTAGTTTCAATCAATAAGTAAATCCATGGAAGTGGCCTTCAGAGTCTCAGCCTCTGTCCTTCCCCAACAAGCCTCCCATCTTGCTCTTATCAATGACTGTGCCACTACCACTGTGCCTTTCTCACTCGCCTTATGGATGATTCTCTTACAGGTTATAAGAAATTTATCATACAGGTTATAAGAACCTGATTCAAAGAGATGGGATAACCTGCTCAAGGGCCACACAGCTATTGAGTAGCAAAGACAGGACTTCATCTGCTGTCTAAAAAGATATAAAATACCAAAGATGCAAAAATATTTGCTTGTCTTTGTATGAAAAATTACCCCTTTCTTAAAAAAAAAAAAATTCCCAGCTTCTCCAAACTGGAACTGAATGAAGAACCCCTGGTGGGAGGCAGGCCTGGGTGAGCCAAGTCCCAGTTCCATTCTGATTCAGGTTTCCCCTGAGATGTCCCAGCAGTTCCTGCTGCCACACCCATGCTGGCCTCAGGAGAGCAGTACCTCTTTGCTGGAGAAAGCCAAAGTGAAAAGAATAAAACTAAATAAATTCTTTCACTGCCTCACAGCGCAGTTTAGAGAAGCCCAGAACCCCTCAAAAAGATTTTATAGGATTGACTAGGTTTGGGGACGTAGGTGGGAAGCAGGCAGGATATGCGTACTGCGAGCCTGCTGAGGCTGTCTAGTCCCGCTCCCAAGAATGAGCCAGTTGTTCAGGCTCTGAAGCCCTTCGCCATCCAGGTGGGATTCCAGAGAATCCTTGACTTCCTCCCTTCACATGCACTATCATGGCATGCACACCAGGAGCATCTTCTCCCAGACACTGAAACCCCTTAGGTCAGCAAGCTCACTGACCCTCACAAGGTCAGGCTCCCTGAGGATCAGATCATTGAGAGGTGACCTCATCCTTCAGGTAAGAACCCTATGGAGGTAGAGCCTATGAAGCCCAAAACAGGATAAGTTTTTCAGCACAATAAGGTGACTTCAACATCCATATGACAAAAGAGATGCATAAGAAGGAATAGGAGGGTAGTTAATTTAAGGCAACTTGCCTCAGACCAGCAGCATAAGTACCACCTGGGAAATAAAAGAAATGTATATTCTCAGTCCCAAGCCCCAATCTGCTGCATCAGAAACTCTGAGGGTGTGGTCCAGCAATCTGTGTTTTAACAAGTTCCCCAGATAATTCTGATGCATGCTAAAGTTTGAGAATCAAGGTATTGCTCTCCATGGAGGATATAATCTTCAGGAAAGTAAGAAGATGTTTTAAACTTCTTTCTTCCATATAATTCTCTTCCCCACACCACCCCACCCCCCAACACACACATATACAATACCTATTTATTGCAAAAGGCAGATGTGATTAGATTAAAACCTCAAACTCTGAGACAATGTGGACAATAAACAAGATTAAGAAAAGTTTTTTGTTTGCTTTGTCTTGTCTTCAAAGAGAGGTAGAGGAAGGAATCCATGGAGAAGGATAGATGGGAGGCACAATGTATGATGGAGTAAGACCTCAAAGGGAATGGAAAGAAAGATAAGTGTCAGATCAGAGGCGAAGGGTTAATCTTAGAAAAAGAGGGATCCTTCTGAGTCCTGGGAGAAGAAGACAGATGGGCAAAGGAAAGAGAAATTGAATGGGTTCATGTTGAAATCCTCCCTTCTTGACCATGAATGAAGTGGTAAATAGTAATTACAAGATAGAAAATACCATGAATGACAAGTTATTGCGAGTTCATAAAAAGAAGAGAGCTGAAATTGTGAGCTAAGACTACCAGAAGAAGAGAGACGTGGTCTTGCACTAAGTTATCCACAGGATTTGACTCTGCAGAGAGAAGGGAGCTCTCTCAGTTCTGGGGGCTGGAGGAGGCAAGTACCACAGAGCACCTTAGGATTCATCACTGGCTCCTCAGTAGATGTTAGACTATGTTTTAATCATTCAGGCCTTGGTAGTCTTCCTTATAAGACTTCCATCTAAAGACCACTATTTGGTTAAAAAAAAAAAAAGTGAGTCATAATTGCTTATCATTGATAAGCCCACTGCTCACAAATTTTGAAAATGGCATCATCAATTGTTCAGATCCTTCCACCCCTTCCATGTTTTACTAAAGACTTGGGTATTTAAAATCTAAAATGTGACAACAAAAATTAGCCTCCCACATGTTCACTATTTTAATTGGAGGGAAAAAAAGTAAAAGAAAAAAATTGATTTAAAATTTTTCCTTTTCTTATTAGTTCCAGGCAAGTGGAAGGAGGGACAGAGAGGGAAAAAAAAGTCTACCTTGCCCATGGTTATATAAAGATCTTTGTCTCCATGACAACAGAAAGGTTGATCGGCTTGATATGGAAACAGCTTCTGAAAAATCTGTTAGTAAGAAAATGCTAATAATAATAATGGTAACTTATTTTTTGCATGTTGTGCCTACTGAACACAGATTAAACTTTTAGACTTTATTATAAGACACAATCTAGAGACTTTGGAAGGATAATATGTGCTGTATCCATCAGTCTAGTGTCACAGGAAGATGTTAGTCTCCTGACATCTTTCCTGAATGTCTTTCTCTTTCTCCTACATTGAGCGGAAATCAGGGTCCAGAACGGTGTTCAGTGCAGTAGAGGGATGTACCAGCGGAGGGCATGGTCCCTGTCCTTGAGGAGCCCACAATCTAGGTGGAAAGACACCCAAGAGACTGGTGTAGGGAGGGAGAGAGGCAACAAGGCACTAGGAATTCAGGGAATAGATCAATCACTACAGACTAAAATCTCCAAGGGAAGGCTTCATGGACCAAGGGTTATAAGCTGAACTTTGAAAGAGAGAAGGGAAGAAGATTCCAGGTGGAAGAAAAAAGCAGGTGAGAGTAGACTAGAGATCTCCTTGCTGAGAAGCAAATAATAATGTTGAATGGTTTCTTCCCCTTTTATGCCTCTCCCCTGGTTTTTGGGGAGAATTTTTTTGTAAGGGAAAATATAAAGTCATCATGAATATTTGATTAAATTACCCAGAGAATTATGCAAAAAGAAAAAAAAATTCCCAAGATGTAGCTCTCAACTAGCAAACCTTCACAATCATTCTTGGTCAGTCGATTATAAAGGCATTAAGTAAAAATCATGATTTGGAGTCACTTCCCAACAAGCCTTCCCAGTGTCCCCTCTGTCCCTCACACACATACTTTGATACCTGGTACTTACATCTACCTTTGCACATACTCCACCATAATATAACTCTTTATTCCCTGTGTATCTTCTCTGCTACAGCAGGGTTTCTCAACCTCAGGTCAATTGTCATTTGGGGTCAGATGATCATTCATTGTAATGGGCTGTTTTGTACACTGTAGGATGTTTAGCAGCATCCCTGGCCTCCATCCACTATGTGCCAGTAGCACTATCCTCCCTAATTATAAACCAAAAAATGTCTCTAGACATTTGCCAAATGCCCCTGGTGGGGAAGGGGAGAGGGGGCAAAATCCCCACCCCATCCCACCTTGGCTTTGAATCACTGTGCTATAGTGAGAACCACTTGAAGAGGTCTTATTCAACTCAGAATTCCCGAAGTTTCACAGGTGGTGTGATTAAAATGTCTACTGAGCTACATGATGATCAAACTGAGTAGATGGCTGAATAGGAGACATGAACCAATGCAAAAAGGAAGTGTGTATGTTAGTTAGCATGTACCACATCTAAATGTCATTTTAAAAATCTCCATCCCAGAGGATGTGAAGGCGAGGAAATGCTGTGGGTAGTGGAGGGAGGTCTCTGTGTTGTGTCGACATCCAGGTCCCAGATTTTGCAAACCCCCCCAGTCTGTCCACTGAAAGGGCCATCTAGAATAAACAGACCAGCTTCAGAGCAGCAAGACTGGAAGCTTACCTACATCAGCAGATCCCACCCAGACTGTCCTAATATTTGCTGTTTGTTTGTTTCAACTCGCTCATTAGAGAAAAATCAATCCCTGGGCCCAGAACCACTAAAATAAAACAAAACAACCACCAAGGCAGCCTAAATTGAGACTTATTGGTTCCTGGGCCAGGATACCAGGTAGGAGTCCCCAGGACAGTGGGAAGCCTACCAAACTCTTACAAGTAGGACAGCTCGGCTCCTACCTTCGGCTTCCCTGCAGCTGAACCAACCCCCCCCCCAAATTCTGGAATTCGGAAAGCTCCCGTCCCCCCCTCCCTACCCTACCTCCACAAAACAATATGAAGACACAAGGTGGAGGCTGATCTTGAACATCAGTTCTGACTCAGCTCTCTATTACCTTCAAGGCAATTCTTAAACCTGGCTGTGCTTATAAACAGACTCCCTGGGGGAAGCTTTGCAAGGGCCAGATTTTATTAGTTTAAAAATCATCCTTTTGGGGAAAGTGCATGATGGCCCCTAGTAGGACACTAAAAAGCAAGCAACGGTAACAGAGTTCCCAAAATCTGGGTGGAAGTGTGGAGCCCAAAAGCTTCACACACAGATCCCTTTGGCATTGGACCCAGCTCTGCCCTTGGAGAGCAATAGTTCTTTGGGTTTTTTTCTGTCTTATTCTTTTTTTATTTCAAAAGCAGTAAGTGAGATTAATTCAGGGCTCCACTTCTGCTTCTAGACCCACTTCCATCATCTTCCCAAGCCTCTCAGTCTGGCATCTTTTCATGTCTTGAAATGAGGCATGAAAGCTTTCTTTTCAGAATAATATCTCCCAGGTTGGCTGCACCAGACGGTGTCTTGGCCGTGTGTAACTTTGATCTTACACATGGAATTTTAAAGCCAGTGAGTCACGGCAGTGAAGAGAGGCCCTGCTGCTCACTTCCAGACCCAAGAGGGCTGGCTCCACAGGAGCATATGTATTCTGTTCTGGAAGCTCCCCGTCGTGTGCGAAAAATGCAGATTTTAGCAAATCTTGCACCAGCTATTTTTTTAAGAAGGAAATTAAAATAACCCCACCCACCAGGCAGGTGGGCTCCCTGACTCAGTGGGCAGCTTCTAGCAGCTTCTCTCCATGGTCCTCATTTACTGCCAGCTCCTGCCTCGCTGGGAGATGCCACCCACTCCTAGCCAGCAAACCACTCACAGCTGCTCTCTGTGTGGCCCTGACCTCCAGCTCTTTAATGTCACCAAATGCAAAAATGCCCAATTTACAAGTAAAACTCAACTTTCAGAATGAAGATTTTATCCCTTGCTGCTGTTAAATTTGTCCTTGACTCTGATAAAATGAGGTGACTCCTCGGTTCATAATTCCACCTCATGAGCAGTGGCAAATAGCATTTCTGAGCCCACAGAGGTGGGGATGACAGGTATGACTAGTATGACAGGGCTGGGGGCCCAACACAGCCTCCAAATTATCTGACTTGATCAACAGGACAAAAACTAGGCATACTTGAGTCCTAGCACCAAGTCTCCTTTCCCTAATGTGCACTGTGGGCTCAGGACAGGGATAAACCTCCGTGCTGTCTGTTAAAGGGGTGTGATGATTCTTGCCCTTGAGTAGGGCTGACTGTGGAGAAGATAAATGAGACAGCAGAGCCAAAAGTACTCAGACATGAAAGGTTTCACGTAACTACCAAGTATTATTGTTACAATCTGATGATGCAGAGAAGACTGAAAAACCCACAGCCCATATATGAGGTTGAACATTAAATATCCATCAACCAAGGGGCAAGCCTCATGGAATAGTTTTGTTTCTGGAAAATGTTAATTAGAGAAAATGACCCACTAGGTCTTTTCAACCTGGAAGGTAAAGAAGTTAGAACCCCAAAGCAGCACAGCTCGTTACTGCCTGGAGTGTGATGTCCCAGGCTGAGCTGCCTCCCAAACACACCACCTAACAGCTGATAATACGCTGCTCCCTATCATTCAATTGAGTCAGCCCTGTCTGCCCAGGTAGAGCATCAAGCCTATTCTGGGTCCTTTCCCCATTCCCCATCCCTAAGCCTCTGGCTGGACACATAGAAAACCTTCAGGTCAGACTTGCTGACCACTCAGGAACTATACACTGAAATGTACAGGACAACGTGCAGGATCCAAAGACACCGCCCATGCCCTCCAAGAGCTTACAGCCTTCCAGCCACAGGAGGAGAGAACTAGTTCTCAGATGGCGGCAGGGAAATACAGACAGTGATAAAAGCCATATGAAGGTTATGCAGGGAAATACAGACAGTGATAAAAGCCATATGAAGGTTATAAGCAAAGTCCACTGTTTAAAGGAGGGAGCTGTCCCTTCGAGCCAGAGTAAGCAAGATACTTTGGTGGAGGGATTATTTGAGCCATAGTTCTTTAAGCCTCACTTTATACAGGGGCAGGCAGGCTAACATGGTTACCCCATAAGCTCAGTCCTGGCCTTTGACACCAGCTACCAGGGAATCACTATTCAAAGCCTTCTGCTCTCTCCCTGACCACCAGGCACATGCGCTGTTTGCCTTATGGATCCTCAATGTAACAGTGAGATACTTCCCCCTAGAAACCTCGGGTGGGACTCTGATTAAGGCTTTTCTCATTTTGCAAGCACAAGAAAGCAATTCAGACAAATTGAATCATACAAGATTAACTTAATAGAAGAATAGAGGTAGAAGAATGAGAGCAAGAACCAGAGAGAATTTGGCATTTTAGCAGCAAGAGGTCAGGGGCCCTCTAGATTCCACCTTTATAATCAGTCAGCTCCAAAGACTACTGTCTGTTGTAAGTTTTAAATTCCCAAGAGGCAGAATCTGATGGCCCCACACTCCACCCCGACACAGGAACACAGGGGCCCAGTCAATGAGATGCTTCCACCCAGCTGCAACCAGCAATGAGATGCCTCCAGAGAAGGGGCATTTTTGAACAAGGCAACCACATCAATTGGTGTCTACCAGAGCTGAAGAGTTAGCGAAAAGTGAAGGCACACATGCCAGTAATTTCAGGCACTTCAAACTCATTCCATCAAATTAATTAAAAGTATGTGGTATATCAGTTGCAATCAGCTGTAACAGGCTTACTTTTTTTAAAAAGTGTCTGGAAACAGAAGCTTATAATGAAAGAGCTTCCTGAAGCATATCTGCAATGTCACCTCCCTGACAACATAATATTCTCTGCTTCTAAAAAATATTTTTAAGAAATCATTATAGCTGATACAGACATTCCCTGGGGAGAATTCAAAATGTAGTTTTATTTACCAGAGTCATTTTTGTCATGTAATCTTACTGCTAGAAGAAGAATTCTAGTTTAGGGGGTAAAGACTGGGTTACTTTGCTTCGTGTCTTTAGAAAACTTTAAATGGGTTTTGAGTAAGGGCTTGGATATGTTTACCATTTTCCTCTGAGGCTTTATATTTTTAATTTAGTTGCTGCATAAACAACTAAAATCCATTATCCAGGGAATCTTCTTGAAAATCTTGGTTCACATTATAATTCATAAGCTCCTCAAACCTTCTTGGGGGTTCCAGAAAGGCTGTCTTGGAGAAGAGTCACTCAAATTGCACTTTCCAATGGGAGAGTTCCAGAGGACTGAATTTTTTTAAATCAGTAAGCAAATGATAACTCTGAAGAGTGGCTCAATAGAGTTGAAATATTTAATGGAAGGTTGTTCTTTATCATTTCCTTAAAAGGCTATCAGGCAAGGTCTGTAAGAGGTGCTGAACCCCAAAGAAAGGTACCAAGTGGGAATGCTCCCTCTCAGTTGTCCTACGTATAATTAGCAGAGAGTCAAGAGTTGGAGAAGGCACAGGCATTTTAAGGGTTACCTTGACACACAGAAGAGTCCATTCCAAAGTACTGAATCCACCCTACCCCATTCCCCAAACTACCACCCCAGGAAGTAGATTTGTCATTAGGCGTAGCTGGGGTAGCTCAAATCCTTCCCGTGAAGCAGCTGTGAATTAGAAGTACCTAATGAGCTCAAATCTTGTGCTAGATGCTGTATTAATAATACGTACACATTTTCTTATTTAATCTTAAAAATCTCTGTGGTGGTTGGTACCATCATCACTATACATACGTGGAATCTGGCTCCAGAGTATGTACTCTTCACTGTCCCACTCTGTTGCCTCCAGAGAGAAAGCACATGCAATTAATTGGTGGTGAAGACACACTCTGTACAGTATATAGCACCTGAGCCAGACTTTTAATCAAGGGGAGAATCTGACCAGCAGAGAAGGGTGGATGGGCCATGTGTGTATTTTACACTTACAATGCATCTCAATCTGCACTGGACATATTTCAAGCACTCAATGGCCATATGTGGCTAGTGGCTATCTTTTTGGACAGCACAAGTTTAGCATATTGGTTACACGAAGGGAAGAGAGGTAACAGGACTGGCAAATGAAGCTTGAGCCTTTATTTGGGGGGCCTGGAATACAAGGCTCAGACATTTGTAGATAAGTAGACAGGCCAAGAGGAGGCACAGCAGAAATCTGAGTAGAAGAATGATGTGGTGGGAATTGTCAGGAAGATTAATCTAGACTGGGCAGAGGAAGTCCAGAACAGGGTGAGAGGAAACCAATTTGGAGAATATGAAGTGGTTGAGGTGGAGACAAGAATGGCCAGGTGGCAGTGGAAACGGAATAAAGGGCTTGGAAACAAGAGAGAGTGTGAAGGCAGAATCCACCGGAGACTGGGAGTTCAACGGTGGAACAGAGGAAACATTTATACAAGGTACTTGGTAAATTCTCAAAAGATAGTGCAGAAAAAAACTAGGTAATCATGAGTGCTGAGGAGAGAAAGAAGAAGCACTCTGGTAGGCTCTGAAGCTTCGTGGGAGAACAGGAATTTAAGGTACATCTTTGAAGTTAAAGACTGTAAGCATACGCCCCCAAGAAGCTGATGGCTCTATCAGAAGGCGAGATTTTCACAGGAGAACCAGAGGATTGTGTAGTAGGGTGTAACAGCAAACCTCCAAAGGAACACTACTGACGCGGACTAATGTAGGACATAGACCTGTACCAGGAATGAAGTGACCTGTGTTCTAGTCCAGATCTGCTGCTTAAATGCCGCGTGGTTTCAGGAAAGTCATTTCACTTTTCCTAACTTAAGATTCTTCGTCTGTAAAGTGAGGGGTTGGACCAAACCACTTGCAAGCAGCCCTTTCACTCTGATTCCTTGAGTCTAATACAGTAAGTGCTTAAAGGAGTAGTCAAACATCAATCAAAACCACCTGGCTGTATTCTTAAGGAATGCTCCAAAATGTACTTTACATATTGGATCTCCATCTATACTGACTTCATATTTCAGTTAACATTGACATTTCAGCTCCCTCTAGGTAAATGCTGAAGACAAGAGGCCAAGAAATGAAGACATATCCAATAATGAAGTTATCACATAAATCAATGCATTTGAAAGCACAAAGATTTAAAATCACTTGTAAAGGGGAAAGATATTTTTATTTCATTCCAAGATGAATGGAATATTATATTTATTTTATTATAATTACTGAGCTGCTTTGGGAAAAAAACACAGGAATTCTTAAGTCTCTGTTCAATAAAGAATAAGGTCTTATGTAAGGATGAAAAAAATTAACATTCTTTTAAATTTAAATAATTTAAATAACATTCTTTTAAAATTAAATAAATTTAAATGATGTTTCCCCCTCCCACTTCTACGAATTCATTAGGTAGAAAATCTTTGACCATCCCTGGCTTCTGTCTTTTTCCCTCCCTCTGATTTTGTAGTGCTTTAAAATTCAGGGTGTGTAGCTTTAGCAACAAACAAACCATCTGTGAAAGATGGATGGATGTTTGTAGCTTTCTTAAACCGATAATATGGATGGCTTTTCTAAACAATTAAAGGGAAGTGAATAAAAATATTTCACTCTGCCATGCTGGGCAGGAGAGGTAAAGGCAAGGTAAGCAAAGATCCCACCCAGGCTTTGAGGACTCCAGACTGGTGCTGTATTTCTTCCCTGGCTTTTTTCTTCCAGCCGTGCTCAGCCTGTGGGCTTCAGAAGGTGGTCCTGCTTGGAAACCATCTGTGCACACCAAGCTCTAAAAACCCAAGGTGAGGTAGGGGAACCTACAGTTGTAATTGGCTTCTGCGATACCTGTCTTTAAAAGTAGAATGTGTCAAACTGTATTTTCCATTCACCTAGGGAGTTTGCTATTTAAAGGAACCTTTCATCAAATCCTCCTGTAGAACAAAGAACTGTTTGATAACGCAAATATCTCCCAATGGATAGGTTTTACAAGCAAGGATTTCTAAACCTTGGGTTTCCTTGAAGGGGAACACAGAGCCCTCCTGACCTGGAAACTCTCCAGCTAACATTATTTTGAGGGTACATTAGCAACCCAGTAAGCTAGACAAACTGGCTTCTCCTAGGGTCACCTGTGTTATTAAACTTAGAAGAAGAAAAAAAAGAAGAGGGGCCCAAGCCCCAACCTTGAGACTCAAGAGACATTAGAAACAATGAAGGAGGACCTGATAATGCAGCATATCATCTTCTTCAAGGTGACTGAGTTTATCTGAATGCTATCTGCTTATCTGTGGCTGGGCTCTGACAGAAGGTGAGCTCATGGCTGGCAACAGGAGTTGGCAGAGAAGGGGACTGAGTCAGGGGCCCAGGTGAAAGGGTTGATGGGAAGTGCTCTGAAAGCGGGATAGCCTTTCTGGTTAGTCCTACCTTGAGGCAAAAGGTTAGGCCTTTATTCTACGCACTGACCAGTAATTGGATGCCAGCTGCCCAGGGGAGAAGACCTGATGTTGAGCAAGGTGGCAATCTTAGACTGAGGATAATTCCAGGAGAGCAACTCAGCTGAGAGCTTCAGTTGCCAACTCTCCCAGTAGCCAGAGGAATGAGTACCCCAGACCTAAATCATGATTTTGGCAGCCCACAACAGCATCCACTAGAGGAACTAACCCAACTACACTGGGTAGCCCCAACACAGGGCCCCTATCTGTGCTGGGGGCCCAGTTTGAAAGTCAGAACCCAGCAGTTGAGAGACACTGCATTGATCCTAACCAGATAGCAACTAGGAACTGTTCTGGGTCAGCAGTGTCTTCTAAGAGGCAAAAATACAGGGGTCAGGATCTGGTGATTGACAACAAGAAGGGAGGGCAGGGGCTCCCCTCCTACATGGACTCTGGGGAGACCAGGCAGGCTACAGGATAAGGAATCAAGGCAAAACTGAGTACCAATATATGGGGGGGCATGTAATTCAAGGTACTGCAGGTGCATTCCTACCCTCTGATTATTGTTGAGTTTAGTGGAGACAATGCAGAAAGACACAGGACTTCACCAGGTCATGACCAATCACAAGATCCCAGAACTAGGGTGAGTCCTTACTTCCAATCCTAAGGAGTAGAGACTGCTTCTACGTCAACTTTAAGCCATAAGCAGAAGGTCTAGGGGATTTGCAGATGGGATTCATGAGTTGATGGGAGTTTCTAGAAGTGGTGAAACTAGGGCAGCCTTTGTCATCCAGTCCAAGTGTTTGTTTGAACATCTCTGGCAAAGGCACCTGGGTAAGGTGGAACATGGCCATAATTCAGGTATCACTTGTGTTGTATCATACATTAATTTAAAAATCAAAGTTTAAAACTGTATAAAGTTCTGTAAAATGTAATAAATATAAGCAGCTGCATGGTTCTGCATCGTGTACTTCCACAGCCATCTTGCTCACTATTCAAGAGGCAGAGAGAACTCTCCACCCTGCAAGTTCAACTTCACATTTGCCCAGTAACCTTGGTTCTTTATCACCCATCTGAGATGCATCGTTAGGTGGTGCCACCCTCTCGGGCTGAGACAGGACAGGCTCTGCCCCTCTTTGAGTTTTCTTTGCTTCATGCATAGCTTTCATTCCCTTTGTTGACCCTGGACAGCAGAGCTGCTGGACTGTCCTTGCCTTTGGCTCCCTTTCCCCCAGTCCCCCTTGGCTTCTGCTCGTTATTAAATGATACTGACTAGACCTTTCCATAAGAATCCTGAAGTTCACAAAATTCTAGGAATACATTGTAGTCCTAACTTTTTATAAAAAAAGAAGAAAGGAAGGAAGAAAAGGAAGGATGGAGAGAAGGGAAGGCAAGAGGAACTCAATACATCAAAATAAAACCTTTTTCTTTTCCACTTGTTTCTGAGGTACAGAGAGTTAAGTTGATCATGTCTTCCTTCAGGTAACATTATCATTAAGCCATTCAAAGTCCTCTCTGGTTTTAGTTATTTATTTTATCCCCTTCTCCAACTTTCTTCAGCTCATCATAGGCCACCATCCTGATGTATATTTACAGTTTTCTAATGTCTAATGTTTGGTATGCATGTATTTAAATTCTACAAATAGTATTGTATATATATCATTAATTTCTTACTTGTTTCTCTTAGATCTAAGATTCTAAGATCCACACATGTTGCTCTGCATGCCTTAGACTCTTGCTTCTAACTGTTGATCTATTAGGCAAGTGTGCACTGTCCACATTTTACCACTCCCTCACTCACTAGTGGACACTCAGGTCCACTCCAACACCCCCTGATGCCATAATACTGTGAAGAAAATCCTTGTGCAAGTCCCCTTAAGTATCAGTGTGAGAATCCTCTGAGATGTATACAGGAGTAGAATTGCAGGGTTATTGAGACAACGGTTCACAATGCTAAAAGTTTCTGGCTTCATGGCAAAAATCATAGAAGCATCCATCAGAGAAGGGATTACCATCCAAGGGAGTAAAGTCAAATAGTTATCAACAAATCATGGGCCAAATGAACAAACATTTAAATACAGGAAACAGACATTTGAACACTTAGGAGCTGCTGCCAATTGAAGCTGAATCAAAAAGGAAGACATGACATCTCTAAAAATATAAGTCAGTGGGAAAAACAGGTTGGGATTCAAAGAACCACATTCTCCATATCATTTCATGAGAATATTTCTGTTGAGAAAAGCTCGGGGCGCCTGCCTCACCTCACCTCACCTCACTCCCCATTCTCTGACCACCCCCACCAGCCCCTCTTCCTTGTCCCAGTCACATCCACATAGCAGCCTCCTGTTCGCTCAATGGCTCTTTTATGGTGGGGACTCTATCTTCACTCTCATCACCGCTGCCTTTCCTGTGCTGTGGCCTCAACATCAACTCTGCAAAATTTCATCTTGCACCAGGGCTGATCTGCAGTCACGGGAGATGGCCAGGGCATGATCTACGGCTCCTCTCACTTCTATCCAAACTTTGCTCCTCATCCCTCATCCCTACATCAATAAAAAACGCAGGCAACTTCCCTGGTCAAATCTGAGCCAAACTGCTCTCCTGGGAGCCACAATGAGCTCCCTTTTGGGGGAGGAGACTGCCTGATGAGAGGCTCCAGCTTCTGGGCTCCATTTGCATGAATAAACAGCTCTGAAGGGTTCAGTGGAAGCTTTTATGTAAACACTCTCCAAAATATGTTCTGCACTGCATTAGCCCCAGCAATAAAGATTCGGGAATCAGAATTTGGCTGTCAGTTTTATTGATGTTGCATGGGGTATAGTAGAATACAGCTTTCTCTTCCGAAAATTTATTGACTTGGCAGTGCAGAGGGCAATAAAACTGTGTTTTTAATCAGTAAGCCAAGCAGACATGATTCCAGAAGAAATATAGGAAGCAAACATGCCATCGGAAGAAGATTTCTCCCCCTACTGTCCCTGTTCTTCTCGGATGCTCCATTAAATAAGTTTGGGTGTTGAACACTGTGCTTGGTAGGACTTTATTAAAAAATAAAATCAGAGGACCAAGTTTGGATTACTTGTTCTAGGTTGTACCATCTCTAAGAGACTATTGAGGGTGAAAGCATTATTCTGAAATGAAATTTCTTTGCATTAGCCCCTAGAGAGGAACCGCGGGGAAGCTTCTTTGCAGAAGGAATAGTGAGAGTGTGACATGCCTCCTCTCAAGCGAAGCAAGGTCCCAATGCCTGTCCTTTCACCTTGCTCACTGAGAGAGAGTGGGTGACCTGGTATATATCCAAAGGAAATGAAATCACTATCTCTAACAGATATCTGCATCCTGTGTTCACTGCAGCATTATTCATAATAGCCAGGATATGGAAACAACCTAAATGTCCCTTGACAGATGAATGGATAAAGAAAATGTGGTGGATATATACACAATGGAATATTTTTCAGACATAAAAAGAAGGAAATCTTGCCATTTTCAACAACATGGATGAAACTGAAGGGCATTATGCTAAGTGAAATAAGCCAGACAGAGAAAAACAAATACTAATAGTATCACATTTATATGTGGAATGTAGAAGAAAA
Source organism: Vicugna pacos (assembly GCF_048564905.1). Taxonomy (NCBI): domain Eukaryota; kingdom Metazoa; phylum Chordata; class Mammalia; order Artiodactyla; family Camelidae; genus Vicugna; species Vicugna pacos. The sequence goes on from NC_133001.1 coordinate 25,888,858, forward strand.
AAAGAAAGCCAATTTCATAGAAATAGAGAATAAAATGGTGGTTGCCAGGGGCTTGGGGGGAAGGGGGAAATGGGGAAATATAGGTCAAAGGGTACAAACCTTCAGTTGTAAGAAGAATAAGTTCTAAGTATCGAACGTACAGCCTGATGACTATAGTTAAGAATACAGTATTGCACATTTGAAAATTGCTGAGTAGATCCTGTCAATTATCCCTCAATAAAGTCAGAGAAAAAAGAAAAAGGAGAAAGCGGGTTGGGAATCACAGATTTTAGCCCAATGTTGCACAGCAGGAAGAATATCTGGATTCCGCCTGCTGGGTCATGTTACCTTGTTCTGGTGACTGAATCTCTTGTGGTCCAGTTTCTTCCGCTATGAAAGAGAAATCCCCACCTCACACCATTGTTGAGTGGATAAAATAAGGGTATAGTGGGGTGGCATAATTCACAAAGCACGTTACACCAGTGGCAAGTCCCTCCTGGGACTGCAAGACACCTCACTGCCTGGGATCTGCTCGTCATGGCGGAGATGTCCTCTCCTAGCAGCTAAGGCAGGCTGTACAGCACACACACATGAAAAGAAGGTAGCACCTCCCACCGCTCTTCTCCATGTTCCTGACGGTCGCTTCCCTCCTGAGATGTCCTGCTCCCCTGCCCTCCTCTCTTCCAGTCCATGGGCCAAATCCTCCAGTCACTGCAGATGCTTGATGAATATTGGTTGATGGTTCATCTCTGCCTTGCAGATGCTTTCTCCTGAGTTATCTTAACCCTAGGTTCCTTCGGCACTCACACGTCATCCTGTTGTGGTTTTGCTATTGCTGAGTAAGCACTCTTTTCTCACCTTTTATGTAATGCAAAATTTGAGAACACTTAGATTGTTCCTCTGGATATAAGTGAGTGCCTGAAGGAATCTCTATAGATGTTCCCCCAAAATGGCAGGAGATGCACATTTGATTTAACCACAGGAACAAAGTGGTCTAGTTGGGATAATATTAAAATAGGCTGCCTGGGGAAGATGGACTAGGCCAAAGTGGGAGCGTGTTCTTAGTGAATCTTCCCTTCTCCTGCCTGCCTGGTTTTCAATTGTATTTTCACCATCCATTTCTCCACTCTACCCAAGATAGCTTCTTTCTGTCCTCCCAAACAAGCCTATAAGGCCAGCCTAGAACTATGCCTTAACTGTTAACTTGGTGCCAAGCCCTATTATCTATACAGGTTATTTTGATTAATCATCATAACAACCCTGTGAAACAGGAAGTATTATTTCAATTTTATAGGTGAAGAAACTGAAACAGAGGGCTTAAATAACACACTCAGGGTCCTACAGCCAAGTAGTGGGAAAGTGGGGGTTTGAACCTGGGTGTGTCTGATCCCAAAGTTCACAGTCTTAACTACAAAATTACACATTCTTCGCTAAAGACCAAGAATAAGTCATGCCACATCTCTCTATTGATACAAGTTAGAATTTTCAACTTGAATCCAGTTGTTGGGTATTCTGTAGTCACACACACACACACACACAATTTTATTCATGAACTTAAAAGGCACCCAATCTTAAATCTTAAATTCTTGGCTTTCCATTTTTCTTTTCTAGATCACTCACCTATCTCCCTATCAAAGTAATCCCATCTCAAGCTTTCAGAGGACTCAATGAGGTCATAAAAATGTAAGTAAGATACTGCATATCAAAAGACATTTATAATTGGAATAAATTTTTTTTCTCAGAGAACATATAGATAAGTTTTCTAGGAGAGAAACTGTGTTTAGAAAACCCTTATATTTTTTATCTTTACGAATAATATCCAGGGACCTTTGAAGAAAGGTATGATTTTCAAGAGTCATTAAAATCCAGATAATTAACCTTGCTTCAGTGAACTGAATGCATTTTGATAGATGATGATAAACTACTCAAGTAGAAAAGAAGACAGATTCCAATCATAAAAATTCTCCCTCTGCTAGAGCAGAGATTCCCTCATGTCACATTTTTAGATAACACCCACATAGAAGAAAATGTGTTGAAAGTTTATTGTGCATCAGAAGATTATCTTTGTATCTAAAATATGTATATGACAAAAACACAGTATTTATAGCCGTATTGATAAAAGGCATTTATCAAAAGCGGCCTGAGAATTGCAATGTGATCTCATATTTGTGTTGGATGTAACTTCAATCCTGTGTCCCTGGGTTGGCTTCTAGGGCACAAGATCCCATACACGGAAAGAGAACTTTTGAAGGAGTCCAATATTCCAGCATCTTCCCCAATGTTAGTCTGGCTCAAAGGACCTCAGAGGCCATTTAGTTCCCAGAGAGTATCTCTGATCTTAGTAATCCTCTGGGCTTTGGAAGCAGATCTGCATCTCTACAGAAGATGCTACCCCATCAGTCCTAGCCCCTTGGGGAATATGTGATTGCTCTTTAGGGTGCTGTCGAGCAATGAGGATATTAAAAATAATTCCTTAAGAATAAGTACATATTATAGGAAATTCACTGCAGGTTACAGAAATTTCAGTTTGCTTGAGCCTAACCCCTACTCTTCTCTCAAGTTTAAATGTTGAGTTTTGATAACTTACAATGCATTAAGACTTCTTAGAGAGAAGTACAGCCACAGTTAAATCAGCAAACCATTAGGCAGGAATAAGATGAATCAGCCCAGGAACTTATCCATCACTGTGTTACTCATAAAAGACTTTAACTGCCTTCGGCTCAGCCTTTCTATGGGCTAAAGCTCTCATCAAGTCTGAAGCCTTCAGTGAATGTTAACCTTAGAATTCAAGGCTTTTTTTCTCAGCTGGCAGCAAATGGTAGCTTATGTTGGGATTTTAAGGTAACACTGACATTACCTACATGCTTGAGGGTGGTATATGGCAAAGCTGGTTCCTTTACTTTTGTGTCCTTTTGAAAAAAAAAATCTATTCACTCATTTATCTATTCATTCATCCATACCCTCTGTGCCAGGCTATATGAAGCCACCAGAGATTCAGAAATGAACAGGATCTACTCCTGGTCCTCAGTTTGTTAACACAGTTAGGAAAACGGTCAGATAAATAGACAGTTACAAACCAAGAAGGACACTGCATGCAGGAGTCGACCACTTCACAACTACCTCAGAACTGGATTTGGGGAAAGGGGTAAAGAGTTAAGAAATAATGAGTTCTAACCCAAATTAAAACCTCACTAGAGGGATGGCACCGGGAACACAGACATTCTGATCCTAGTTCTGAATCTTCCTGTAAGCACTATTTGCCTCTCTTAGAGCTTTAATTTCCAAAGCTGGAAAACTAGGGCATCTGACAAGATTTTTCCCAAAGGGCATGCCCATCTAACAATCGGTGACTCTGAGTCATAGATAAGGAAGAATCCTGTCACATCACCAAGGAATACTGAAACTTGCATTTCAACTGCATCTGGGTTGCATGTGCCCAAAAGTGCTCCTAAAGCAGGGGGTGTGAACACTTTATAATGTGAGGACAACTTAAGGCATTCCTATCCTTTTTTAAAAGGACACGCTGGAATCCCCAGTTGTTGGGTCATGCACACAGCTTATTATCATGCGGACACAGTCATTTCTTTCATGTTTCTTCTTTTTCTTTTTTTTTCCCCTCTCTCCCCTAGTGAAATCTCTCAGAGTGATTCCCTGGAAAAGATAGAAGCTAATGCCTTTGACAGCCTCCTCAATTTATCTGAAATGTAAGCATCAGCTAACAGACAGTTTATTGCTATACACTATTACCCTCGCTGGCTGGAGTCCACTCAGTATTTGTATTCAAGCATCCACTGCTAGAAATCCAAGAGGAAAAGACTACAGCAATTACTAGGTCTGGGCAGGCACTAATTTCTCTCACTGCAGTGGCCTGAAGGTTGCCATGGTGACAACTGCTTCTCCCTGGGAGCTGTATAAACTCTGAAACATCACAACACAAAGTTGGAAATTAAAATTGACATTGTGGAGTCCTGCCAGGTAGCTCCTACTTTATGGAAGGGAAGGTATAGAGTACTTGGGGTAGTGGGAAAATTTGGAAAGGAGCTTAGAAATCATGAATTCACTGGTGACTGCTTGGGCATATTCATCTATTTAGTAAATGGTTCTTGGAAACCTGCCATGTAAAAGAGTTTGGCATGTGTATGTTGGATTTGTTGCTGGTATTGTGATGTTTTAGAACTAATTCTTAAAAATAACTCTTTCCAAATTATCATTTTCCTCTAATTTACAAAAAAAAAAAATGGGAGAAGACTGGCTCTATTTAGTTTTCAGATGATGAACCTGTGGCCCAAAGCGGTTAACTGACTTGCCTGATGTCACAAAACAAGTTAGTGCCAGAGTTGGGACTAGAAGTCAGGTCACAGGACTCCTAAACCAGGTTTCTTACTGTTGCCTTGCTTGGCCCCAACCTGAGCTTCCACAAACTTCATCTGCATGGGAGTTTGGAAAGTTAAGGAAGGGGGAAGGATGTTAGCAACAAATAGATTTTGAGCACTTGTGTTTGGTCTTTATTTCCTCCAGGTTGTGCCATTTAATCCTCACAGCTGCCCTGCAAAGTGGGGTAATTATCCCTTTTGTTCAGGGGAAGGAATGGAGGCTCAGGGTGGTCAGTAATTTGACCGAAGTGGCATCTTGGACAATGGTAGGGCTGGAATTCAACCCCGGCCAGTCTTCCTTCAAAGCTTATGCATTTTCCACTGTACCACAAGGCCTCCCTATGAATGGTTCAGTTGGCAATTATCTAAAGAGAATAATTAATTCATAAGTATGTGGGCACACATGTCCACCCAACGGTCAAGTGCTACTGAAACACAGAGGAGGGAAAATATAAATCTCCCCCAAGACATGACAGTGTAGCCAGGGAGGTAAGACTAACTCACCAATTATGGGAAATCCAAAATAATGAGTATTTAAGTGCAAAAGGTATAGTCTGGACTTGGCTGTGATGTAGAATTTCATGGGGGTGGGGAGTGATGGGAAGGTCATTATCACTATAGATGACAGTCCTATCCCAGACCTGGAAATCTGCAAACCTACAGTTTTAACAGATTTCCCAAGAGAAGTTGAAACAGAACAGCTTAAGATAAATAAAACTGCTCAGGATGCAAAGCAACATTGATTAATAGATAAAGTAACAATTTATTGATACAGAAAGAAAAATGAAGTGCTCCAAGGGAAAGTTTATGGACTTTACCCAAGGAAGGCCCTGAGACTAGAATGTTTGCTCCCCACAAGCTCTCTTTGCTTTGTTCACAGCGGTATCCTCAGCACCTGGAACAATGCCTGACACACACAGGTGCTCAGTAAATGTTGAATGAACGAATGGATGGATGCGTGGTCTAAGGCCAGACCCACAAGGATTCCTAAGAAGTAAAAGTTCCTTTCATCCTATCTACATAATGCCTTACACAGTCTGTGATTGCTTGTAATTGTGTAAAAATAATTACAACAAAATGTCATTCACCTCTAAAGAATCAAAGGGACAAAAAAGATGGAAATAGGTACCAATGGTGGGTAACTAGAGTAAGGCGGAACATCCACCAGACGTGGAATCAGAAAAACTGGGTTCACCTCCAAGTTCCTCTACTTCTTAGCTCTGTGACTCCAAGACAGATCACCCAACTTCCTGATTTCATCAACTCTAATAATCATTGTTAACACTGGTGGAGGCTTTACTGTGAACCAGACAGGCACATTTACTCCTCAAAAACTGTCCTATGAGGAGACCATGCTTTAAGTGACGTATCCAAGGTCATACAGTTAGTACAATCAGCATGTAAAACCAAACTGATTCCAGAGCCTGTCCACCTAACCAATACACTGTATTTTCTCTACAGAACAAGACTAATTATCATTTCCTTGGGTGGTTGTTACATGGCTTTACAAAAGCCAAAGGCATTTACTGGCCTTTTGTTAACTCCAAAGTAGACAGGACCTGCAAATGTGGCTGCTTCTCAGGGGATCGAAGTCACTGGGGAACTCGGGAGAAGAGCAGTAACACCACTGCAGTACCATGGATGTAAGTCCATACTTCGCAAAGCCTTGCCTTGTACATTATCCCAACCTATTCTATTACTCACTACCTACCAACCTGTGAAGTAGGAAGAGGGTTATTATTATGCCAGTTTTACAGAAGGGAACACTAGCTCAGAGATGTTAGGAGGTGAGGCCTCATCACACAACAAATTATCTATAGCATGGGCATAAAATCCCCCAAATCCAAGCCCTTGGACTCTGGCCTGGGAGTTTCCAAAGACTGAGTGCCCATCTGGATAACTGGTCAGTATGGCTGCCAGCTCAATATGAAGACGAGTTTGCCTACAAGGAAAAGAAGCTAATTTGCTCATTTCTCCTGGGAGTGGGATCTCCCATCACCCTCAGGGTGCTGCTCCATGGCGGGTAGAGACCTACCTGGCCAGGAGCCCTGGATGTTGGTGCTTCTTCTAGGGGTACAAAGGAGTTTGGAACAGGCCCCCAGCTATGATGCTTTCACCTGTCTCAACAAGAAGTTGAGAGCAGAACCTGGCAATAACCAACTGTCTCTCATCATTCTGTTTCCATCCCCAGGGTCTCAGGAGTGACTCTCAAGCACAGGAAAATCACTTGATTTTGCTGATGCCATTTTCAGCCAGCATCTTCTGGTAACCATAGTCTTCTGAATTCCAAACAAAACATATCTATTAAACAGCTGCCTGTTTTTTTCCATTTCTCTTTGCAGACTGATCCAGAATACCAAAAACTTGGTATACATTGAGCCTGGAGCATTTACAAATCTCCCCCGGTTAAAATACTTGTGAGGAATTTTCCTTTTTTAAGCAACTGGGGAGGAGAATGTGGGCATCTGATGAAAACCTAAATAATTAGAAGGTTGGGAAGAATTTCTAAACCGTATACTTAGCCTTATTTGCATGTCTGTCTTCAGCCTTCTGATTAAAACTTAATCAGCATTTCTTATTAGCCACCATGCTGGGTACTTTCGAATACACTTAAGTGGTTCCCAATGCCTTCTCTGTCCCGAACATCCAAAAAGACTATCACCCCTGTACAGTGATTTTCAAAGTGATGGTGGTAATGGGGTGGGGAGGTCAGGACACTCGAATAAGGGTAAATCGAAATCTCTAAGGTGAGGTGGTGATGTAGACTGAGCACAGGTGAAAGTTAGAGAAGCAATTCTGATCTGACCCCTATCTCTGGTTGAGAATTACTCATCTCCTTTCTTTCATGTGTTCATTTACTCATCAAGTAAAAACTTTTTAAGTATTTTGAGGTAGGCGCTATGCCATACAAATGAAATCATTATTTTCTATTTCCCATTAAACCTTATTAAGTCCACTAGTCAGAATTATATGTTGAGTACCACTGTAGCCCAGCAGATTCACTGCCTTGCCAACAAAACCAGAATTTCTGAAACTTGATACAACCTATACATTTATCCCTATGGACCTTCTCACATATCAAGTAACCACTTACCAACCCAGAAAAAAATTAGCATTGAACCCTCTAACATAGATGTCCTTTCTCTCTTCTTCTTGATGAATTAAATTCCAGAAAATCTCCAGAGGATGCAAAGTCCACAATTCCTACCACCATTTAAAAAAAGTTAAAAAGTAAGTAGGGGCAGACATCTCCCCAGTGTTCCACATCATGTAAGCAGTCCTGCCTGGGGCACTGGTGTAGCTCCTTCAGCTGCTTTGATGCTGGAGAATGATTCCTAACCCAGGTATTCTGCTTTTCTTGACCTCCAAGGGGTCTACAGGACACATAAGCATCTACAGCATCAACCACTTTGGAAAAACCCAGAAATCAAATTTGACCACTGTGGCCCCTTGTTATCTAAGAATCATCATCTTTATTGAATAGCATTTTCACTCCAGAAAAGTGGTATTTCTCCGACCCCAGTACACACTGCAACCCAAGCCCACACGGCCTTTACCCGCCACAGACAGGGCAAGGATCCTGTGAGATCTGGAGTATCAGGTAAGGAGGAGGCTAGAGAGAGCCAAAAGAGAAACCTGGCTTCTTTTCGTTGTTACCAGAGTGCCAGGCAGTTCATTTCAGTTGTCCAGAGTCCATGACTGGTGAATTTAAAATTTGGTCAGGGGAGATCCAGATGTCTGGACCCTGCTCAAGGAGTCTCGTTTTTCTGTAATAAAATATCCTTTCATTTACTCTATCACTGAAGCCTCTCTCTTTTTTGAAGGCTAAATAAAAGATGGGAGGAAAGGAAGAGGTGTCTTGATAACCAAAAGAATGTTGATCTCAGTGAGATACAAGGGAGAACTCCCTGAATTGCGAGGAAGCTAAGTAAAGGGAGATTTTTAATCACGAAGGATAGGGATTTCTCATACAGAGATTAATCCTCCTGAAGTGTTGGAGTTCAAACCTGTTCTAAAGTAGAGGGATGCTTTCGAGAACCATCAAGAGCATGGGATCAACTACCAAAGGAAATGGAATGCAGTACAACAGGAAAAAGCAATTGATGCAATAGGAAAAGGCAGGCTGGAAATAGAAACATAAATGGAAAAAGCCTAAAAGTTTGGTCTCAGCCCCTCGATCTCTAAATAGGAGTCATTAGAGCAACTTCTCCCACAGTGTTAGGTGCTTTGAAATTCTGATGATCTTCAACAGCTAAAAGTGTTACTGATAAAGCCAAACTCCAGGGTTTTGAATTTAATGTGAAAAGAATATTGGCAAAGTGCTTTTCTGTTTTTTTTTTAATTTATTTTATGCCTTACTAACGATCACTTTTACTCACTGTGCCTACATCGCCACACTGCCCCAAATCGCAGAAGCATCTGTAACACAGGCATCCGAAAGCTTCCAGATGTTACGAAGATCTTCTCCTCGGAATTTAATTTCATTCTGTAAGTACCAGACTGATTGCTATGCATAACACTTTCCTATTTGCAGCTAAAATTTGGAAAGTAAATATTTCTCGTTTCATTCCTCAAGGGAAATTTGTGATAACTTACACATCACCACCGTACCAGGAAATGCTTTTCAAGGGATGAATAACGAGTCCGTAACACTGTGAGTAAGCCTGCATATTCAGGCTCTGCCATACAGCGCCTGCTATTCTCACTTCTAGCTTGAGGTGAGCCCTTTCTCGTCTTTTACCATGTTCCTAACTCGCCAGCGACATCCTTTTTGACCTAAAATACCAAGGGTTAAAGGAGTTGTGTGGGACAGCCGCTGGGTCATATGTTCATATGACAGCCAGCCAACCCATTAAGTTTCAAATTAATCAAATGGGCCCTGAGGATTTACAGTGACCGAATTTCCAACTGATGAAATTGTTCACTACATCCGTGGACTGCTTTGAAGCTGAGAAGAGACAGCCTGGAGGGGGTGGCTGTCTTGGTTAAGAGAGAGCACAGAAATTTCAAGTTTCAACTGAAAAGAATTTGGGAGGATATTCTCCAAGTAGGTAGAGTAGTCGGTCAACGGACCCTGCTCACTCTCTTGCTTTCTCTCATTTTTCACCTTCCCCTTGGAACCTGCTCACTTTATTTCTGAAGCAACGTCATCTATGCCCATTCCCTAAATCCTTTAACACTTGAAAATAATGTCTCTTTATCTGCCAATTACACATCAGGTTACCAGGCTCACAGGCCTATCCCTTTCATGCCCTTTCCTAAGGACTTGTTATGTAAAGTATGGTCCCTGGACAAGCTTTTACAGCATCTTCTGAGAGTTGGTCAGAAATACAGACTCTCAGGCTCATCCCAGACCCACCAACTTAGAATCTGCATTTTCATAAGATTCCAAGCAATCACATGCCCATTAAAGTTCAAGGGACATCATATTAAGATAACCCAACTCATTCTCTTCACTGTCCACCTGCTTGACTTCCTTCCTTCTGGGATCCCTGCCATCTTCACATGGGGCACCCTCCTTTGCCCCATCATTCAGAGGCAACGTCCTGGGTACCATGTCTCATTTATATCCAAAGCTCAGTGACTCATCTTCAATTCTGCTCCCCACATCCACATCCCTCTACCTTGTTCTGCTTTGGTTACAGCCCATGGCAGGATTGTGATGAGGCAATAAATGAGCTTAAATGCCCTCAACAAAAGAGAGAACATGCATTAGATGACCCTGAAATGAGGAAGTGGTCATAAAGCAAAAGAAGAGACCAGCTCACAGAGGACTTCTTTTATATAATGGATTCTAGAAATTGGTATCAATGGTAAACTGCATTTGCACAGTACTTTTGTGGACGTGTAATTCAATACATATAATTGTCATGTGACAAAGTTGTGGCCAATGCAGCCCTGATTCAGAGCATTACAATCAAAAGAATATAGAGCAGCAACAAAAATAACTTCAAAATAACTCGTATTCTTAACTTGCAAATCTTGAACACCAGAAAGGATACTTGATCTAGAAAACCTTCTTGAATACCCAAGTCTTTCAACTCCTCCACTTCTGTCACGTACTGTAGCTCTTCCAGCTGTTTATAAAGTGTTTCTGACTCACCATTGCATATGGATTTGGAAGTACTCACTCATCATGTCCCCTGTCAGAAACAGGGCATTTATAGAGCAAGCACTGAGTGGGGAGGTACTGCACACCTTAGGATTTGTGGTGTTTCCATGTCTTTATTGAGGACACAAAAGACATAAAAGATCCATGTCTTTTAGAAGCTTGTAATCTCAATGGGAGAAAACATGACATAATGAAAGAATAATACAAGCCAATAGACATTCACCGTGAGAGTGTGTGGTGCACAGAAATGAGAAGTCTTGGAGAAGTCCTCTTGGGCTAAAGAAGTCAAAGAGGCTGGATGGAGGAGCTGAGACTTGAGTTAGACCTTGGAGATCAGTAACATTTGTATGGGTAAAGGTGATAATGGCAGCAAATATTTATACAGCCCTTATTAAATGCCTCTGCTGCTTTTCAGTACTTTTTTTTTTTAACTCATTTAAGTCTCACAGCAACCTGATGAGGTAGGGACCATCAGCTCCATTTTTAGATGAGGAAACCAAGGCACTGAGAAGTTAAGTAATTTACTCAAGGTCAAGATTTAGACCCAGATGGTCTTCGCTCCAGAGTCATGGTCTTAACCATCATGTGGTATCACATACTGAGAAAAGGGGACTAAGTATTCCAAGTGAACATAAGAGAAAGCATGGCTGTGGGAAGGAGGAAAACAGGATGAGGCATATGCATTGGGAGTAAACATCTTGCTTAAAAAATGAGAAATACGTTTAGATAAATGACAAGGGGGAGGAGATTGCAGAGGGTCTTGAATGCAGGGAAAAGGGGATAAAGGCTTAGAAGTAACTCAAAAAAAGTATTAAAGAAAAACCACTCAGTAGAGTAGTCTTTATTCAGAGATCACAAATACCCAAGACTCCCTTCAATTTTGACCTAAATCTAACAATAATCAGGAACCAATAGGTACCCCTCCCAGGTAAATGGACTGTGATGGGAGTGGAGTGGAACAGGACTGAATGAGCAGACAATGTGGAAGAAGATCAATAGGCAAATGAAAGTTGAGATAACCCACTGTGGGATATGAGCTCATAAGAGGGGGCCACCTCACCAAACCCAAGGAGCAACCAAAGATTTGTTCTTACATATCATGTTTTAGCATCTGTACACAAGCACTGCACACTGTTTCTATTAGGGGCCATTAACTTGCATTAGTTATAGTTTTAAGAAGAATAGTGCCTACCAGCAGGGTGGACTTGCCCCACCGCTGAAGTTAATGAAAAGTGCAGCTCCATTGCTCCTAGAGAGCCTGTGGGGGCGTTATGTGTCCATCCCCCTCCCCACTCACGGCTCTTCCTCTGGAGAAGAGTGATTAGTCATTTGCTTGGCCCTTGTTCTCAGCTGAATGGGCCCTTCTGGGAGTGAAGGAGTGCCCCGCTGGAGGAGGGTATTACATTTAAAGAGGAAAGCCTTATTTCCTCAGCTATAAAGTTCCACTCTTTAATTAGAAAATAATGAAAGCAAGCCTCCTTTTCTCATTATTAGCAGTGCTTGAGATTTTGCTTTTGTGGAACCTTTCCTGCCCTCCCCCCACCCAGACCTTTACCAACTGTGAGCTCATTTAATGAAAACAAAACACTTGACTTGATGCTGGAGAAGCTCAGTGGGGCTAATGCTAAAACTATGCATTATGCTCTTATGTCTCTTTATAGCCACTTTGGCTTTTCATTAAATCTCCTCAAGAGGCTATCGTTTGTTTTTTTTTAACATTTTTTTTTGAGTAATAGTCAGTTCACAATGTTGTATCAAATTCCAGTATAGAGCACAATTTTTCAGTTATACATGAACTACATATATTCATTGTCACATTCTTTTTCACTGTGAGCTACCACAAGATCTTGTATATATTTCCCTGTGCTATACAGTATAACCTTGTTTATCTAGTCTACATATGCCTGTCAGTATCTACATATTTCAAACTCCCAGTCTGTCCCATCTCACCCCCCACCCCCTTGGCAACCACAAGTTTGTATTCTATGTCTATGAGTCTGTTTCTGTTTTGTATTTATTTATTTATTTATTTATTTATTTATTTATTTATTTATTTATTTATTTATTAGATTCCACATATGAGTGATCTCATATGGTATTTTTCTTTCTCTTTCTGGCTTACTTCACTTAGAATGACATTCTCCAGGGACATCCATGTTGCTGCAAATGGCGTTATGTTGTCATTTTTATGGCTGAATAGTATTCCATTGTATAAACATACCACATCTTCTTTATCCAGTCATCTGTTGATGGACATTTAGGCTGTTTCCATGTCTTGGCTATTGTAAATAGTGCTGCTATGAACACTGGGGTGCAGGTTCAAGAGGCTACCTTGAAATGTGCCCCTTGAGTGTGCAGGATTTGGCTGCACCACCTTTAAAATATTCTAGATGACTGGTCATACCAGTCTCAAAAGGGAGACAACCTGATTCCCATCTGAACTACATACACAGAAGGAAAGGTCACAGCAATTAATTCTCCCAGACCCTTCAGAGAAGGGATGCCTGGCAAAGGATGACAAGCATCCAGGCTGTACCTGTGATGAGCCATAGTAGAGAGACTGCTGGGCACTTATGTAGAAAACCTGGGTTCTAGTCCTGGCTCTGAGTCTAACCGGGCTTAGTCCAGTCCCCCAACCTCAACATGTCTCTATCTCTGTCTATCCAATGGGATTATTAATACCTCCTTGTGCAAATTCAATTCAGTTATATAGTGTCAACTACACTGTACCACCACAATTAAAAACTAATAATATTCAGCAAGCCAGTTGTTTTAGACTATCCCCAAAACATCCTGTCTCATCATCTTTTTTTTTTTTAATGGAGGTACTGGGGGTTGAATCCAGGACCTCGTGCATGCCAAGCATGTGCTCTACCACTGAGCTATACCCACCCTGCTCATCATCTGTTTTTTTTTTAACATTTTTTATTGATTTATAATCATTTTACAATGTTGTGTCAAATTCCAGTGTTCAGCACAATTTTTCAGTCATTCATGGACATATACACACTCATTGTCACATTTTTTTCTCTGTGATTTATCATAACATTTTGTGTATATTTCCCTGTGCTATACAGTGTAATCTTGTTTATCTATTCTACAATTTTGAAATCCCACATCATCTGTTTTTAAATATTTTCTATTTTTTAAATTTTCAACTGACAAATGGAATTACTTTCCATTTGTCTTTCCACAGACAAATGGTAGGAACAGCACTATGAACACTCCTATACACTTGAACTAGTTTTACCTACTATTAACAGCCTACCACCACCCTTCACCACCATCTCTATATGTGTCGGTATATACAGCTCAGTTCCTTCTTGCCAAACCATCCAAAAGAAGTTCATAGGCATCATGATACTTCATACCTCCATACTTCAGCATGCATCTCCCTAAAACAGAAACTTTCTACATAACTACAACACCATTAACCTAAAAAAAATCATGAATTTAATGATATCATCCAACCTACAGTCTATATCCAAGTGAAATTGAGGTCTTTTATAGATTTTTTTTTTAACTCAGAATTCAACCAAAGTTTATACTTTGCATTTTTGCTGTTACGTCCTTTAGTTCTCCCAACCCCACCTCCCAACCCCACCCACTGAGAACTGGCCCCCTGCCTTCCTCTGTTCTATATGACACTAATTCCTTTGAAGGGCCCAGATCAGTTGTCTGGACTCATCTGACTGTACTGTCATGATTAGATTCAGGTCAACATTTCCACAAGAACACTACAAAGGGGAAGTTATATGCATCAAACCAGGAGGCACATCATGCCATGCTGTGCCACTCCTTGGCCATTTGGTTAAGGTGATGACTGCCACACCTCTTCACTATAAGGGCACATTTTTTGCTTTGTCATAAATAAGAAACCATGGTGGAATACTTTGAGTTCATGTGAACCTAGTTGGCCAACGACCTTTCCTCCAGTAGTTTCCGCATCCGTTCATTATTCAGTTACTACAGAGAGTTCCAAAATGGTAGTTTTAAATGTATCATTCCCTCTACATTTATCAGCCAGCACTCTTCTGTAAAAATGAGGTTTCCTTTTTTCCCCATTTCCTTTCTTTCTCTCTTGCTGTCTCTCTCTTTTTAAATATCACTATGAAATACAGAGTTTTTAAAAATTATATTCAATATATTATACTCCATTGCTATCATTATTCTTTTGGATGCCTGTCACCTCTTTATTATTGCATGTGGTAAGTTGACATGAAATTGGCTGTGGTGGAGGGAAACATAAAAACTCAGTACTGCTGAAAGGCAAGAGGCATGCTCGTATCAGGGAGAGGGATCTTGGGCTGTAGAGACTGGGAGCCCCACAGCAACGGGCGACTTCTAACCAACATCCTAGGGTCATGGCAGCATATGGCAGTGACAGCTACCCGTAAAGAACTGTCTTCAGACATGAGGTATTGTTCAGATACAAAAGGACCTCAGCAAAGTACTGCATGGAGAAGAAAGTGGTGATTTTAGGATCCCTCTTCTTTGGGATGATGTTGGTAGAGTCATTTGATAAAAATTTGCTTACAGATATAGTACCACTGGGCATATTTTCTAAAATAGGATGCTTTCCCCTTCGGTAACAAATGTTACTAGCTCTGCAAGGTCTAACTCAAGTCTCAGCTCCACCATGCAGCCTCCTCTGACTTCTCCAGCCCAAGAGGACTTCTCCAAGACTTCTCATTTCCATGTACCACACACTCACAGTGACTGTCTAATGACTTGTGTTATTCTTTCATTCTTTCATGTTTTCACCCAGTGAGATTATGAGTCTCTCAAGAACAAAGATCTTGTACGTCTTTTGTGTCCTCAATAAAGACTTGGGAAGACCCCAAATCCTAAGGCGAGCAGCACCTCCCCACTCCATGGGCCATTTTTTGAGACCCTGAGAATCTGTAAACCTAAATTAGGCTTTCTTCTTTGAAATCATCCAAAAACAACGTGCCTACATGATCCAAGAGGGAACTCTGGCAGAATGTCTAATACTGCTAATATAACCCCAGAAGAGCTTTCAGACCCCCAGGAATATTTGGAGTTTGTTATAAGGCAGCATTCAGAATTAGAGTGTCATCTGTGATTAAGTTCTAAAGCCTGAATCTTATTTTGAATAAAAAGGTGCCATTCTTTCTGTCTGAGTCACAATTGTCTAACATTGAATAGACAATGCTTTAAAGTAACAAACAGCTATTGTAATAGAGGTGAGGGAAAAATTCATTTCTACGCCTGTGACAGCATCCTCAAGGCAAGGAAGCCCTCTTCATTTAATTATGACACCACAGTGCTTTGGGGAAAAGCCATCTGAAGTGACTCTCCAGATGTTCTGAAGGGCATTTAAAGCATTGTGCAGGCCCGACAGCAGGAAGTCTCCCACTCACATCTGTAATTTCTCCAAAGTAAGAAAGCCACTCTTTTTAATCAAAACAAGGCAGCACATTCTATTGTGTGTGACTGTTAAGAACAGAGCCGAAGAGCAGCAGCTGAAAAGGAATCAGTAAGCCGCATTCTTTGGAAAGTTGGGACAAGCAGGACCTAGGTTATTAAAAAAAAAAAAAAAGACATGAAAAATATCCAAAGGCAGAAATGTCGATGGCACCAGAATAAACCAAAGGTGGCTGAGAATACCTGAAAATGGAGTATGTTTGGGGCAGCCCAGGCCTACTGACCTGCTCCACCCAGGAGAAGAAAGGCCCCCACCTCAGTAGAGGAGAATGACAGTTCAGTTAAACAGGTCACTGCATTTCATGGGCATCCGTCCAAAGCATGGAAAGGGAGATCTTTCCCTCTGTTCTGGCCAGAGAGCTGGAAGCCACTGTTAACCATAATAATAATCACAGGAGCAACACATTTAACATTCACTTTGTTCCGGAACCTATTTCTAAGTGTTTAGTGTATATGTACTATTTTAATCCTACAACAAACAGCCTTTTGAGGGCAAGACTGTTATCATCCCTGTTTTCAGATTAGGGAATTGAGACACAGAGAAGTTAAATAGCTTGCGGAAAGTAACTCAGCTCATAAGTAGAGGAGCTGGGATTCAAGGCTAGGCAGTTGGACTCAGGACTTGTAGACTTCACCATGAGGCTGCAATTAGAGCAATGGCATTGTAAGCCCCACAGAAAAAGTATAAAATCCTAATATGCACCAAAAGTAGGATCAGGGTATCTCATAACAGTGATGGGGAAAGGGCATCCAGACAAGTACTGGCAGCAGAGTGGGAGCTACTTTTCCTATACATGTAGTTCCACCACTTAGAAGGTAGAGAAAGCAGTAAGAGGACCAGAATCTGGACTCAGTTCTGCCCAGCAGACCATCTGACTTGCACTGTGGAAATGATGAGAGCCGCATCATCCTATGATACATGCTAGGGTGAGGGATCCCAAAGTGGCATGCCCGAAGCTCACTGGGAGAGCTTGTCATAACAGTGTATATTCCTCAGTATCACAGCCAGATTCTGGTTCTGTAGGTCTGCAGTGCATGTGGTTAGTAGGCCTGGGTCTGCGTTTTTGGCCAGCAGCTCCAGAAGATTCTGATTCAGTGGATGGAGAAGAATGATTTCACAAACACTGGCCTAGACTCTAAGAAATCGACCTTCAAAGAGGTTTAGAGGAAAGACCAGTGTGATTTCTTCATCTAAAAGAGATTACTATAAAGGACTGCAAACCTCCCAAATGACAAGAGACTGCCAAAGAATAATATTCTAAGTGTAAAATAAAAAGAGAATTCCAGTGGGAGTGTGCTAAGAAGGCAAAAATGTTGTATGTAATTCCACAGACAACAGAGATAAACCAAGTGCCTTCCCCTCCAGATTCTACAATATAAACGAGGAAAGTAAACTACTGAAAAGTGGCGTCCACTAATCTGTCACAGGATACAGTTAAGAGCTCATGTGTGTTGCTGTAAACCCAGAAGAATTACAGAAGGAAGCACAGGAGAACAGGGGCAGCCAGAGAAGGTTCTTCCTCCACTGGAAGGGCAAGGCCTTGGCTCCCCAGCCTGCGGACTGAGCTCGTGCTAGACAGTAAGCATCGTGAGAGATCCGGAGCTTTATAAGATGAATTAAATATGCTCCCTGCTCTCTCTGAACTCAGTCTAATAAGGAGACTTAGAAGCTATTTTATAATCTCTATATTTCCTGAATTTCAGGGTTCCAGTCTCATGCTTCAACACTGAGTCTCACTTATGTTTCTGTTTACATTGGTTTGTCTCAGGTGTGCATTTATGGAAAGAGATGCCCCCCCGACACACACACACACACACACACACACACACACATACTACATACACACATATTACACACATAGACATATGACGAAATTTAATCCCCTGCTTGTTCTATTTAACAAAGGCTACAGAACCCGTGTGGACAGCAGCCACATGGAGGAGGAGCAGGTGGAGACAGTGTCTAAACTGCTTCTCAAGTCACAGCCCCCAGCCTGTTCCTGACACGGCCATGCAGCTGTCAGCAACCCTGTAAAGGGAAGCCAGCATCTTGGCAGATGTAGAAGCTTAATTTTATATCATACCACAGCCCATTCTCACCTGAGTCTTGTATCATTGTTCATGCAGAACTTACAGAAATATTTCTATTTGAGACAGTAGCTTTCAAATTTGCTTGACCATGATTTACAGTAAGAAATTCATTTTATATATAATATATATATATATCTCAATTTGTTCATGTAATTCATTTAAAACAGATTTATTATAATCCTCCCAGGTGTCAGGCAGTATTCTAGATGCAGAGGATTTTGTAATGAACAGAACGGTTTGAAATCCTTGCTCTCATGAAGTGTCCATTCTGCTGGGGGAGGTAGACAATATACGGTTCAGATGGTGATAAAGGAAATCAGAGGAGAGAGACAGAGAATGCGGAATGCTGGGATGGTAGATTAAATAGGGCAGCCAGGAAAGGCCACACCGAGAACATGACATTGAACATAACTCTACAGGGGGAGGAAGAGGGGCCATGTGGATATGGCAGGGCAGAAAAGTAAAACCAAGCAGCAAAACTGATGTGCTAGAAACAGCCCCAGACGAAGAGTGCTCTGGTCTCACTTCTGCCTGCTGGGGACTTTAGACAAGTCACTTTCTTCTCTGAGCCTATTTCCTTCTTTGCAAAATGAAGGGGTGCCACTTGAGCCTCTCCAAGCTCTTTTCTGGCTCTAACATCTCCCAGCATCTGTGTTCTAAGGAGTGTCTTATGACTTATTCTGGACAGACATATATGTATATACACTCACATGTATATAACATACAAAAATGGTGGAACAAAACTTCATAAACAGTACTAGCCTGACTACCTGCAACATACTCTAATATTTTCCATTTTGCTCTATTCTGTTTCATCTCGTTTTTTTTTTAAATTGCTGACTGTATCCAACTAAATTGATTTGACTATCCACATAATGGATCTTGAATAACTGTTTACAGACATTGGAATCTTCTTGGTTGTGGAACAAAACATGACATCAGCACAACCACATATTCATCCAAGCAAAAGAAATGCTACCTCAGTACTGGAGCCTTCCTCCGCCCTCAGCTTTCAGCAATGCGGGGAGCCCGTCCACCCACACAGGCCTGTGGAACCAGAGGCAAGACTTGAGCATTACCCTCAAATTCCGGTTCTACCGGTCTTCTTTGACCTCAAGCAAGCTACACAACCACACTAAGGCTTAGGTATAATGGAAATGAAGGTGAAGATTAAATCATAAAATATATGTAGGATGGCTGATCAACATCTGGCACTTAACAAACACTTAACGAATCAGCGGCGGTCCTGGCAGTGGCGGTGCAAGCAAACTACAGCTAGAAAACAGTCTCATCTTACCAGGCCCTTGGAATCTAAAATGTTAGAGAAACATTGTAAATGCCAGTAATTATCTTAGTAATAAATGTCACAGAAGGAAGAATGTGATTCAAATTATGTTTCCTTCGCTCCTGAACCTTCTCTCCTCCCTCTTCAGCAAACTATATGGAAATGGATTTGAAGAAATACAAAGCCATGCGTTCAATGGGACGACGCTGATTTCCCTGTAAGTATGTGTTTCTTTCCCCAGCTCATGAATAAAAATGAAATATTACTCTGGCTACCAGATCACATTCAATCTTCAGCAACTAACTTAGGACAAAAATAAACTTTCAAGTGGCTGGTCCTCAGCGTTTCATGCATGTTACTAAGCAACTGGCTGGCTGGAAACCCCAGAGCACCCTGATTTCAAAGACAGATGCAGCCTAGATACATTGAAGTTGACAGTTTGCTGAAATATTCAACACCCTACTTTAGGCTCCTTCATCTCACAGCCTCCCTCTCTAGTCCCCGTGCTCAGGTCGATGGTGTGTTAGAGGCAGCACAATTTCAGGAAACAATTCTTTCTCCTGGCCCCAGTGCAGAGAAATTGGGTAATGCCATTTACTAGCCTAATCAGCCTCAGTGGGCCCACATAAAATCCTGTCTCCCTGCTGCTGGAGAGGGTGCTAGGGAGGATGGGTAAGGGGTTCACTTTCCACAAGGTGAGAGAGCTTTGCATTTTCACCAGTCCCTACCCTAGCCCCAAGTGTTAATAGCCTTCCACCCTAGGAAAGCATCCCTACTGTCTCCTTCATGGTTCTCAACCTCTCTTTGTTTCCATGGCTCCTTTTCTAAAACAGTGGCTCATTCACAAAGCTTGCAGGGCTGTGGCTGTTGGAATCATAAGGGGTACAGGTAAGGTGATGGTCATCCTACAGTTGTGCCGAATAAAAACTAAGAGCAGGTAGAAGGCTCAACTAAAGCCAGAGTTAAGGAAAACAAACAAATGAAAAGGCTTTTGAAGTAAATAAGTCATATGTATGAACCAGGGCCTACAGCAGTGCTTCTTTAACACTCATAATAATAACACAGAGATTGTTAAAACACAGAGTCCCGGGCCCCACCACCAAACATTGTAATTCAGTAGGTCTAGGGGAGGGCCTGAGAATTTGAAATCTAACAAGCTCCCAGGAGATGCCGATGCTGCCAGTCTGAAGTTGAACAGCTAAGTCTATACAATATACTATTCATTTTACCTGTAGATACTAACCATAGCTCCTGTTATATTGATACCATATTATATAGCGTGGAGGCTTAGAGAACAGCTCTAACAGTCACTAACTGGGACCCAAACTCCAATCCCACGATTTATTGACTTGACCTTGAGTAAGTTACTTAACCTGTCTAGGCCACAGTGTTTCCATCCATAAAATGGAGCCACTAATAGGCTTGTGTTGACGATCCCCCCACCAAATGCAATGGTATGTTTTCTGTCCTCAGTATTTAGCATACTGCCTGGCATAGAATAGGTGCCAATTATTAATTATTTATCCTATTACCTAGTTAAGTCATCATGAATGAATGAATAATTAAATAAGGCTTGATTTTTATCCACTTAGCACAGGTCTGACACATACTAAGTGCTCAAGAAATGATAGCTTTTTAACAACTTGTCCTTCATGGAGTGGATTTTCCCTCATTTTCTTGACTTGAATGTAAGGCAGGGCTCACTCTGTCCAATTGAATCTGTTCCTGCCAAATTAAAACCAGAGGCTTATCCTCTCCCGGCCCAGTACTCTCAGATGCCTCATTCTGTTATTCACTCAACAAGGTTTGCCAGGCCTAAGCTGTGTTTGAAGGAACATGCTATCTTTTGAGGAGAAATGAAGATGAATAAGCCCTGGTGTTTGCCCTGCAGAAGCTTACAGCCTAGGAAGAAACATCTCCATATGGTAGATAAACTATACACTCAATAGTTGCTGAAACAGAAGGCAAAGCATGATGTCCGCTGTGAGAGAGATAAAGTCCTCTAGGATTTCAAAGGCAGACGAGAAGGAAATTAGAGAAGCCTCATGAGAGAGATAGGCTTTGAGCTGGGCCTAACTTGGACAAGCAAAAGATGGAAGGAAAATGCATTCCAGGCAGAGGACAAGAACAGCCCAGAGGAGGAACCAGGAGATGTGTTCACAGACCAGCAAATAGTACATTGTAAAAAGTTTTAGATGTGGATTAGGGACAAAGCAGGAAGAATTTGATGCTAGAGTAAAGAATTTGGAACTCCCCTGTAGAGAATGAGCTGTTAGTTCTGGATTGGAAATGTGAGAGGGGTGCTTAAAGAAGGTTGGTTCATGGGTTAACAGGGAGGACAGAGGGTCAGAAGCGGCAGTCAGAGATAGATGCGTGGAAGTCAGAATTATGTGAAGAGAGGGGCAGCTGAAGTCCTTTGTGGCTGACATCACGTGGACAAGGAGGAAAAATAAGAGGACTAAATATAAAATTGGGGGGAAATAAGACACAAGACAAAGAAGCCAGAGCAGAAGCAGAGGTGAGGGGATGAGCAGCATAGTACATCTTTGGGAGGTCAGTGAAAGCAGGGCAGAAGGAGGGAGGTCCTCAGTCAGCAGGGTCCCAACTGCCTTAGAGACACCAAAATGGATGATGTAGACTTAGAAAAGTCCCATTAGTCAAGATTCTGTATTCTCCACCCCTCATTGTTGCAAGAAAGAGGAAACCAAGAACACAAATCAGTTTCATTCATTTATTCATTCAACAAACATTTATTGAGCATCACCAACATATCAGGCACTGTATTAAGTGCAGGGTCTGCAATGATACAGTGGAAACAGTCCCTGCCCTCGTGAAGTTTCCATTCTAGCAGATGAGACAGACAAAAAGAAAAGTACAGGTAGTAAGACATACTAGGAAGGAAATAACCCATCAATGAGGTCTGAGAGTACAGGGGGTGACTGACTCTAGGTCAGGTGCTCAGGAACGTCATCACTAAGGGTATGATGTTAGGCTGAGCCTAGAAGACGACAAGGAGTCGGCACCGGCAATCACGAGAGAAAGCGCATTACAGGAAGAGGGAGCAGCATGTGCGAAGGACCAGAATTGGGAAAGAAAAGAAGTCATTAAGCTCCAGGAATTGAGACGAGGCCAGAGGAAGACTGGATGATGTAGCAGGAGCAAGTTGAGCAGGACAGAGTTCTGAACTGGGAAGGAGTCTGAATTCTCTTTTTCGGGCAGTAAGACCCTCTGAAGGGTCTGAGCAGGGCAGGCAGATTAGTTTCAAAACTGTTAAGAAGTATTTTCAAACTATACAGTCCAGTCCTGTTTCTGACACCTTCCTGATACAAGCTGTTCAGAACAATGACACCAAAGCCCTACAAAGTCCTCAAATACACTACTTACTAAGGCAGGATAGGGTGGTTACCCTCAGACACCTCCAGGGAGTCTGAGAGTCCGTCCCTACCATTCCCAGCCTTGGCTGGAGTTTGGGGATTCTCCCACTGCACTTCAAAGGCCATCCTGCCTTTGCATCTCATACCTAGAAGGCCATGTCCCTTGAGAAATATCTGAAAAGCGACCCCCAGAAAAGTGTGGTAGATTAATCTGAGCTATTTTTGACCAAGTTACATAATGCAGAGTTATCATTATACAGAAAGATCCGAGTTTTAATAAAACATGTGAATTGCTGTCATAAAATTTGAACAATTAATTTGACCTGGCTGACATGAGGATTATTTGCCCACAGAACCTGGTTTTAATGATTTATGACCATAACTGAACATAATTAAAATTAACCAAATCAGGAAGAAGAGCCATGGAGGTTTGGGAAGGAATTTTCTTTTGATTCAGATTTTCAATAGCAATTGACTCTGAGAACCTCATGTCTTTGAAAGTGGAAATACACCCAGGGGATGGGATGATGTGAGACTGACGGGTGCATTGTGATGAAAGGGCTGAGGCTTCCCAAGGAAAACGCTTAGCATGTGGAAAACAGCCACCAAGGGACTAAGATTAGGGATCTTGGCAGTTTTTAAATGGCAGGCGTGATGTGGAGACTTGCAGAAAAAAGACGATGAGGAAGATGTAAAGCCATGAGATGAGCCAGGTAATTACCAAGGATCCTGCCAGGGATAGGGGAGCGGGTGCAGGTGGTTTTACTCTGCATGTGGTGGTGCAGAAGAATCATGTCGCACGGTGGGTGTCCACTGTGCCCACTGTCCAGGCTTTTCCTGGACAGGGTTTTCTTTGAGATGTTGCCCTTCCCTTGTAGGAAGAAAGTGATCAACAGTAAGCTGGCAAGTCTGAGCCCAGGGACTCCTCTCCCAGCTCCCTTGTCCACCCAGAGAAAGGCCTGTGCTTGGAGACACCAGTGCCAGGACCCAGACACTGCTCAACAGGGCCAGGCTGAGCTGGTCCTGAGCAGTTCACCCTAAGCTGTCTTGAATTAA